>NW_027457636.1:250000-551663 GCF_050624435.1 Tenrec ecaudatus
TTCCATGATGCTTGCCTTCCTGACAGGATTGCTGAAGACAAAGCGGTATATAAGCAAATGTGGTAAAGAAAGCTTAAGATGACCGGGTATCAAAAGATAAAACATCTGGGTCTCAAAGGCTTGAAGATAAACAAGCTGCCATCTAGCTCAGAAGCAATAAAGCCCACATGGAAGAAGCACACCGGCCTGTGTGAACACAAGCTTTCAGTGGAATTAGGTATCAGGAATCAAAGAGGAAAAATCATATCATTGTGAATGAGGGGGAGTTCAGAGTGGAGACCCAAGACCCATCTGTAGGCAACTGGACATCCCCTTACAGAAGGGTTATGGGGAGGAAAGCAGCCAGTCAGTGTGCAATATACCACTGAAGAAACATACAACTTTCATCCAGCTCTTTGTTCTTCCTCCCCCCTACTACCATGATCCCAAAGCTACCTTTGAAATCTGGCTAGACCAGAGGATGTACACTGGTACAGATAAGAACTGGAATCACAGGGAATCCAGGAGAGATAAGCCCATCAGGACAAATAATGAGAGTAGTGACACCATAAGGGTAAGGGGAAAGTGGGATAAAAAGAGGGAACCAATCACAATCATATGGGTCTGGGTCTCCACTCCTAACTCCCCATCATTCACAATGATATGATTTTTCCCCTTGGCATCAGCTGTTCATTTTTTCCCTCTCTCCCTGCTCCCCCCTCCCTCATGAGCCCTTGATAATTTATAAATTATTATTTTATCTTCTCTTACACTGCCCAGTGTCTCCCTTCACCTACTTTTCTGTTGCCCATCCCCCAGAGATAAGGTTATATGTAGATCTTTGTGATAGCTTTCCCCTTTCTACCTCCCCTTCCCTCCCAGAATTGCCATTCTCTCCACTGGTCCTGAGGGGTTCATCTGTCCTGGATTCCCTGTGTTTACAGTTCAAATATGCACTGCTGTGCATCCTGTGGTCTAACCAGGTTTTCAAGTTAGAATTGGGATCATGATAATGGGGTGAGAGGAAGTGTTTAAGAACTAGAAGAAGGTTGTGAGTTTCATTATTGCTACAGTGAAAAAAAAGGTTTTTATTTTATTTGGATCCATAATCCGTGGCAAAAACTATCAATAAATCCAAAAACATATTTTTTGGAGAAAATCTTCTATAAAGGATCCACTTGAAGTGTTGAAATCAACATGGGGAGCTTGGCTCAAGTCAGACCATGGTATATTCATTACAACATATCCATTTTTTAAAAGTGGACAATGAGTAAAATTATATATTAATTTATTTTATTTTTTATTTGTGCAGAATATTGAATATACCACAGACAGGAAGAAGAATAAAAAAATTATCTTGGAAGGAGCACTAATGAAACATTTGGCTGCTAACTGCTCAGTCAGTAATTTGAAACTTCCAGCCACTTCACTGGAGAAAAATAAGGCTTTCTATTCCCACACATAGTTCCAGTGTAAGAAACCCACTGGGACAGCTCCACCCTCTCCTATTAGGCTGTTATGAATTTCAGTCCTCTCTATCACAGTGAGTTTGTACTTTTTTGTTTTTAGTCTCTTCGAAGAAGTTCAGGAAAAATGTCATTAAAATCAAAGACGTTGAGGTATCATTCCCTCAGACATGAGACATATTACAGGAATGGAATAGTCCAGAGAAAAAAAACATGGTTGTTTTTTTGAAGTTTAACCAAAAAATAGAACCACATTCAATGGCTGTATTTTAACCATAGGGTGTAGTTTAACAATACAGGGGCTAATTATGGCAGGCATTGTGGAAATAGTGAAAGACTAGGCAGGATTTCCTTCTGTTGTGCAAAGGGTCATTACGAATGAGGAGTGTGTCTACCAGTCTAAGTATCACCATCAATAAATAGTAATTCCCACATATTGACCAACTGGATACATTGCCATCAGATTCATTCTGTTAATGAAGTCCTGAGACTATTACATTTCTAAACCGTGAAAGAGCTCAATATCCCATTTTTAGAAACCTATAGAAAATGTTTCACTGCATGAAGTGAATAAAGAAAACTGTAGGGCTGAAGAAATTCTGACACTAGACAATCGGATAACCCATGTCCTCTGGTAGAGCTTTATATCCAGACTCTACACAGGAAGTTCTGTTGCCCATCCCAATGAACCAAGTCCCAAACTATGAGGTTGACGCCTTACATAACCAGGCCTAAATCACATAAGGAAGATCATCCCAGTAATCCAGTGGATTATACCATATATACATTTGATAGCAATAGCTATCACGAAGCTTTATGAAGCCCCGTCTTTGTTCCCCTCCCCTGCCATGCTCTTACATTATAGACAACCCTCAGCTATTGGACATAGTGTTCCCAACAAGTCCTATCTAACCTTTATCTGGATAATGAAAATACCCTAGGCATCTTTAATACCATTTTGAAGCTCAAGCTTCTTGAAGTCAAATTGATGCATTCTTTACATACAAGAAGCAGAAGTCTAGAAAGTTTGGAGCTGGTTGAATGAATTTGGTTCACACACCAGCCAAATGTTGAAATCTTCCCTTGTCATGCATAAACGTGAAAGATAGTATTCCCAGGTTTTAGCTCCCTCAACTGGACGATATTTCTCTCTGGCAAATCTGTGACCTGAAACTTAGCAGTAGATAATATTGAGTAGGGCAAGTCAGTTTCTTGGCCTGTACTTCTTACCCTAAGTGCTTCCTTGTGGCCTCAAAACCATGCTCCAATCTGAGTGTTTGCATTAAATAGAGGACCCCCTCTAAATTTAGGGTACTCTCCTCTTTTCTTCAGCCCCCTTAGTTGACATTCATGTCAGACAGGAGATATTTCTTTATCTCAGAGGATGAATGGATTCCAGGTCTTCCCAAAATGAAAACAGTGAATCTCAAGTACTGTATAGACTTGGGAGGTAAATGCTTAGGTTGAGTATAGATCTACATTGTTAAAGGTTGTCCTACAGCATTAAACCACACAGATGAATTTGATATTACCTTAGGTGATTTTTCAGGCACAACATATTATTTCAGTCCAAGTCAATGAACTCACTGTGTCAATTGTTTTTGTGCCATTAAAACACTAGTATTGTGCTTTAAAAATAATTTAGAAAAGTGTGATATGTGATCAATGGTTTTGTTGCTGCTGTTATTTATTGTGCACTGTTTCTAGTAACAATTATTTCTCTTTTTAAAAACCATTTTATTGGTGGCTCATACAATTCTCACAATCCATACATACATCCATTTGTCAAGCACATTTGTACATGTGTTGCCATCATAATTCTCAAAACATTTGCTTTCTACTTGAACCCTTTGCATCAGCTCTTCAGTTTTCCCCCTCCCTCCCGTTTCCTCCCTCACTAAAGAACTCTTGATAATTTCGAAATTATTATTGCTTTGTCATATCTTACACTGTCTGATGTCTCCCTTCTCCCACTTTTCTGTTGTCCATCCCCCAGGGAGGAAGTTATATGTAGAGCCTTATAATCAGTTGCCCATTTAGAATTATTTCTTTCCGTTTATGTTTTAGTTTATTTTTATACTTCATTATCTGAATATAACACAAACAAGCCCTTGCTTTCCAGAACTTAGAAAGATTTTTAAAGAAAATCCCCCCAATATTTTAATGATCATCTAACTAAAGAATCAGAAATTATTTATATGTATTTTAAGTAGTAGTCACACACTTGTTCATGTTTCTTTTTTCCCACTATCTCATCCAGCTAATTACTGTATGTTTATGTGTTGATACCAATGTAAATGTTTCTCTTACTGTGACATTCAACAGATTCTGAGTATTTCGTCAAAGTTCATCCTGCTTCAAACTCCTTGTATCCCATGGAAACTGTATAATATTTATAGTGTGTGAACAAATGTGTATGGTTAGTGGAGCACATTTAGAAGCCCACAGTAATAGAGTGTGGTACCACAGTAGAGTGTGGCAACCAGTGAAAGATGTTTTAGAGGTGAACAACAATAAATAAAATGAAATAAATCAGGAAATACTAGGGGGACTTGGCTAAGGCAGAGACAACCTTAACAAGAACAAAAGCCCAGAGGGAGGTGTATTTTCTAGTCTCTACAGCTCTTGTGTTTAAGGATGCCCAATGTTACGGCTTTTGTGAAAGACAGCACATTACCAATAAGGAATGACAAGGTGTAGGTAGACAGATGATACTAAGAGTCAAGGTGAATGAGGGAAGAAGCTTAAAAGTCCATGAGATGAAGGAATGTAATGGCTGATGCAGTCACTCTCTTCCTGCCTGTGGAGGAGAAATGCAAAGCCCTAGACTGTAGGCACAAGGTGCACAGCAGCACGGGGGAACTCCAGGGTGAGGTCTTGTGACTAGCTCTCAGAGGGTCTCTGCAAGCCTGGGATTATGACCACTTTTAGACAGCAGATGAAGCAACAGCAATCTAGTTGAGAGGAATTACTAATAGGTGGAAGAAGGACAAGCATGATGGTAGGGTAAGGAGGAAGGTAAAAGGAAACAGAAGAAAGATCTAGGAAGCAAAGCTATGGATAGTGGTATAAGCATAGGTCTGTGCATATGTAAATACATTAATTCTGAAAATAGAGATCTTGACCTACATGCATATATTTATAAGGCAATACACTAAGATAGTAGATGGACTTTGGGACTCTGATCAAGCCCTCCCTCAATGCAAGAACACTTTGTTCTAACAACCTGACCTTCTTTGATGCTCACCATACCAGCATGATCACTGAAGACAAAATGGGTACGTAAGCAAATGTGGTGAAGGAGAATAGTGCCTGGCTATCAAAATATATACTATCTGAGGTTTTAAAGGCTTGAAGTTTAAAAGAGGCTATCTAGTAGAGAAGCAATGGACCCACATGGAAGAAGCTCATCATCCTGTGTGATCATGAGGTGTCAAAGAGATAGGGTAATAGGCTTCATAAGACCACAAAGAAGCAAGCAAAACCCCCCAACACATTGCTGAGAATGAGGGGGATTGTAGTAGAGACGCCACCTCTATCTGTAAACAATGGGACATCCCCTTACAGAAGGGTCACACTGAAAGGATGAGTCAACCTGGGGGCAGGATAGCACTGATGAAACACAAATATTATTAGGTTCCTTGAGGCTTCCTCACACCCCACTATCATGACTCCAATTCTGCCTTTCCCTGTGGGCTAGACTGGAGCATGTGCACAGGTACAGAAAAGAGATAAGAGTTCACAACATACCGAATCTAGGAACAGGAATGGGAGTATTGATACCAGTCGGGGAAGCGAAAGGCAGGGAGGGGAGGGGAGGAAGGGGGAGCCAATCACAATGATAGACACATAACCACACACACACACCCCGGGGATAAACACACAAAACATGGGGGAAGAGAGATAGCAGTCAGTGCAAGATACAAAAATAACAATAATTTAATATTTATCAAGGGGTGACAAGAGTGGGGGGGGAGGAAGAGAGGGGATAAAAGGAGCTGATACCAAGGTCTCAATGGAAAGTAAATGTTTAGAAATGAATGATGGAAATATATGTACAAATATTCTTGATACAATTGAATTGTGGATTGTTACAAGTCCCCAATAAAATTATCTTTTTAAAAAAGCACATGAAATGGATTAAGGAAAGAGATGACTTATCATCCATTCTGTCATCTTGGACTAGAGCATGGGTTTCAAGCTCTCTAAGTAATGTTGACAGAGGGAAAACGACACAAACAAGGAGACGGCTTATTGTCTTGAGTTCTAGGATATCCCATCCATAGTCTTGGTCTTCTAGGGAGACTGGATTAGCTAGTGTCTGGGCTGGAGTTTGTGAAACATGCTTAACCAGGAACTTGGAGCGAGGAAAACAAAATGAGTGTGGTGGGGAGAGGCTGTGCTTTGATAAAGGAGAGCAGCATTAGTCTGAGTGGCTAGTTGGACATCATTGGCACAGCCCTTTTGTAACCCCCAGGGTGTTTCTGAAGGCAGAGGGGTGTGAGGTTGCAGTCCTAGGATAAAGGGTAAGGTTTAGGGCCCCTCTAAAACTGATCTGCAAGTCATGGTAATAAACAGATGCACAATTTGTTTTAGACTCTCTTATGCCCAGTCACCATGCATTTCTGGAATCTCCACGTCATCATTCCTCTAGGTCTTAGGGACAGCCTTCCAGCTCAGGGCTCTGAGACAGGTTGGTTTCAGAGGAAGGTGGGCTTCCAGCTCCCTCCTTGATCAATATTCTTAATCTAAGCTTGACTAAGTATTAACTTCTTCTGGAAAGACTGTCAGCTTATGGAAAATTACAAAAGAACTAAAAGGTGATAATAAGTTCAATAGATGCATTATACTGGATAAATCTGCCTAACAAAGCCTCTTTAGAGTGTTGAAAAACAATGATGTTACTTTGAGGACTAGGTTTATCTGACCCAAACCATGGCATTGCCGATTACCGCATATGCATATATAAGTGGGACATTGAATAAGGGAGAAATAAGAAGAATGAATGTGGTTGAATTATAGTGCATGGGCATTCAAATAGGCAAACAAATCTGTTTTGGCAGAAGTAAGGTCAGGGTGCTAGTTAGAGGGTAGGAAGTGAGAGCTCACATTAAATACTTTGGACATGTTGTCAGAAGTGACCAGTCCGTGGAGAAGGATGTTTTTTTTTTTTTTTGGTAAATTAGAGGGGCAGTGACAAATAGGAATCCCTCGACTACATGGATTGACACAGTGACTGAAGCAATGGGTTCATCCTAAACTGTGAGGATGCTGCAGGGGTGGGCAGAGTTTCATTCCCTTGTGCACAAGGTCCCTGTAAGATAGAATGGACACCATCAGAACTATCAACAACAAGAGCCTCAGAAATTACTAATCAACACCCAAGGCGTGCACAAAATGCTAAATAGTTATGTTTACAAAAGTTATTTCCATGCCATCAAATGCACAAAAGCTCAGGAGACATTCACTGGAATTTAAGTTCTAGTTTAAAAGAAGGAATGGGCCCTGCCCACTCACTGCGTTCTTCCCTCTGCCTTCCTTCCCCGCTGCGGGACGCCTCCTCATACAGCCGGGAGCCCGGAGCCCGGAGCCATGGCCTCGGGCAACACCCTCCACAGCGCCATGGACGGCCCGGAGATGCCAGCCGAGATCGTGGAGCTGTGTGAGATCGAGGTGGAGACCATCCAGGTGGAGACCATCGAGACCACGGTGGTGGGCGAGGAGGACGTGGACTGGGACGATCGCGGAGGCGGGAGCGGCCATGGGCACACCGGCTACCACCACCAGCAGCAGCAGTCCATGATCGCGCTACAGCCGCCGGTCACCGTGGACCCGAGCCAGGTGCACCACCACCAGGAGGCGATCCTGGTGCAGACACGTGAGTTGGTGGTCGGCGCCGAGGAAGGCTTCGAGGGCCAGATCCCGATCCCAGTTCCAGCGCCGGCCAGCATTGGCGAAGAGGACGACGATGACTACATCGGCCGCAAGAGCAGCGGTAGCGACAGCTCTTGTGGGGCGGCGGCACCGGCAGGGGCGATGCGGGCAACAAGAAATGGGAGCATGAGCAGGTGCAGATCAATCAAGACGCTGGAGGACCAGTTCTCTGTCACCCTATGGTCGTCAGATGAAAAAAAGGTCTTGACCATGAGACTGGCTGGGGAGCAGATCATTGGGGAGAACTCCCCTCTTGACTAATCGGAGTACATGATGGGAAAGATGCTCCCGCCCGGAGGGATCCCCGGCATCAACCTCTTGGACCCCAAACAGCTGGCAGAATTTGCCAGAATGAAGCCAAGAAAAATTCAAGAAGATGATGCTCCGAGAACAATAGCTTGCCCTCACAAAGGATGCCCGAAGGTGCTCAGGGACAGCTCAGCCAGGAGGAGGCACCTGGACACCCACAGCCCTGCGTCCACCTCTGTGCCGAGTGCGGCAAGGCTTTTGTCGAGAGCTCAAAGCTAAACGACACCAACTGCTTCGCACTGGAGACAAGCCCTTTCAGTATAAGTTTGAAGGCTGTGGGAAGCGGTTTCCCTGGACTTCAATTTGTGCACAGACGTGCAGATCCACGCGGGAGACAGGCCCTAGGTGAACAAGAAGTTTGCTGAGTCTACTGACCTGAAATCTCACATCTTAATACACGCTAAGGCCAAAAACAAGCAGTGAGAAACTGTGAGAAGGTAGCTCCTTCTCAGCTCCAGAAGCCTTTTCCAGAAGTGACTGGCAGACAACGCGCCTCTCCTTTGTAGATTGTTTCCAGGAAAGAATTTTAAAAATGAATCCTACATACCTAAGGGACATGTTTTGATAAAGTAGTAAACATTTTTAAAACACAAACTTTATTAAGATGACATTGTTAAGATACCCTATCTTGCTCCGTAATCTCGTTTCAAAAAAAAATAGTGTTTTTGTAAAGTGTACTCCCAGCAGGCGAACAGTTCATGAACTTCGCATCAAAAGACAATTCGTTATATGACAGTACTAAAAACGGAACTTCTTTTCACATTTTTATAAATATGGATCTCACCTGTTGCTTACAATTTTTTAAATTTTGTATTCTCCAAGTGTGCATATTGTACACTTTTGGGGGATATGCTTAGTAATGCTGTGTGATTTTTCTGGAGGTTGATAACTTTGCTTGTAGTATATTTTCTTTAAAAGAATGGGCAGTTACATGCAGACTTCAAAAGTATTTTCCTGTACAAAAAATATTATATAGGTTCTGTTTGCTATCTTAATTTTGGTTGTATTCTTTGATGTCAACACATTTTGTATAATTGTATAGCTGTATTGAATCATGTAGTATCAAATATTAGATGTGATTTCATGGTGTTAATTTAAACCCATTTTAGTTACCTTTTTTCCTCTCCAAAAAATACTGCCAGATGCTGACGTTGCGTGTGCTCCCTTTGCTTGTTGAGTTACAGAATGTGGTGCTTGGTTGTAGAGTATACTGTACTTTGACTATCAGATGTGCATGCACACCATGTCACAAGGAGGGCGACAATTAAACTGTGGTCCTACAGACAGGAATGGCAGAACGAGCTCTGTAAGCACAGTCTTGTTGTCTTCTGTTGTCCAGAATTATCCTAATTCTTGAGCCTCCCAGAAATTGGAAGCTAAATAAAGCAAGTCAAGTTTTCCTTAAAAAAAAAAAGAATGGGTTTCTTTTATTTAAAAAAAACTAATAAAATAAAGGTGATGCAAAACTCACTGAGAAATTGCTGCCCCTCATTGATTTATAACATTCTTCTGGAGGTGAGCTGTAGGACATTTTCTAAGATCCATACAGCATGTCATATGGCAGAGTATTTTCCCAAACTGGGGCTCTGTTTTGCAGGCATCACACAATGATTAGGTGTTAGTCACTATTTTCCTGGCAAGGGGAGTGTAAATCATGTAGTCCTCTAGAATGACGAGTCAGCTGGAAGATCAGAGGGTCCAGCCAGTTCCTGGAATCAATGGTAGTTGAATGAGTTTTAGGTTGCTTGCAAGGGCTATAATCAATTGAATTGAAGTAAAATCCCAGGAGAAACTTCTAGCATAAACAGACCATAGATTAAAGCTTAATACGGAGTACTGAGATGGTATGAATAAACACCGCTTTAGTGTTTTGTAGTTTAAGTTCAAGTTATTGAGTGTAGATATAACAATGGTTGTGAGAGGACACTTACCACTACTTCAATACTTTCTTTTTAAAAAAATCATTGTATTGGGGGTTCGTACAACTTTTATCACAATCCATATATACATCCACTGTATCAAGCACATTAGTACAGTTGTTGCCATCATCATTCTCAAAACATTTTCTTTTTACTTGAGTCCTTGGTAACCAATACTTTCTATCAGACCAGTAAATACTCTGACACCAATGTTAGATAATGATACTGCAAGAAAACTGTAACCCAATACTGATAATGGATATACACTAAAATTTCTTTAAAATATTTGGAACAGATTCAGACAACATATTAAAATGATTATATACCACGATGAATTGAAATTTGTCCCAGAGCCCATTTTACATGAGAAAATTAGCACTGTAATAAGCCCATTGACAGAAAAGAGGGTCAACTGTCTAAGTAGGCACAGAAACAAAATAGGAACATTTAAAAATCAAAGGCATTGGGCCTCTTCTCAAGTCCTCCCTCAATGCAAGCTAATAACCTGGCATTCTGTGATTCTCATCTTCCCAGCAGAATTGCTTGAGTCAAAAAGGGTGTATAAGCAAGTGTGAAGAAAGCTGGTGATGCCTGGCTATCAAAAGATATAGAGACTGGAATCTTAAAGGCTTGAAGTTAAACAAGAGGCCGTCTATCTGAGAAGCAGCAATGCCCACATGGAAGAAGCACACCAGTCTGTGTGACTACAAGGTGTTCATGGGATCAGGTATCGGGCATCAGAATACCCCAAACAAAAAATCATATCAATGGGAACAAAGGGTGTCAGATTGGAGACCCAAAGTCCATCTGTAAACAATTGAACATCCTCTCACAGAAGGGTCACAAGGAAAGGATGAGCCACCCAGGGTACAGTATAGCACCTATGGAACATATAACATTCCTTCCGTTTTTTAAAGCTTGCTCCACCTCACTATGATGACCCCAGTTTTACATTACAAATTTGGCTAGACCAGAGTATGTACACTGGTACAGATAAAAGCTCTCAACATAGTACGTGGAATCCAGGAGAGATAAACCCCTAAGAACAATAATGGGAGTAATGATACCATGAAGGTAGGGGAAAGATGGGGCCACAAGGGGGAGAAAGGGGAACCGATTGCAAAGATCATCTTATAACATTCCCCCAGGGGAATGAACAACGGGAAGTGGGTGAAGGAAAATAGCAGATTGTGTAAGATATGAAAACAATAATAATTTAAAATTCATCAAGTGGTCACGAGGGAAGAAAGGTGGTGGAGGGAGGGAAAAAAAGAGGAGCTGATACCAAGGGCTCAAGTAGAACGAAAATATTTTGAAAATGATGATGGCAATGTATATACAATTGTACAAGTTATAATTGATGTGTGGATTGTAATAGGAGCTGTAAGAGCCCCAATAAAATAATTTAGTTTTAAAATGTCAAAGGCTTTTCATGTAAAAAAACTACAACTGTGACATGAAACAGGTATAGTTCGATGTGCTAATATATTCATTAAAAAAACACCCCACTTAAGAAGCAGGACAAACATACATTTCCACTTTCAATACCGTATTAAAAATTCTATAGTATTTTCTAGATGGACCAATCATAAAAGGAATACTTTTTAAAAGGAAGAAAAGAGGCTTCCAAAGAGAAGAAATAGTAATTCCTCGAATCATCATAAATTAATGATACTTTACGTAACAGATTCCAAATATACCATAAATGCTACAGCTATTAAATATTTTTAAAGTTGTAGGCTACATTTCAACACACAAAAATAATTTTTGGCATTGAACACTCTAACCATTAATTGCTAATCTCCAACTGCCAAACCATTAACCCTTACACATTAACATGCTGAACTTCCTTACTAACAACTTCCTAAAGCACTGACCCCCCTAAGTACATGAAAAAGCCCCTTACCACCAGAACTTCTACTAACACCCTGAGCATATCCTGATACCCACAATAGTCTTAACATGCTTAACCAATCCGACCACCATACTCTCTTAACCTATAATGCATTTATCCCAGTTTTTAAATCAGGTAACAGGGTAAACTTTATTTTATAACCTTAAACCTAACTTAATGACCCTAAATCTCAAATTGAGAAACCCAACTCCGAAAATAAGAATCTTAAAACCTTAGCTCTACATCCTTATACCTTAACACATAAGCCTCTAATCAACTCCAAATACAATATGTTAGGCATTAAACCTTCAAAACATAAAGCCCTTTAATATGTCCACGAACATCTGACTCACGACACTTAATTCCTATTTCTATTCCTCGGCAATTGTTCTTGAACCTGGAACACTGATTAATCCCAGGATATAGGTTCTAGTCTTAAATACAGACTCTGAGTCTAATACACTTACAAGCCTAAACAGAACCCCAAATCTAATCCATCAAAAACTCATCTTGCTAATTATGTGTGTGGAGCTATTTTCTCTCTCAGATTTTACGCAAGCAATAAGAACTTGAGTAGGTTGGCAGGCAAACCTAAGAATCACAAAAATATTTTCAGTTAATTTTAAGTCATTTGAATCTGGTTCAAGGAACTTAGAAAAATAAAGAAGTTATATAGAGTTTAAATATGACAAACAACGTCATGGTCAAGGGCTATCACGGGCCCCTTGTTGATTTCTGATCTTTGCGTCTTGGTCTCAAGGAGTCTTTTCTAACATATGTAGGGATGTTACCCAATAAGCAAGATGCTGAGGGTGCAATAGCACTTATTCACTAATTTGTAGATCACCATTTAACCTGGTTTATCCCCGGAGGATAGGGTGAAACCCACATTAAATAAAACAAATTAATTACTGGTTATTCTGTCATCGACCCCCTTGTTCCCCTCATTCCCAGGGGACATGCATGTCACCAGAGATGGAGGAGGTAGCAAATTAAGGAGCTTACATTGGAATCCATGACTCCACTTTTCAAAATTGATCTTGGCCTTTCTCTCAGCCCTAGGTAAAAAGACTCAGAGGAAGAATTTGCACACCCCCTTTAATAGTGAGAGCTGGCAACTCTAAAATATTTGGGTCCATGTCTCTTTGAGAGTCTTGTCAGCTAACATCTTAAGCTCACAAGACATACTGCAAGTAGGAACTCTATCTTCACCCCCAAGCTGGAAAGGCATCAATTCCAGGGGCACCCTGTATGTCCAGTGCCAGGAACCCCCACTCACAGCACGCTGGGCTCTTCACTTCTGAAGACCTAAGTCCTCGAAGAGTTACTCCTGATAACAACAGCGGCCTAAGCTCTCTCTGATGCTGGCCTGGACATTAATACCTTTGAGTTCAACCCCAGGGACTTACAGAGGCAAACGCATTGTTCCTCCCTGAGCCTGTCTTACAGGTCTACTGGCTGAGGATACCTGTCATAATATAGATCCCCCTGCTCAGGTTCCAGGGTCTCTTACCTTTAGGACACACAAAACATTCAAGCACGGATGATCCACTGGCTTTCCACACAGCACAGCCTGATCTGAGATCGATCCACCCCAATTTCAGCACCTTGAATTATCTGCCTCACTGGGTCCTGAGAGTGAGCTGGGAAATAAAGCAGTTAAATCACAATCCCCTGTAATTACTTCAGCATGATTAGTAAATCAACATAATGTAGCCATCCTTGGTTTAGTCCAGCTGAAGGCAGATTAGACCCTAGGTAGATTCCTCTAAGTTGCTGTAGGGAGGCATTCTTAGCTAATGCTTGGGAGCTCCAGGAACATCTTTGCTCACACATGCACATGCACACGCGTGCACACACACACAGATGCACACAGGCAAATATTCATTTAAATGGTAGCAAGTAAGAATTTAACCTAAAGAGAATGGGGAACCCGAAGAAAAATAAGAGACAATGGGATGATATTTAACATCAAATGAGGGTACACTTACAGCCCACAGCCTGCCATTGTGTTCTCTGTATTTGCTCCATTAGAAAATGTAATACTTGATGACACTTTTTGTGTTAATCTCAATTATCAGACCAGGTTTGTTCATTAGTAAATTACTTCTTTGGCTAACTTCACTTTTCATTGATCAACCATGATCATCCTTTACGTTTTAAATATGTTTTCTCTCCAGGTTTTAACCGCTTAAAACTTCACGATTTTAATTTATGCGTACTCAGAGGGCACTATAACATTGTGGCAGAGCATAATGACCAATGAAAACCAATTGACTATATGGGTCTTAAAGGCTTGAAGATAAACAAGTGGCAATCTTGCTCAGAAGCAACAAAGCCCACATGGAAGAAGTACACTAGCTTGTGTGATCACGAGTTGTCGAAGGGATGAGGTAGCAGGCATCAAAGAACAAAATATCCTGTCATTGTGAATGAGGGGGAGTTCGGAGTGGGGACCCAAAGCCCATCTGTAGGCAACTTATGATACCCTAATGGAAGGGTCAAGGGGAGGCGACAAGCCAGTCAGGGTGCAGTGTAGCAACAATGAAACATATAACTTTCCTCTAGTTCCAAATTCTTCTCCCCCCCCACCCCCCCTGCGCCCAATGCACACTATCATAATCCCAATTCTACTTTACAAATCTGGCAAGAACAGAGGATGTACACTGGTAGAGATAGGAACTGGAAACACAGGGAATCCAGGGCGGATGATCCCTTCAGGACCAGTGGTGTGAGTGGTGATACTGGGAGAGGGGAGGGAGTGGGGGTGGAAAGGGGGAACCGGTTCCAGGGGTCCACATATAACCTCCTCCCTAGGGGATAGACAACAGAAAAGTGGGTGAACGGAGACTTGGACAGTATAAGATATGACAAAATAATAATGGGTTCATGAGGGAGGCGGGAAGGGAGGGGAAAAATGAGGAGCTGATGCCAGGGGCTGAAGTGGAGAATATATGTTTTGAGAATGATGAGGACAAAGAATGTAAAAATATGCTTTGCACAATTGATGTATATGTGGATTGTGATTAAAAGTTGTATGAGTCCCAATAAAATGATTTAAAAAACAAATATAAAGGTATTGGTTTAATTATATCTTTTTAATGTATTACTCATTTGAGGATATTTTAATGCAATGGATTCACAACGGATGGTAAGTGATTTTGCATTCATAGTTAATGGCCAAAAAAAAAAAAACCCGATTGACAGTGTCTAGGGGTTATCTGATACTTTTTGCTGGGAAAAAAATGAGTATGTTTATTTATAAGGTATAAAATAAGTAAGTAACGTGTAAATATTGTGGAGTTTTCTATATAAAAATGTAGCGAATTGCACATTTTCAGTAAAGCATACATTTTCATCTGTACAGTTTCCATGTTAGAACAAGACTTTCCAAAATAGAGATAAGTTATTTTAGTTGTATCAATATTATTGGCCTGTTCAAGAAAGTTTTGCGTCAATGCATACCAGTGCCCAGTTTGAAAATTTTGAAGAAGATTGATTTCTGGATATTTTCTCAAGCTTACATTTATTGGAATTAGGAAAATCTGTGGGTAACTTTTTATCCTCACATTCTTTGGCTACAAAATATGAGTATATTTTTGCACATACAATAAGTACAATATTACAATGAATAAAATAATATTCAACTGAGGAAAGCCCTTTGAGCATCCCTGTCAACAAGTTTAACCATGTTAAACCACCACAATGACTCTCTTCAATGATACATTATCAAGTTTATGAAATTGAATGTCTCATTTATGAAAACATCTTTGCATATGTTCAATTTTAGACACTGTACCCGATCTCTTCACATGGCAGCAAATAATGATAGGTCTATCGTCCTACACTCTTGAGGTAGTTACTTTATTGTGTCTACCTGGCCGATAAACACATGTGGGATTAATTAAAGGGCAGAGAGATAAATGGCTTGGTGAGCCTCACCTTTCTTGTTTCTTGCTCTTTGATCATTAGACCAGTGTGTGGCTGCCTTGCTTGTTCTGTGCCTTAATTTGTAATCTACACTACCTGTGGGACATCTATCCCATCGACTGTGTCGCTGTAATTTGAGGTATCTTCAAGACCTGCTCTGCCACACTATTGGAATATACAGCTCTTGAGCTGTTGGACCCTGTCATCTGGCTTTTGGTGACCTACCTGCCTTGCTGTTTGCTGCCTGTGGCCGGACAGCCTGAATTACTCTATAGGCCCTCAGGATTAGAAGTACTGCCACTGTCTCACAGCTGTCTCATGGGAGTGAGTTGCACTGAGCCATTTGTACTGCTTTATAGATTATTTATTTCTTATGTTATCTCTCTCTCTCTATCTATCTATCTATCTATCTATCTATCTATATATATATATATATATATATATAATTATTAGCATTATGGTTTTGTTTCTCTGGAGAACCCTGTATAACATAATTGTTAATGCAAGTGTGTTCATATGGTCAAAAAATAAATGCTCACCTCAGCCCCATGATGCAAAGACCAAGGTTTATTAAGTGCATACACTTCATTGGGGGAAATGTTTGTAAAATAGAAAGTGCAGAGAAGCCCATGGAGTCTGGAAGATCACTCAGCTAAGATGCAAATCTTACCCTGAGAGAAGGAAAAAAATGAGAGGTAGGAAAAACTTTCTTAAATGTCAGTGTAACCCAGCAGATGCCCAGTAAGTTGATCAGGTTACCTCAATACAAAATCACCCATTAGAGAATCACCTTCTTTCTCATAGACAAATGTTTGTGCTTTGTTCTTCTTGCACTTGGCTTGGGCTAGCCCTTAGAACTCTGTCTTATGTACAAACCTTGTGGTAGAATTCAGAAGCAATGTTTCTACCTTGTCTCATTATGCTCATTGTGTTGGAATGGAATGACCTTCTTAGATTTGATTGTGCTGTTATATGTTTATATATGAAAACATGTTCATATTTTCTAGTAAGATACATTGATTATAGGATGTTTTTTATTTATGATGAGATTGAAAGAAATGTGATATTCAATCTCATTAGTGATATTCTCATAGGTGATAATTTCACATTTCAACCTCATTAGTGATATTCTCATAGGTGATAATTTCACATTTGGTTTCCAAACAATATCCTTCTCTTGTTTGCTTAGGACTTTCATTATATTTCCTGAAGACTGTGTCACTCTTCTCTCTTTAGTTCTTTTCAAAGATAAATTTTCAGTTTGTTTTTGGAGTTAGTTATCTCAGCACATTAGATCCCCATTTGACATTTTCCTCAAATATTTTTCAGGGACAGTAATTGTATATATACTTACCATGTTACTATTATTTCTTGCTACTCTCCACAGAGTCAAAGATGTTGACTACTGCTGTACATTCTTCTCTCGCATACGGATCCATATCCTGTGTCCTTATCAGGATATTTTTTAGAGATTGCCAGTCCAATCTAATTTTTCTCATCTCATCTACTGATAGCAGAGTGAGTTGTTTAATCACATCAACTACTATGAGGAAGGCAGATGAAGCTGCTTATTTGCTTAAAGACTTACAGTCTACAAAACCATAAGGATTTCTACTCTGTCTTGCAGGGACACTATGAACTAGAATTAACATAACAATAGGGGGTAATTGAGTTTGTTGATTTGATTCTTATTTTATTTAGTTTCATTTTCCTCCCCTATATGTAAACACAACTCTGATGGAATCTAGGGGAGGCTTGAGTAAGCCTTGGTGGTCTCTGGAATTCTCCCCTTCAGGCTCTGTACTCACTTTCAGTAACAACTGGTGTGTCCAATGTGTGTCAGTTTCCAGGGGAGGGCTTTCAGTGGGTTGCACAATTTTATCTGATGGTGGCACAAAGACCTATGCTCCATGAAGAGCTGATTTGCCATCTCCAGAAGCAGGATGAACTGAAAGTACGGGGTAGTCCCTGTGAGTCCAGGCACAAACCTCCCTGCAGGGAGAGGACTGTGCTGTTGAAGGGGGCACTCAGGATCCAGTGAGCACAGGAACCAGCGTCTGATGTCAGTGCTGGTTGACTGTCAAGGTGGGTTTCCTGTTGTGGTTTTTTTGTTGTTTTTTTTTAACTTTTCATTAGGGGCTCATACAATTCTTATCACAATCCATACATATACATACATCAATTGCATAAAGCACATCCGTACATTCTTTGCCCTAATCATTTTCAAAGCATTTGGACCCCGCTTAAGACCTTTGCATCAGGTACTCTTTTTCTTTTTTCCCTCCCTCCCTGCTCACCCCTCCTTCATGAGCCCTTAATAAATTATAGATTGTTATTTTGTCATATCTTGCCCTATCCGGTGTCTCCCTTCCCCGCCTTCTCTGCCGTCCGTCTCCCAGGAAGGAGGTCACATGATGATCCTTGTAATCAGTTCCCCCTTTCCAAACCACTCACCCTCTACTCTCCCAGTATCGCCCCTCACACCCCTGGTCCTGAAGACATCATCCACCCCGGACTCCCCGTGCCTCCAGCTCCCACATGCACCAGTGCACAACCTCTGCCCCATCTAGTCCCTCAAGGTAGAATTCGGATTATTGTAATTGGGGGGGAGGAAGCATCCAGGATCTGGGGGAAAGCTGTATTCTTCATTGGTACTACATCGCACCATGACTGACCCATCTCCTCTCCTAAACCCCTCTGTGAGGGGCTCTCTAGTGGCCGACAAATGGGCTTTGGGTCCCCACTCTGTACTTCCCCCTTCATTCACTATGGTAAGATTTGTTTTGTTGATGATATCTTGTTCCTGATCAATTTGGCACCTCATGATAACACAGCCTGGTGTGCTTCTTCCATGTGGACTTTATTGCTTCTGAGCTAGATGGCCGCTTGTTCACCTTCAAGCCTTTAAGACCGCAGACACCATCTCTTTCAATAGCCGGGCACCATCAGCTTTCTTCACCACATTTGCTTATGCACCCGTTTCTCTTCGGCGATCATATCATGGAGGTGTGCAGCCAATGATATGATTTTTTGTTCTTTGATGCCTGACAACTGATCCCTCTGGGACCACGTGATCACACAGGTTGGTGTGTTCTTCCATGTGGGCTTTGTTGCTTGTGAGCTAGATGGCCGCTTGTTTATCTTCAAGCCTTTAAGACCCCACACACTATCTCTTTTGATAGCCGAGCACCATCAGCTTTCTTCACCACATTTACTTGTTCGCCCGCTTTGGTTTCAGCCGTTGTGTCAGGAGGGTGAGCATCGTAGAGTGCCAATTTAATATAAGAAACTATTCATGCATTGAGGGAGTGCTTGAGTAGAGGCCCAAGGTCCTTCCGCCACCTTAATACTAAGCCTATAAATATAGACACATAGATCTATTTCCCCATCCATATATATATATATATATATATATATATATATATATATATATATATATTTGCATGTACATGTCTTTGTCTAGACCTCTATAAATGTCCTTTGACTCCTAGCTCTTTCCTCCTTCTCCCTTGACTTTCCTCCTGCCCTACTACCATGCTCCGTCCCCACCTGGGTTACAGCTATGCCTCTTCTTTACGTAACCTTGCCCTTGATCATTCCCTACCAGGCCTGCCACTCCCCCCTCACTACCATTTTGGGTTCCTGTTGTGATTTTGAGATTCTTTTCCATCTCTTACTTTTCCCGGGGGATCTCTCTCTATGAATTATTCTGTGTTCACCCCTACTATGTATAGATTCAAAAGTTGCATTGAATAACAAGTAAATAGCTTCACTTGCAGGAAAACTAGTCCATTAACAGAATGGAAACTGTTTTTCTGGCATCACAGATTGAGTATTCTGATGAACCGTTGAGAAACCCCAGTAGAATTTTCTATCAGACTCGAGTCAGATGAGGTGAAGGGGGGCCATAAAATCATGTGTTTGAGTACTGACTTTTCAAACCAACAAAGAGATGCCTTTAGGAAAGACCTGTGATTTGATTTGATTCTGAAATAATAGACTCATGGCAAAGACTACAGTGCAATTCTCTAATTCCAAAACTCTGAGTTTTGAAGTATAGACTACTGAGTGGGTAATGTATGGACAGTGACATATAAAAGCATAATCTGGTTCACATCTGACCCTCTCCTTCCTGCAGAAGTGTGTCAAACCCAACAATGGTCTGAACCCTTATTTGTCCTTTTCTATTTTCTTTCTTTCCTTCTTTTTTTTTCAACTTGAGCAACTTATGATCCATGCATTATCATTTATATCTCCAAAGGAGCATGGCCACAATATCAATCACTCTGTTAAAGAGCATGTGTTAATTTCAATCCTGCAAGATGCAGAAACCAAGTCAGGAGAAAATCTGTGCAGATTTTCCAGGGGAAACACCTGTGTGAGAGAAAATCCAGAAGAGGCCAGGGGAGAGAGAAGGACTGTCAATCTATAACAGGAGGCAAAGGTTTTTGTTTTTTTTTTTTCAAAAAGTTCATGGAGAAATGTAATTAAATGATAATGGATTTTTTTCTTTAACTTTTGGAAGACTACTTGTATGGTCTTGAGATAAGGAGAGAGAGGGAGTATGTTGGGCAGAAATTGTATTAACTATTGTTCAGTTCAAAGGAAGTTCAGTATGGCCATTGGATGTTCTAATTGAATGGGTTCCGTGATCCTTTGTGACCACTCTAGTTTTACAAAATGTAAGACGCATTCTCAGGCCTGACAGATTCTTGATAAATTTTTATGAAGATAACCTGGTGTTATTTTTTCTCTTAGCATACACATAAAATGGTTGGATTATATTTATTCTATTGGTTATATTGACTTGGATATTTCCCAATCCAGAGAGATTCACACGTGTGATGACTTTCAATCCTGTTTAAGACTCATGCCTCTATCATTTTTCCTGGGAATTTTATTACATGCACTAGAGACATTAAAGCTCGGTGTCATTTAACATTATGTATCTGTTGTACATTTTATCATGAATGTTGGAGTTTTACTAAGAGCATACCAGAACTAATTTTATTTTTTTTCAATCTTCAATCTTGGTTGGTCAAATCTGTGTTTTCTACAGAAAGCGAACATACTTCTCTTAACAAACACTTTCTTAATTAGTAGAGTGATAGACACACCAATATCTAGCTGTTGAAATCTATTACGTGGCTTATTTTACTTAAGCATAAATATAAAAGTAAGACAAGTGTATGAGCACACAAAGTTGAAAATAATGAAGTCATTTTTATGAAAGTCACTGAAAGCATGTTTATCCTTTATTCCTTCTTACAACTCAGAAATGAGGTTGAGGCTTCTCAGCGCAGGTTAAGAGGGTGATAGGACTGAGATTGGAAAATGCTTGCTTAGTGTCAATGAAAACATTTTACACGTTCATTAAATATATTTTTTTAACTTGAGTTTCTTCCTATCTTTGTAGGTTATGACATAGCAATCCCTGTGCCTCAATGTTCAAGCTCATGGATGCCATTTGAAAGGTGAGCCATTAACACCAACCATCAGGTCCCTGTGCACACGAAAACTGACAAGCTGCATCCACAAAGATTACAGTCTAGGGAACCATATGGGTTCAGTTCTAGTCTGTAGTAGACCTGGAGTCAAAATGGTCAATACATTTTAAAAAAATGTCACGGTATATATTAAAGTTAATGTTTCCTCCAATTTCAAAAGTAAAGTTAACTATGACATTGGCAACTAACTAATAAGGAGAGTTCTGAATTAATGTTGGCAGTGACTTAATTCACACATTATGCAGAATGGACTATAAGTCAAATATAAGCAATTCACAACTTAGATCTAGAGAGACTGACCTAGATATGCCTGTAGGAATTGGGTCCAGGAGCAAAGAAACGTCTCATTATCAAGTGTGATGCAGTCTGGATTCTCCCTAAATAATAGTAACCTCATGTCATTTTTCTGGTGCTCAGTATTCTGAATTCTAGTCTTAGTCAACTGTTTATTGACTGAGTCAACCAATTAATGGCAAATTTGCTCGTTATAATGCTACTTATGTATCATAAACACTTTTCACTTTGTTTTTAAAGCTTGACAGATTTTACTGAGACATCTGGCTTCAGGCATTACTTTCATTATGTTTTTGAAATAAATTAATTGCTATTTATGTTTGCTTTATTCACTGCTGCACCTGCTTTACTCTATTAGAATGCGATCATCTCCTAAGTCTTCTCACTCTTTGTTTGCAGATTTCAATGTGCTCTGCAGAGCATTTTGTCCCATGTTCTCCTCTCATATGAAAAAGGACTCTGTTTCATTCAGCACTCCATTTCCACAACCATGTGTCCTGTCACTTCAGTTGGACAAGCTACAGCAGTTTGTTAAAAAATGTTGATTGGTTGTGTGACTGAAAAAATCATTCTGTTCAGTTTTTCAATATAAAATGAATCATGAAAACTTTCAAAGATGCTAATGAATTAAATTTGAGATGTCACAATGTGCTACACAGACTAAAAACTAACTGCACAGAAAGGTCATAATCAAATGAGATTGATGTATTCAGATAAATGAGAATTTCATCTTATTATTTACTATTTCTGCACGGTGGAAACATTTATTGCCCTTGTTCTCATATCTGAGTCTTGTGAGGATTTATCCTAATCTGACAAGAGGTAGAAAATGTTAATGTTCACTATACATCTATATTTTTACTCCTCAGAGGAGCAGAATTTTACCTTTCTAAATTGTAATCCACAATTGTTATGCTGGGAATCTGGATGGTGATGAAGTGAGAGAATAGGAATTTTCTGTGTGATCATCTAATTGAGCCTGAATCTGTTATGGGACCTTCGTAGTGGGGCTCTGACCTTCATGCCTGTGCTGCAGTTTATATCTTCACTGGCTGGTGTTCCTTTGCTTCACGGCAGTATCCATATTCTTTACCTTTGACTGTTTATCCCTGTTGACTATTCCTCTTTCCCCCCTTACCCCCCCCCCCGACTCTCAACGTAGGCATCATGGGTAAGATGTGTGGTGGGTGGTTGATAGGAGAAATATTTCACCCCCCAGCTATGGAAAGACAATACAAATGACCTTCCTCTGGTGTGAAATATTTCAAGTTGAGAATGGTCTTCTTCTCCAGGGCCAGAAACACGAGGACTTGTTTTGAATGTTCACTGGAGAACCTCAACAGGTTTTACAGTTAGATCATGAGCTCCACTAATGACCGGCCCCAGTGGTTTCTCACAGTCTCAGTAATCAGTACTCAGCCTCTAGAAATTTATCACATTTTAATTTATATATATACATATATTTTTTAAAATACATGGTTTCAGTGGTTTCTGATCCAGGTAAGCAGATTACTGCTGTGCCTCTCTGAATGCACCTCTCTCTAGATTTTTGGAGGCATTTTGATATGTCAATCCATGTCAGTTCTCTGATGCCCGCATGTAGGGACTCCCAGCATCCGTGCATCCGTGACTCACATTGCAGAAAACGGAGCTTATGACTGACTCAGAGGAGGAGACAGGCCAAGAGAGAGAGTGCAGGGGTCCATAGCGGAAATGGAGTTGGAGGGGTCCAGAAAGGACCCAACGTGGGCACACAGGCACAGAGCTGTGGTAATCTCCATGTGAATAGATGTTATGGGGGATGAGTGCAAGCGGTGCCTCATGGCCCAACATCAAGCAAACCTGATCAACATTTTATCACCCCTTCTGCTTTGTACCCAAGTTCTTCCAGCTGAAACCTGGAAACCAGTCCCCTGGACTTTAAATGAAAACCATCCAGAGGTTAGTGGGTCTTATGAGCTCTTAGCTCTTGGATTGTTTTAGGACCATTCAGACAAGGCAGTATTTTCATAAAAATGTGTACTATACTCTTCACATTTTGCCAATTTTGTAGTGATATATCCTGATATTATGGGTTTTCTCTCTCTTTTTTCTTTCACAGTGCTGATATTATTTTTTAATTAAAATGTACAACTTTTGTTAATCCTGTTAATGTATCTTAAATATATATTGCAAAATAATTGAATTTATTTATGGAATAATATCAGACTTACTGTGATAAAGATAATTTCCTTTATATTTTAAAAGATGTTTTGTATGATTTTTGAAGTTTACACACTTTTATATTATTCAATTGGTTGCCTTTCAATTTTTCTTCCATTGTGTTTTGTGGACCTTTTTAAAAATTTTATTCCCTGCCTTTTTTAAATCATTTCATTAGGGGTCCATACATCTCTTATCACAATCCATACATATATCAACTGTGTAAAGTACATTTGTATATTTATTGCCCTCATCATTCTCAAAACATTTGTTCTTCACTTAAGCCCCTGAAATCAGCTCGTTTTTCCCCTTCCTTCCCACTCTACCTCCCTCATGAACCCCTGATAATTTATACATTATTATTGTGTCATATCTTGCACTCTCTGAAGTCTCCCTTCGCCCACTTTTCTGTTGTCCATCCTGTAGGAAGGAGGTCACATGTAGATCCTTGTAATTGGTTTCCCCTTTCCAACCCACCCTCCCTCCACCCTCCCAGTGTGGCCACTCACACCAGTGGTCCTGAAGAGAACATCCACCTTATATTCCCTGCATTTCCAGTTCCTGTCTGTACCAGTGTACATCCTCTGGTCTACCCAGATTTGTAAGGTAGAATTGGGATCATGATAGTGGGGGAGGAGGAAGTATTTAGCAACTAGAGGAAAGTTGTATGTTTCATAGTTGCTACATCACACCCTGACTGGCTAGTCTCCTCCCCAAGACTCTTCTGTAAGGGGATGTCCAGTGGCCTACAAACGGACTTTGGGTCTCCATTCCACACTCCCCCACCCCCATTCACTATGATTTTTTTGTTCTTGTGGACTGGTTTTTATGTGAGTAGTTGGAATAAGCATATGCCTGCTAAAATGATACATTTGTTTCAATTCTTTTCAACGAGTAAGAAAAGCTAAGTTCATGGAAGACATAGGTGGCTATTTAGGAATACACGCTCATTACATTAAAAGTGAGAGAGAGGAGGATACAGTAAAATGAATAAGACTCTCCCAACCCCAGGAGTCGGTGAGAAATCACTGCACTTCACAGACCAGAGGAATAGCCGTGGTGGCAGTTACATAATTTCATGTTAACTTGATAAATAAGTGTAGGGGTGGAGTCTAGCCTGTCAATCAGCTCACAGCCTGAAGATGCTTACTTGTGTGTGTGGCCTTCTCATGACGATTCTGAGAATTTCCTCTCTCTTGGGAGGCGGGACACACCTTGTCTGTGCTTCATCTCCCTGTGGGGAGGCCCATGCAGAAAGCTGGAGGAACCACATGGATACACACACCAGCACCAAGAGGCTTCCACTGATATTGGATCCACAAGACTTTCCAGCCACTAGACTGTGATCTTCCTGCACTCATCATCACTGAATACTCTGTGAGTCAAGAGAAATGTACGGACTAGTATTGGACATATGGCCTAATATCAGGCTTATGGATTTGATCTGGACTGGGCTTGGATGTTTTCTCAACGTACAATTGCTATTTGATAGAAAGCTCTCTTAACCTCTCTGGGTTTGTTTTTCTAATCAACTTCACCTAAAACAACCCCCTTGAATGGTCAGTGTTAGTGTTTGGGAAGTTGATTTTGTCACCTCTCACCTATGAAGTGAATGAAATTATAGGAGACGTGTGTACGTGGATACGTCTGTACCAGTCATGACCAGCTGTGAGTTCACTTGGTGAGATATTCCCACAATTAGCCATCAGTATTCCAGAATGCACTTGAGATGAACAGCTCAGCTATCACTATGTGTGATGCTCTAAAGCAGCAGTCTCAATGGGGTCAAAACCCCTTTGGGGGTCGAACAAACCTTTGACAGGGGTCATCTGATTTATAAAAGCAGCAAAACTACAGTCATGGAGTATCAATGAAAAATAATTTCATGGTTGGGAGGTCACCGCAATATGAGGAAGTGTATTAAAGGGTCGTGGCATTAGGAAGGTTGAGAATTGCTGCTCTAGAGTTATCAAGGCTTCTTATTATTTATCACTGATTTAGACCAGGAATACATTCATGAATGTGAATTATATGCACATACGAGAGCTCTATAGATTTGAAGGCTGAAGCCATTCCCCTGGGGAAGCATTAAGCAAAGATATTGCCACATAGGTTATTCCTAAACCACTGACAAGAAAGTGCACTCATGAAGGGGTGACTGTGGAGCTTCATTTTCCTATTGGCAGTCGCCCTGGGTAAGATAAGACATGGGAATGGAGCGAACACTGTGGCAGCTCCAGAGCCCTCACTTTCTGGTTTACGTCCTCACACACAGGTGTGCATGCCTAAATGCAGTTAGTGCAGTCTGGGGCTGAGGTGAAAAAGTTGGGAGATTCGTGAAGGTGTCTTGTAGGACTTCTGTGAGCCCCTTCACCAGTGATGGAATGAATAGGGTTTGACAAGTACCCGGAAGAGGCTTTCAGTGGATGGCTGGATCAACACCCACACTGGGAAATCAACATATATCCAGGGATTCACATAGGGCTCTGTCTTCTCCTTGGATGCCCCCATCAGCACAGCTTATCTACGGATAAGCAGCCTGAAGTCCAAGGACACTGCAACCTGACTGTGTGAGACAAGCGCTGTGAAACCCATATCCTGAGAGCGTCAGAAAACCCGGGGGAATGGCAGCTGTGCTCACTGAGGCAGGGACTCCGAATATTTCGCTGAATCCTTTCTTTACTTGTTACGCATTTCAAGATGGGAAACAAAGACAATTACTTCCTGAAAATAGCATAACGTTCCTGTGAAATGAAATCACCCCTCAAGAGAGGAGGATAAAGATACCTTGGTATGTAAGCTTTGTTCATCAATTTGTGTAAATAGTTCCGTTACAGCACTAAGAACTATGCAGACTCTGGAGGGTTGATTCAATATCTGCAGAGACAATGACATGAACACAGTTTATCTGCAAATGGACGGTAAGAAAATGAAAGACAAGACCCTCTGTTACTCTGTGAGAAAATGAGAGGAAGTGAGTGTGATCCCAGACACAAACTCCCTGCTGGGAGGGAGCTGGGCAGCAGGGGGCGCTCAGGACCCACAGATCACAGGACACACTCAGGAGCAGGTGCAGAGGGACAGTTTCAGGGCTGGTTTCCTTTTGTGGTCTGGTTATGCATCTCCATCTCGCTGTTTCCCTCAAGGGTTTTCTCTATTTTTATGACATAGGAATACAATGTAAATGTATAAAAATATTTAAAATCAGACCTATTGCATGTAGGATGTATAATAATGGAATTGAAATCTCAGCAAAAAAAGTGGGGAGTAAGAACCAAATAAAAATATAATTTTTATTTATTAGTGTTATATTGATATTCTAAACTTGGCAGCACTTGCATTGTTCAAGTAATCCTTGATAATAGTTGTATTGATTGGATTTCCTTGAAGGCAAATATAATCTTATCACAGCGAGTACTGTATTTCATGATGGGTTTAGCAAAACCTTTCTGACAATTCCATGCCATTCTCTTGACTGTGCTGTTCCCAGCATAGTAACTCCTATGATTTTCTGATCAAATTGGCCAATACTGGTCAGTGCACTTATGCTCACTAATGCCTAGGATATCAATCAATACACATGTATACCATTTAATATTTGACCACTTCCAATTTCCCAACATCCGTAGTATGCAAATTACAAGTTCTGTTCCTAAGAAGACTTCTGCAGCTGTTTCTCTTTACCTTGAGGCATGCCCCATCAGCAAATGGAGATCCTAATGACTCAACTCCCAAATCACATCATCATGGAAATCAAGATGACTTCAAGAAATCAGCTCCTCTTCAGTAACATTTTGAGTGCCCTCAAACCTGAGTGGCCCATCTGGCAGTAGCTTCAACAATTTCCTACTTCCTTTGCCTAGGCTTTCAGTATTCAACCATGCTTCAAAGTTATGCATAAGGTTTTAGCAGCTTCTTCCTCTGAAGAGGGAGAGGGGTCCTTCTGCATTGTCTGTTCTTAGTCTGGAAGCTTTGCTGAAATCTGCTCACTTTGGGTGACCCTTCTGGCATTTGATATAAGAGTGACATATCTTCCAGCATGTCAGCAAAACACAAACCACCACAGTATAATTAACTACCAGACAGGTGGTGAGAATATGTCATTATTTCTTCAAAATATATCAAACAACTTCTGGCTAATATTTTAATGCAATAAATAAATAACAGCATAATGCAACCAAATAATGGAGTAATTCAATTTAACATGTTCAATTATTGACTTAACATTGAAACAGAAGATCCAAAAGGACATCAAGAATCAAATAAGTAAACAAATAAATGAGTCTAGTAAACTAAAATCAATGACCTACATATAACATACTCCACCAAGAACAAAACAAATATACTCCCATTAAGCCGAGGTTTATTTCAGAAATAAAGTTAAGCATGAAATAGATGGAAATAGGAAAGGAACATAGATAGATAAATACAGATAGATGATAGATACAAGATATGGACAGTATATACAGAGAAAATAGATGATAACTTAATCAATTGTTCAGTAGATTGGTAGACCAATTAACAGATTTATGATAGATAGATAGATAGATAGATAGATAGATATAGAGCAGATATTGGAAATGTATAGAAAGATGGAGAGGGAGATAAAGAAACTCGATCAACAAACTCCAGTGTCATTGTGTATTCAGATTCGGGGATTTGGGCTGAGTCCAGGCAGAGGGTGTTCAGATAACACTTTTTTCTATTTGAGATAAATTGAAGACTAAATGCACAAACTACAACATGAGGTGTGTCATAAGGAGTTGTACATGGATGTTATACAACAATGACTCACTCTTCAAGAGATTTTCTTAAGAAACTGGGTCTCCACAACAGGAATATATCACTTATTTGATGCGTGTGGTGATGCAGATAAAAGTAGGTAAGGAAAGTTATGTGAGACCAGATTGTAAGCACCATGAAGGGAAGGTTGGGATGCATGGCACAGGGTCTCAGGCCAAACAGGCACATGATCCTGATTCAAGACTCAATGTGTGATGAGGAAGATACAGGTTTCCTAGCAGAATTGGAGCCTCCCCTATCTCATTTTTCCCTGTGTCGTGGTTTTTAGTCCTCTTCCTGCCTCTGAGAACCAAGATTAAGATGTTTTTAGCATGACCGTCAACTCCAGAGAACAGAGGGAGGAGAATGAGGCATGGAAGTAGGACACATTCTCTGGGTCCTTGTTTGTTTCTTGGGAGACCCCAAGTGCATAAACCACAACCTGGGGTGCTCTCTCCTCATCAGGAGAAAACTGAGGGGAAATGCTTTAATTTTATTTTCTCTTTATTTTTTTTTGTGGATTGCATGAAGGTATACTGAGAAGATTAGTGTTCATTCAAAAATGCATGCACTTTTGTTTCATTTCATTGACTGCAATGCACACAAACTCCTGTTACAATTACCTTTTCTTTCCAACATTATGAATTTTTCCCTGGATAAATGTTGCCCTTTTAATCACAGAAGTTTGATTGTTCTAAAGTCATTGTATCTCCCCAGGACTATTGCTCCCTTGTAGGCTTGTCAGTTATTTGGCTGGAAGTTTTTCCAAGGGCTGAGTTCTGTCCCAGACCTGAAGGGAGGCTGACAACCACAGTCTCAGGACTTCCACAAGTCTACCAACCAGTAAATCTATTCTTTTTTTCTCTTTTCTTTGTGTGTGTGTGTGTGTGTGTGGGTGTGTGGGTGTATGTTTCTCTCTGTGTGTATTGTTTCACTTTTTATCCCACTCTTCCTAAGACCTTCTAATGCTATCTTTTCCAAAGAAATGGGTACTGATAGTAAGGCACCATATGTTTCTTCTGGTCTGAGAGTTCAGGAGACTCGAATCTATGATTGATTACAGCATTGGACTAATGGTTTCCATCTGTCTTCAATTATCATCACTCTGGAAAGGGAGAAACAATTAGCTGCACTTCATATGTTTTAATGTCCCCAGTCACTACTCTCAAAACCCAGACGTAGGACATTGTCTTTGTGGGCTGTTATGTCAGTGGTTCTTTGTGTTCCCCGAACCCCAAGGCCTCCTCCTCAGAGAGAGAAAAAGTTAACCCACTGATTGTTTTCTTTAGTTTAGATCAGAGTAGGTCAGAGAAATGTTTAGGGACAGATTATATTTCTTCTCAGGCAGCAGGAAGCACAGGGCAGACCTGGGTACTAGGAGGTACCTGAGAGTTTACTAAGAAGGGACCATTTGGGAAATCAGATTCTGCAAAGTCTTCACTAAGGAGACAGAGGTACTCTCTATCTGGACATCATTCCCCACAGACAGTAAGGAGGGACCCTTTGTGACGCCCCAGGCTCCTTGGGCTGCAGATTCACACTGGGTTTGAAACAACTCCTCCCCGGGTGTAGACTAACAGATACACTGAGTGGAGAGCCACAGTGCAAAACTCTCCATGCGTGAGGTGTCAGTGCCGGGTGGTGGTGGTGGTTGTGGTGATGGTGGTGGTGGTGGTGGTGGTGGTGGTGGTGGTGGTGGTGGTGGTGGTGCTGGTGGTGGTGCTGGTGGTGGTGGTGGGGTGTGTGTGTGTGTGTGTGTGTGTGTGTGTGTGTGTGTGTGTGTGTGTGTGTGTTGCAGGATGTTACTAGGATCAGGTTCTGTCTCTCCCAGCAGTCCCAACACACGCACCTCCTCCTACCTTGGGTTTCCAGGGTTATAAGACTGGAGGAGTCTGACATGGAGAGCAGGGAAGAAATATGCAAAGTGAAGACATCCATTTTAGATCCACAGGCCACCTCCACAGGGGAAGCACCCTCATCATCCAGCTGGGGACCACAGTGTGATCCCTTTCCATCCTCCTTGCAAGATGGGCTCTGCCAGCCTAGCTCTCCTCATTGCTCTTCTCCAAGGTCAGGATCGTCACAGGATTTGAGATGAATGGGGTGTTGGGGTGGTGGTGGTGGTGGTGGTAGTGGTGGTGGTGTGTGTGTGTGTGTAGAGGGAATATCTGATCTCTGAATCCTATCTCCACTGGTGTCTGTGCTCAGGTGACCTGGTGCAGTCTGGGGCAGAGGTGAAAAGACCTGGGGAATCTTCGAGGATCTCCTGTAAGGCATCTGAGTACAGCTTTACTGGAAGCTGGAGCCACTGGATTAGGCAGCCACCTGGAAAGGGCTTGGAATGGGTAGGAATGATTTATCCTGTTGACTCTGATACCAGGTACAACCCATCCTTCCAAGGAAAAGTCACCATCTCCACAGACAACTCCATCAGCACCACGTACCTGCAGTGGAGCAGCCTGAAGAACATGTATTACTGTGCAAGAGACACGGTGAGAGAACCCCCTTCCTGAGAGGGGCAGAAACCCTCAGCCTGATGCAGCTGCAGAGCAGGAGTCTCAGAGGCATCTCTCAGTCCAGCACCAGAGGACACAGTGTCTGTTGTCTCCTAGAGAGTGAGAATAAAAACACAGGTCACTGACATGACAGGGAGACATCTCACCACATGGGGGCACTGACGCCTCTTACTGGATTGGGTTTCTCTTAAGTGGCTCACTGTGTAACATATGATTAACCGTAGGGCTATAGAGCAGATTAAGTACAGTTTCTTCATGAAATTCTCAGAGTTCAGTCCTTGATGCCCTTGAAGAATGAGCAGGTGCATTGTCAAAATTGAAGAAAATGCTCAGCTCAAATTTTCTGGCCCTTTCTCAACACATCCATTCCCAATATTATTAGACCTTCTTTCCTTCTTTCTAATAAGTAGACATGTTATTTGCTTGCTTTCTAGCTTCATTCACTTGCCTGCATTCAACTTGATGTGGGAAACAGTTCTGGAGAAATCTCTTGGTGGAGCGGTAATGCTGTGGCATTCGCAAACTACTCATGGGTTCCAGACCTTATAACAGTCAGTTATACTCATAAGAAAATGATTGGTATAGTTTCCTGGTTAAAAGTGGCCTCCTCAGGAGGAGACTCCAAAGCCTCTTGAGATAGGACGACCTTGGTTCAGGGAGAGGGTATTTGGGATTGATTGGATTCAGGCAGCAGCCAGGGAGAGGCCATGGTGAACAGGGATCTCCTACTATAAATCTCTGTAGTATTGACCTTGATTCTTCCAGGAAACAGTTCTCCCTACCCCTGACCTCTGTGAGCACTGAGGACCCATCTGTCTATTTCAGTGCAGGTGGACATAGACAGGGCAGTCAGTGTGACCCTCACAGGACAGCTCTGGGGCTGGACTGCATGGGGCTTACTGACCAGCAGGGGGAGCTCAGGACAAACAACAAGCACAGGATCCAGGAGCAGGTTCAGAGCTGAGCACAGGTGGGCCTTTCTCCGGAGTCTTGAGTTGGTTTTGTTCCCACAGCTCTCAAACAGATTCAATGGAAACCCTGTTTACAATCGTAGAGAGTGTACTAGTGTCTTCTAAATTGTACATGGAAACTCTCACTGTCAAATAGTTGATTGTGACCCAAAGTGACTCTATCGGACAGGTTTGAACTTGTAAAAGGTATTTGCATAGAAGTGGTTGGTCTTGCAACATTCTGTCCTGTGATCGACAATTTTAATTTTTAGTTTCAACTCAGTTGAAAGTGTAGAAAATATGAGTAAAAGTCAGCATAGCTACTCCCACAACAAGCTGCCAGGAAGAGCATTCACTCTCTCTCCCAATATCTAAAGTCAAAGCAAAGCAAATAAAAATTGTTACATGACTCAATCATTATATAGTGTCCTTGATATTGCCTTGTCCATTTGAGCCAAACGTAGTAAAGATCAAGGGATTGGAATAATCTTTTAAGTTTCAGGATCCTTCTGCATTTAAACTCTGAAAATTTACTTTTACGGTGGGACTTTGTGAATCCTTACAATTATTATTGTCCATTCCTCGATTGTTTTGTTCCTTCAATAAACTCTTTAATTTTTGAGTGAAGCTCCAGTTTGATCTTTGGAAGGTGGAACAAAAAGGGAAGTAATATATACTTTTCTTGCCCATATATATCTACCAATCACTGCCAAATTCCTAAAAAAGAAAGAAAGAAAACAAACAATACATATGCAAATATATTAATGTATGAGGATGGGGAACTATATCTATGTGCACATATTTATAGGTTTAGAATTAAGGTAGCAGAAGGACATTGGGCCTCCACTCAAGTACTCCCTTAATGCAAGAATACTTTCTTCTACTAAATTGGCATTCTATGATTCTCACCTTCCTAACACAACCGCTGAAGACAAAGTGGATGAATAAGCAAGTGTGGTGAATAAAGCTGATGGTGCCCAGCTATCAAAAGATAAAGTGTCTGGGGTCTTAAAGGCTTGAAGGTAAACAAGCGGCCATCTAGCACAAATGCAACAAAGCCCACGTGGAAGAAGCACACCAGCCTGTAGGCTCACGAGGAGCCAAAGGGATCAGGTATCAGGAATCATCAGAACAAAAATTTTTACCATAGTAAATGAGGGGGACAGTGCGGAGAGGAGACCCACAGCCCATTTTTAGGCCACTGGAGACCCCTTGCAGAGGGGTCTTGGGGAGGAGACGAGCCAGTCAGGGTGCGATGTAGCAACGGTGAAAAATACAACTTTCCTCTCGTTCCTAAATGCTTCCTCCATCCCCCCATCCCCCACATATCATGATCCGAATTCTTCCTTGCAAGTCTGGCATGACCAGAGGATGTACACTGGTACAGATAGGAACTGGAAGCACAAGGAATCCAGGGAGGATGATCCCTTCAGGACCAGTGGTATGAGTGGCGATACTGGGAGCATAGAGGGAGGGTGGGTTGGAAAGGGGGAATCGATTACAAAGATCTACATGTGACCTCCTCCCTGAGGGATGGACAACAGAAAAGTGGGTGAAGGGAGACATTGGACAGGGCAAGATATGACAAAATAATAATTTATAAATTATCAAGGGCTCATGAGGGAGGGGGTAGTGGGGAGGGAGGGGGCAAAATGAGGACCTGATGCCAGGGGCTTAAGTGGAGAGTAAATATTTTGAGAATGATGAGGGCAATGAATGTACAAATGTGTTTTATACAATTGATGTATGTATGGATTGTTATAAGAGTTGTATGAACCACTAATAAAGTGATTAAAAATAACAATAGATGTACCATTTCTGGGAAAAAGTTATCATTGATAACTAATCCCTTGTGACAAGATTATATTTGTTATGAATATAGTAGCTAAGGAGTACAGTATAAGATGAACTTTGGACATTCTCTTAGAGATTATTTCCCAAGCTGCTTAAGGTTGTGTCACAGTGTAAATTCCATAGCTTGTCCAAGGAACTTCTCCTTAAGATATGAGATGTTGCCACAGGATGTTGGAGTGCCTCATTTATTGCCTGCAATTATTCTGTATTTCCCTTCCTGATATCCTGTATCTGTTGAGCTCTTTCCTCACAAAAAAAATATCCCACTACACCAAATGAGTATCCATTCTGGCCAGGAAAACATGTCCACCATGACATTCCCAACCTTCAGGTCACAGGTCACATGGAACATAAGAATTTTGGTCAAGGAACCAAAAGTCACCCAAAAGGTCAAATAAGACACTTGGAACCAAGAAGTACAAGGAGCTGTGTCTTGCCCAGCTACTGAGAGATATAGCATCTGGGGACGTAAAGGCTTGAAAGCAAATAAGCAGGCATCTAGCCCAGAAGCAACAAAGCCCACACAGAAGCAGCTCACCAACATAGGTGATCGTGAAGGGCAGAGGAGACCAGGTCCCAAACAACAAAGGTGGGGTGGTGGCGAGAATCACATCACCGTGAATGAGGGGGAGTGCATGATGGGGACCCAATGCCCATCTGTAGACAGCTGGACATCCCTTCCAGAGGGGTAGTGTGGAGGAGATGAGTCACTCAGGGTTCACTGTAGCAACAATGAAACTCAAAACCTTCCTCTAGTTCCTGAACGCTTCCTCCCTTCCCAATTATCATGACCCCAATTCTACCTTGTGGACCTGGTTATACCAGAGGATGTACAGCGGTGAAGTAGGTATCTGGAAACACAGGGAATCTAGGACAGATGAACCCCTCAATACCCGCGGTAGGAGTGGCTACACCAGGATGGAAGGGGGTGCAGAAAGGGAGAGCCAATCTTGGAGATCTATGTGTAACCTCCTCTCTGGGAAATGGGCAATGGGGAGGTGGGTGAGGGGAGACACCGGGGAGTGTAAGATAAGATATAATAATTATTTATAAACTATCAAGGGACCAGGGGGAAGGGGGGAGCAGGGAGGGAGGGGAAGGGGGAAAAATGGGAAACCGGGCTGATTCCAGGAACCCAAGTGGAAGGTGAATTTTGAGAATGACGAGTGCAAAGAATGTATAAGGGTGCTTTGCTCAATTGATGTATGTACGGATTGTGATAAGAGTTGTATGAGCCCAATAAAAAGATTTATTAATTTAAAAAAGAATCTTAACCTCACCCTAATGCATATTCGTAACCATCCCTGTGAAATATGTTTCACATCCTTAATCCTATACATTTACTTGTTGGTATATATTTCCAAACCTTTAAGCCATGCCTACCATCTTTTTCAGAGGCTTTCTTTGGGGAATCTTCTGCCTCAGTCCTTGCTTGATCCAAGGAGAGCGGGTCCCTTTCACTGTCATGCAGCCCTGTGTTTGTTTCTAGCAGGAGTCATGTTGGTAACACAGTTCCTTTCGTCGAGTGTGCTTTTCAACATGATGGAATACACTGTCATATAGAGTCTCTATGAGTCGGAATCCACTGATGGCAGTGAGTGTGGTGTTGGTGTTAGCACAAAGAAGATGATGGGGTCAGACTTGCAGTTTCTGAGAAGATTGGGAACTTCTCTTCTTTATTCCTGGGCTTCTAATATGCAGAGCACTTCATCAATTTCCAGGTAAAGTCTCAAACCTAGTGAAAAACATTTCATCATAGACAGGGTTCTCTAGGATCCATAGGCCTTTTCCATAGGACATCAATGTCCTGTGGAGATTCCTCTGCCTAGCTATTACTTCTCTCTAGCAGTGTCAAGATTCCAAAAATGGGCTGGATTACTGAGGCTTCCATTACTTGTCATCAGTGATTATTTTCCCTGTTCCTAGTTGTCCAAGATTTGGGTCCAAGAGTGAGAAATCATCACAGATCCTCTGCATAGGCTTTGCTGTCTCTGATGCCTAGATGCTGCTGGAGCTGGAGCTGCCAAAACCTTCAGAAAATGTTGCAGTAGTTGTGAGCAATATATTTCAATAGCAGAAAACAACATCTCATCTTTAAGGAACTGATGATGCTCAAGCTCCAGAAAAATATACAGACTCAAATCTGTTCTCCCTGCATCTGAGCTCAATGACACTGAGGACGTGGCTGTCCATTAATGTGTGAGGGAAACAGAGGACTCACTACCATCACAAACACAAACATCCCTGTGATGATGGTATTGGTCTATGGGGATAACTTGGGTTGTGGAAAGGACAGGGGCAAGAATTCTGAGACCATAGAAATGGGGGAGGCATGGGAACAAGGAGCATCCTATTAGCATCTAGAGTTTCAGTTCCCTCCAAAATGACCACTCTGTGAATATTTATTACAAAACCCCACAGATATTGCGCTGTTTATACATTTGTAGATTTTATGCTGTGGTAGTTACACAATTTCATGTTAACTTGATAAAAGACTGAAGGTGAAGGGGTGGATTCTAGCCCATCAATCAGATCAAAGCATGGTGATCCCTTCTTGTGCGTGTGGCCTTCTTATGAGTCTTCTCGGAAGTGTTTTCTTGAATCTCCCATTAGAAGAGGTAGATATCTCTCTCTCTCTCTCTCTCTCTCTCTCTCTCTCTCTCTCTCTCTCTCTCTCTCTCTCTCTCTCTCTTCTCTCTCATTTTCATGTTGACAAGCCACGTGGAGCCACAGTGATGGCAACCAAAGCCCTGAAGATGCGTCCACTGCCATTGGATCCCCAGGACTTTCCACTTGCCTGCGATCATCCTGCATTCAGCATCATTGCATGTGCTATGTGACTTAAAAGAGGAATTCAGACATATGGGCTAATATCAGACCTATGAGCTAATATTGAACTTATAAATTTTATCTGTACTGGCTGGGATGTTTTATTGATGTGTAATTACTTCTTGATATAAAGTTATCTTTTACACATATATGAGTAGCAATGGACTTGTTTCGCTAGACAACCTGGTTTAACACATATGCAAATATGACATTGTATGTATTCATGAATACCTGTTTTATATACAAATGCTATTTGTATCATTGATAGCTAGTACATGTAGTTAATGATTTTCATAGCCTGAATGGCTGTGTTGGACTGAATTAATTAATGACTGCTGTTTCCATTTACTGGAACCAGAAAACGATGAGTATGCTATATCATAAGTTAGGAGGGCAGGGGGTGGGGGAGGAAACTAATAAATATAAGAACTCAAATGAAGTGGAAGGAACACATTAAGTAAGCCAATTAAAAGAAAAGTGACTTTTAGGACATAAAGTTAAATAATCAATATCGAGTTTTCCTGATCATGACAAAAGAAGTAGGTCCAGGGAGGAGATTTCATTCTTCATGTTTTCTGTACACATTCTATGATCAACTTCAGGCCCAAAGTTAAAGAGTATCACTGAAATGTGGAAATTCCATGGAAAGCAAAAAACAAGACAAAACAAAACAAAAAACATCTAATAAGGTTCCCTTGTAATACAAGAAACAGATTATAGAGTTACCCACCATAATCATGTGTACCCATCTCTTAAAAGGGATGGGAGAGGATGCAGTAGGAGCTCTTATGTCACAAAGGTTGTTGTGTCTGTAATATAAGGTTTATAAATTAGAAAGTACTTTTCAAAAATATTGATAATATACAATGATTAAAGCAATGCTTGATAAAAATCCTAACTAAGAGTTCTGTTTTCCCTTGAGAGTGCTTGTGTTTCTTTGAGTCTGAGGGAGAACTCTGGCCCATGATCTCTACTCATCTGCTTCAAATTTCAGGGGACATGCAAATGTAGCTCTCTGCCTGCTGATAAGCCGGCCACAGTCCCTGATGTGGGAGATCTCAGAGGACAGCCCCAGTCTCTGGGGTCTCTGATATTTCCATTTGTGCCCAGGAGCTAGTCCATAGGACACACCATGAATTTTGGCCAGACTTTGGCATTCATTTTTGGCTATTTTACATGGCAATTGTGATAGACTTTGCTCTGTGTGTTTAAAATTGTGAGGGCAATTGTTTGTATGTGGGTTGTATAATCAGAGTGCCTCTGTATTTGCAGGTGTCCAGGGTGAGGTGCAGCTAGCGGAGTCTGGAGGTGAACTAACAAAGCCTGGTGGCTCTCTGAGACTCTCCTGTGCAGACTCTGGATTCACTTTCAGTGACTCTTACATGCACTGAATCCGCCAGGCTCCAGGAAAGGGCCTGCAGTGGATCGCAGCCATTAGTGGTGATGGTACATATTCTACACCAACTCCGCGAAGGGTCCATTTACTATCTCCAGAGATAACTCCAAGAACACACTCTTATCTTCAAATGAATAATCTGAAAGTTGAGGACATGTCCATGTATTACTGTACAAGAGTCACAGTGAGGGGAACTCAGTGAGAGCCCAGACACAAACTTCCCCTGTAGGGAGGAGACTGGTCTCCAGGGAGGTGCTCAGGACCCACAGAGCATAGGACTCAGCCCCAGAGCAGGAGCATCTGGAGTTTCAAGGCTTGTGGTCACATGTGGATTCGTCTAAATCTCACAGTTCCCTAGGGAATCTATCTCTAATTTAAAAATATTAATTATATGCCTACTCCTTATATCTTTGATTTCAAAAGTTATGTTGTAACACGAGAATATATTCTGTCTTACAGCAACAGTCTGTCCCTGAAGGACAAGAAATGACACTCTCAGGGGTCCCTGTGTCAGAATTCTCATGACGCTCAGATAAATACTTTTCAACTAGACTCAGGGGAAATGGAGGGATGGAGGTCTGGGTAAAGATAACCATTAAGTGTTTTTGTATTGGCTGGAAATTTAATAGTATATCCTTCCACCACACTTTGAGAAGTATTCTGACAATCATTTAGTTAATGATTTAGTTGAAATTTAAGCAGTTATCCTATGTTTTAAATTTAATTCTTCAGAATATGCAGGGTTTTGTATTTGGTTTGGTTTGGTTATTTTTCCAAACCATGGTGGCCTAGTACTTTTTTCTTTCTTTTTTGATTTTCTGTTTTGCCTTTTTAACATGCATATGAGGCCACAGAAAATGTTTGGCATGGTTAAAGCACATCTTTTTGGTCACAGGACCACTTTATCTCCAGGAGTCATGGGGCAGGCTGCAGTTGACTTCCTACCAGTATCACAGTTTCCAGCACTCCACTCCTGTCCCTGCCTCCCCATTCACAACCCTGCTATCTCTCTGTTCTACTCCAAGAACAAGGGAATCCCCCTCATCCTGGATATCCATGTTCCCCCTTCCCTAAGTTTATTCCTACTCATTCTCACCACGATGTCTTTGCACATGAAAGGAACTGGAAGTTTCCATCACAGTAACATCTTCCCTGATGGTAGGTCCTAAGATGAATGATGCAGAAAATAACAAACTGCTCATTACTGCACTGTCCTGACAGCCTCCGTCTCCTCTAATTCACCAGCAACCATCTGACATAGCCTTGTCCCTGCCTTCTGCCACACCATAATGTGCCTTTTCTCTAGAGCCATGTTTTCCATGCAGATACACTGTGCAATTGCTTGTCCCAGCTCAGCCTTCTGTGACATGAAGGAATGACGTCCATAGAAAGTATCTACACCATTCAAGTGTTCCTTTGCAAATGCTCAGAAGCAAAGCCTGAGCTCCTCACAATTAAAAAGCAAGCCAACGGACAAAGAACAAAGAAACATATTTGAAATGCTTCATTATATTGTTTGTACTTTTTCTGCCACTTCTCCTAGATAATAAATTTTAAACTGCCAGGTTTCCCCCTCAAAACTTATGAATAAATTTCTCCCTCATTTGTCCTTAATTATCTGTCCCCCAGACAGCTCAAGCATAGGATCTTGAGAACGGACGGTGCAGGACCAGACAGTGTTCTGTTCTGCTGTGCACAGGGTCCCTGTGGGTCAAAACTGACTCAATACCATCCATCCACAACAACCACATGACCCAGAACTCTAATCCTGCCTTCATTCAGAACACGATGCTTTAGTGGGAAGAAGACATGCTAACTGCCCAATAATTGGTCTATTGCCTGTAGGACCCCTGTCCTGTAGCAATTTTAAAAGGCTTCAGCATAATGACCAGGGCTCATATGAAAATGTTTTAAGAAAATGGAAAACTGCAATGATGAGAAAAAGGGCAAAGGATTTGTGCCACATTTCCTTTTTCCCTTTTAAACTCTTTAGGGCTTTGTACCTACTTATTCTTCAAGGGTAGCAAGAGCAGTCTTAAGAATTAATTTGGAAATTTTTGCTCATCCATCTTACAACACTGACCTTTTTTTAAAAAATCACTTTATTGGGAGCTTGTACAACTCTTATCAATCATAATAGATACATCCATCCATTATGTCAAGCACATTTGTACATTTGTTGTCATCATCATTCTCAAAACATTGTCTTTCTACTTGAGCCTTTGGTATCAGCTCATTTTCCTCTTCCCTCCCAACTCACCCCTCCCTCCTGAACCCTTGATAATTTATAAATTATTATTTTGTCATCTCTTACATTGTCTGATATCTACCTTCACCCACTTTTCTGTTTTATAACCAGGGAGTGGGTTACATGTAGATCATTGTGATCAGTTTCCCCCTTCCCCCCCAACTTCACCTTCTCCCCCACCTTCCCCTTGCCTTCCTTGTATGACAACTCTTATTATTAGTCCTGAGGACAACCTCAACCTTGCCTCTTCCAAAATCTCAAGGGACATTAAGAAGGAAATGCTGTGAATCCTTCATAGATATAAAAAACATTTTTACATCTCTGTATGTAGTATTATTCCTAAAAACCAGAAATCTATAAATATAATCTTATGTATTGTGTTAGTAGAAGAATAAAATGAATTATATATGATAACAATTTAGCATAGAACAGTAATATAATACATGTTACCAAGGATATTATCAGCATGCCCTTTCCAACACACTTAAAACACTCATATCTGTTCTAGGAACAGAACCCTCGGATCTCAGAAGTCATGCAACTTCATTTATTGCTATGTAGTAGGAGGGAATGCAAATCCACCCCTCCCTCTGCTGATGAAAGCCAACACAGCCCCAACCCTGCAGCTCTGAAAGTGCTCCTGGATTCTCAGGAGTCCCAACTCAGTGATCAGGACTGAGCACAACACAGAAAGCCTGGCCTCTTAGTTGAAAGGGGCTTGTCCTTGTTGCTATTTTAACAGGTGATTTTGTCATGAACCAGTTTGTGTGCTTGGGTGTGAGTGGGAGACACGGTGAACATGTCTGATGGTTTTCCTGCCTTGGATATCTGTGTTTGCAGAAGTCCAGAGTGAGGTGCAGCTAGTGGAGTATGGGGTTCCTTGGGGGTCTCTGAGATTCTCCAGTGCAACCTCAAGGTTGCCCTTCAATAGCTATGCATGATCTGTGTCCACCAGGCTCCAGGGAAGGACCTGCAGTGGGTGTCAAGTGGTGATGGTGCATACTACAAAGACTTCTCCAAGATGTTTTTGTATCTCCAAGAACTGCTGCATCTGCATATGAACAGCCTGGAATTCGAGGACATGCCTTTTTATTTCTGTGCTACCATCACAGTGAGGAGAATTCAGACTGAACCAGGACACAAACCTCCCCTTCAGGGAGGAAACAGGCCCCCAGGGGGCGCGCAAGACCCACAGAGTCAAGCCTCAGGTCCAGGAGCAGGTGCAGATGGGGACATTCAGGACTGTTTTCCTGTTGTGATATTGGTGTTCTTCTCCATCTTGCAGTTTCCCTCAGAGAATCTCTTAATGATTATACTACCAGCTTTGCCTATCCTGTTTATACTACCAGCTTTGCCTATCCCTGATATTTCATACACTTAAAGAGCTGTATCATAACAAAGAAAATATTCTTCAGAAATATCAGCCTTTTTTCGTGTGGAGTAAAATGATTTTGCCAGGCAGTCCTCAGGATCGAGGTCCAGATGAAACTCATGGAAACTTGGTGATTTGGATCTAATGAAATTGAGGGAAGATGGAGCGACAGGGTACTACTGCCAGAGGTGAGCTATTTGAATTAAATCAGAAAGACTGGCTATTCAAACTTACCAAGTGATGCCTGAAGAGAAAGACTTGGTGATGTTACTTCTGAAGGGACAGACTGAGAGCAGAGGCTTCCATAGAATTTCCCGATTGTGACATTGATTTCCCGGCTATAGTTATGTAGGCAGCAAGTTAGGGAACAAACCATATGAAAACAGAATGTGGCTCCCATATGACTCTCATCTTTAGTAGGAAGTGTGCAGGTCGAACTCAGCACTGGTCCAAAGCCTCTTTGTGTCTTCTCTATTTTCTTTCTCTCTTGTTCAGCAAGATGCCATGATTCAGGAATGTTTATGCTTCCCAATGCAAGTCTGTCCACATTCTCAATATGCCATGTTCATGGATAAAGAGGCCCAATACCAAGGAAATGTTAAAACTACCCAGTACTGTCACTAAGTACAATGTAATCGTGATCCAAATGCCAATTTAACCCTTTAAAGAACTGGAAAATAATTACTCACTTTATATGGAGAATCCTAGGATAATCAAGGGACCCAAAAATATTTGGATCAAGTTAGGGGGACTCACACAAACTGACCTCAAAAGTATTACACCGCCACAGCAGTAAAAACAGCCTGGTACTCATACAATGATAGATATGTTGACCAATGAAATAGAATAGAAAACTAATAAATAATCCATCCACATACAGGCAACTCTTCAACAAAGGCCATAGGAACTGTATAAGGGAGAGCGACGTTATCTTCAACAATGGGGTTGGCACAATTGACTCGTCACCCTCAGAAGAATGAAAGACAACCCAAACCTCAGCCATGTACAAAAATGAATACAAGATGGGTCAAGGACCTAATGTAAATCCCAGAGCTATAGAGACCATCTATAAGGAGGCAGGGACACACGCAAGTGCCCCACTGCAGGGCATCCATATACTATCGAACACAGCAAAGGACATACACACAAAGAAGACAACAGAGATGAGAGTGTCCTCTGAAATCATATATGTGCATTATAAGAGTAAATAGGAAAGTCAAGCAACAAATGAAAAACAAAAAGATCTTGTGATTTTAAGCTACAAGGTTTCATGTCTGTTTAGTGTACAACAATAGACAACTGGAGAAAAAATCTATTGCATTTTCCTTGAGGCCATATTTTCTATCATTTCCATATTTCAGTATTTTGAAAGATGCAGTACACCTTGATTAAGCGACCGGTCAAGCCCAACCCGAGGAGATGGGGACTACAAACAAATCCAGAAATCTGAGTCTAAAAGACCTCAATGTTTCTTCTTCAGAGTGCAGGGATCACTCGGGAGCTGAGGTTGTTAGTTTATTGTGCCAACCTGGCTAATAAAAACATTAATTGAAGTGCGGAGAGATAAATAGCTCGGAGAGCCTCGCCTCTCTTGTCTCTTGCTCTTTGATCATTGATCATCGGACCAGTGTGCAGCTACCTTACTTTTTCTTTGCCTCAATTTGCAAGCTACACTACCTGTGGGACACCTAATCCATGGACTGTGTCGCTGTAATTTGAGGTTCCTTCAAGACCTGATCCTCCACACCATTGTAATCTACATCTTTTGAGCTGGGGACTGTCGGACCCTGTCATCTGGCTGACTGTTGACCTGACTTGCTGTGTGCTGCCTGTAGCCAGATAGCCTGAATTGCTCTACAGAGGACTACCCAGCAGCCCTCAAGACTTGAAGGACTGCCAGTGTCTCACAACTCTCTCATAGGAGTGAATGGCGATGAGCCATATGTACTGCTTTATAATTTAATTAACTGTTTATTTCGTATGTTATCTATCTATCTATGTAAATATGTAAGATGACATTGCCTATTCCTGTAAATAATTATAGTCAGAAGAAGCTCAATGAGTTCTAATCAGTCTTATAGGGTTCCTATGAGTCAGAATAGATTTGGTTTTGAAAGAAGAGATTGTTCATTTCTAGCTCAGTTGCTTGGTTTTCTGATTTTCCCTCAGTCAGAAGAATATCTGGCGTGTTCATAACTCTCAGACCTCACAAAGAAAAATTAATTCATGAGTTAGTGGATGCATATGTTCAAATCAAACAACACTGCTACCTTGGAACTCTGATTTTGTAATTTCAAATATTGGAATTTGGAGAGCCTACTAATTCAAGGTATGCCTGTTGGTCACGTCACTCCCATCTCTGTCATCCAACTTTATTCAAGAATCATCCCTGGAGACACTTTCTTGTGGAACTGAGGTGCCTGCACCTTAGTATGCTATTCATAGCCCCAAACTCCTATAACAGCCAGGAACACTCCTAGACAAATGCCTGTTGTGGTTTCTTACTTAATGAGACCACCCCCATCACCGCCCTGCAATCAGGGGATTCCAAACCCTTCTGAGTCAGGGAGCCTTTGATACAGAAATGTCTGCCTCCTATCTCTTCCTCCTCCTGATGGTGCTGGGTCTCCCATCGGGTCAGTGGCAGGGAGATGCAGTGAATGACAGCACATTCAAAGACATATGGGGCCTTTAATGCTTATTTCATAAGACTCCAGGGGTCCTGCACCACATGCAGCTACAGGAGTCAAGCAATCAAGTGGTGAAGCCTTTACAGACTCTCCCTCTCACCTGTACCATCGCTAGGGACTCCATCTCCAGCAACAATGTTACTTGGGACTGGATCAGACAGAGCCCTGGGAGAAGCCTTAAGTGGATGGGAAGGAACTTCTATTGGTCAGAGTGGTTTAGCGAATACACACCATCCCTGAGAGACCGTAGTCATTGACCAACACACATCCAAGATCCAGCTCTCCCTGCAGCTGAGCTCTGTGACCACTGACAAGCACTGTGCAAGGAGATAAGGAGGGGGAAAGTCGATGTGAGTCCCCACACAACCTACCATGCAGGACAGCTGGAGGCTGAACTAAGAGAGCTCTTATACCAGCAGGGGTAGCTCAGGCCCAGGAACCAGAAGCAGGTGGGTGTGTGAGCACAGATGAAATCTTCTGCTGTGTCTTGGGTTCATTTTGTTCCCACTGCTTAGGAGCAGATTGAGAGGAAACTCCAGTAGAAACTGTTCGGGAGAGTATGGGGGTGGGGGTCATTTTGACATTGTATGCCAGGTTTTTTCTCTTTTTTTAATTTGAGTAATTTCTTTTAAAATTTGGTTAGTAATCTCCATGTCCTTAAATATAGACACTGGTATCTTGTTCAGAATTGCATTAAAGTGATAGATCGCTTAGAGTGTCTTATTTTCACAAAGTTAAGGCTTACTACTTACTCATGATTATGACCCATTATTTGAATGATGTGTATGTCTTTTGGTTTCTTGGAATAGTGTTTTCTTTCTATGAGACTTTTGTTTCTCTGCTTAGGTTTATTCCAATTTGTTTTATGCTTGAGGTGGCTATTGCAAATTGTATTATTTTCTGATTTTCTTTTAAGAGCTTTCTCTATTGGTATGTGGGAACCAAACTGATTTTCTATGTTTACCTTATAACTTGTGAAATGGCTTACACTTCCAACTAGTTGCAATAATTTTCTTCTCAAGCTTTTGCGTTTTCTATGTTTAGAGAGTTTTACTTCTTTATTACCATTTGGATGCCTCTGTTTTTCATTTGTTGATTGATAGCTATAGTTAAGATTTGCAGCATGATATGAAATAAGATTCGTATTTAATGGTATCCTTAATCTGGTTCCAATTAGAAAGTTGAATGAGTTCACTTCCTCTCCATGGAGTGCAATGTTTGCCATTGGCATTGCATTTTGCTGTTTTAAGACCTATCAAATCAGTTTGAACTCACAGAAACACTAGAGAAAACAATTAAACACAGGTCTTGACTCATCCTCACAATTTTCATGTATGAGGCCTTTGTTGTGGTTACTGTGGCAATGTATATTCTTAAAGGTCATCCTTTTAAAAATGACCTTATGCTTTATCAAGCAGGATGTCCTCTTCCAAGTTCTGATTTCCTTGACACATGTTCAAAGTACTTGAGATGAAGTAATAACATGCTCACTTCTTTCTACTAATGATTACAAGTGTACATCATCCAATATATGATTGTTTGTTCTTCTGGCAGTCCATCACACCATGAAATTATTCACCAGTACCATAATTCAAATACATTGTTTAATTTTAGATCTTTCTCATTCATTCTCCATCTTTCACGTGCATATGAGACAATTGAAAACTTCATAGCTTGGGCCAGGTGTATCTCAGTCCTCAAAGGGACATCCTTGCTCTTCAATCTTTGAAGAGTTCTGTGCAACAGGTTTGCTCAATGAAATGCATCATTGACTGGGGTTTCCATGAATATTAATTGTAGATCCATGCAAAATGAACTCCATCCCAACTTTAATCTTGTCTCTATTTCCCATATTTTCCATTGTCCCATAGATTCATTTTGTTTACATTGAATTGTGGTGTACAGAGAAGGCAGAAATTCCTGGACTTCATCAGTAAGTTTTCAAATCCTGCTGTCATCTTAGAACATGTTTTCAAATCCTGCTATCTTAGAACATGTAGCTTTATGTCACCTGCATATCACAGATTATTAGCGGAGTTTCCTACAACCTTGATGTGTTTTCCATTTAGTACAGCTTCTCGTGTTATTTGTCCCATTTAGCATGTTATGCAGAGAAACTACTGACATGTTCTATGATTCTGTATTTCTGTGATGCACAATGAACACCCATGGAAGCAACAAACCAAAAATCACACCACATTGAGCTTAGATATGAAAAATGACTTCATCAAAGTGCTTAAAATGCATTCCAGATAATATGGCTATTCTATAACCACCCATTCCAAGAAAATATCTACAAAAAAAACCCAATGCCAATCAAACAAACAATAATAGCAGCAATGATTAATGTGAGTTAATATATTTGTATTTTTGCAACTTAAATGTCTCCTTCAGTCAAGTTCCATTTCATACCCTTTGCCTATTTTGAGTCTCAAAACCCTACATGTTCCACTGTCATTACTGGCAGTAAGTGAGATGGCATGATAAAGAGAGAGAAGTTAACTCTCCAGGAAATATGCAGAGGAATGAGAAAACATGGTAAAATAAATGTCCACTCTTAACTGAGGTTTTTAAAATATCAGAATCTCTTAACATTCTCTGTGCTTTCTGTGTCCCAACAGTTTCTCTGATTTTCAGCCTAAGGAGATTGATTCCTCAATAGATGGAAGCAAATCTTAAGAAAGAGGAGGAACAGTGCATGAATACTTTCTTTTATTAAATTGGCACTCTATGATGCTCACTCCCCCGACACAACTGCTGAAGCCAAAGCGGGTGAACAAGTAAATGTGGTGAAGAAAGCTGATGGTGCCCGGCTAACAAAAGAGATAGTGACTGGGGTCTTAAAGGCTTGAAGATAAACAAGCGGCCATCTAGCTCAGAAGCAACAAATCCCACATGGAAGAACACACAAGCCTGTGTGATCGAGTGGTCCCAAAGGGATCAGTTATCAGGCATCAAAGAACAAAAAAATCACACCATTGACTGCACACCTCCATGATAGGATCGCTGAAGACAAATGCGTGCATAAGCAAATGTGGCGAAGAAAGCTGATGGTGCCCAGCTATCAAAAGAGGTAGTGTCTGGGGTCTTAAAAGCTTGAAGGTGAACAAGCGGCCATCTAGCTCAGACGCAAAAAAGCCCAAATGGAAGAAGCACACCAACCAGTGCGATCACGGGGTGCCAAAGGGACCAGGTATAAGTATCATGCAAAAAAAAGACATATATGTGTGTGTGTATGTATGTATGTATATGTATGTATGTATGTGTATATATATATATATATATATATATATATATATATATATATATATATATATATATACCATATTGAATGAAGGGGGAAGTGCAGAGTGGAGACCCAGGGCCCAAGTGTCGGCCACTGGAGATCCCCTCATAGAGGGGTTTAGGAAAGGAGACGAGTCAGTCAGGGTGCGAGGTAGTACCGATGAAGAACACAGCTTTCCCCCAGATCCTGGATGCTTCCTCCCACCAACTACCATGATCCGAATTCTACCTTGCAGGACTGGCTAGGGCAGAGGTTGTACAATGGTGCATATGGGGGGTGGAGGCACAGGGAATCCAGGGTGGATGATACCTTCAGGACCAAGGGTGTGAGGGGCGATGCTGGGAAAGTGGAGGGTGAATGGGTTGGAAAGGGGGAACTGATTACAAGGACCCACATGTGACCTCCTCCCTGGGAGAGGGACAGCAGAGAAGGGGGGAAAGGGATACTCTGGATAGGGCAAGATATGACAAAATAACAATGTATAAATTACCAAGGGCACATGAGGGAGAGGTGAGCTGGGAGGGAGGGGGAAAAAAAGAGGACCTGATGTAAAGGGCTTAAGTGGAGAGCAAATGCTTTGAGAATGATTGGGGCAGGGAACGTACGGATGTGCTTTATACAATTGATGTATGTATATGTATGTTTGTGATAAGAGTTGTATGAGCCCCTAATAAAATGTAAAAAAAGAAAATGATTAGGGCAAAGAATGTACAGATGTGCTTTATACAATTGATGTATGTATATGTATGGATTGTGATAAGAGTTGTATGAGCCCCTAATAAAATGTTTTTTTTAAAAAGAAATATAAAAAAAAGAAAGAGGAGGACATTAGACTTTTTCTTTTCAGTTTCTGAGAAAAGATTGGAAGTTTCTCTACTTTTTTTCTTCTTTCTTCTGGGGTTTCTAACATTCAGATCACCTGTTCAATTTCCAGGTTAAGTTTTAAAACTTAGTGAAAAACGTCACGTTGTGGGAAGAGTTCTCGATGAACTGGAGCAGGGTTGCCCCCAGGCACTAGGGATATCAGGCCTCAGCATTGTAAGGAGAGTTCACTGAAGTCCCTGAGTGAAGTTTTCTCCGGTGTCCTACGTCTATGTTCCTAAAATTTACTCTGCGGTTTCTGATGACTCTGGGTTACGAACGGCCACCATTCACCGTTCTCCTTACACTCGTGCGTCTCCATCGACCTTAAAGGAAAGGGAGGACACGCAGATGCTGGCAGCTAAATTCAGCAGAGTTTGTCTCAACACAAAAGAGACAGCTCTGTGGGGTCCCGTCTTCCATGGTAAAACATTTCCAAGGGAATAAGAAATCTTCCCATCGCAATGACAATATGAGAGAATTGCCACCGATGGATTTGCCGATGTGCCTACAAACATCTTCAGGCCATGAAGTAGTGAAGCACGAGAACCCAGGCGCTTCACCCTTTTCCCTAGACCAGTGAAACTTAAGGAGCCACTATTGACCTGTGAGACATGACGTTGCTGGAAGCATCAGTGTACAGAGGCATGGGAACCTCAAAGGAGTTTCTTCCGTGTGAAAATAACAACCAGGCTGAACTTCATGGCAGGGTTCCAGATTCCTAGGAATTCCACGGGCTGTATTGCTCAGAGATAGAACCTACTGCTTGGGGCACAATCTGAAAAGCTTGCTGGACTCACGGCTTTCCCAAAGACCCATGATTCTCAAAAAGCGAGAGTAAGTTTGACGGAAAAAACAAACTGCCGGTGTTGCCTTTTTTACCTTGAAACCGGCAAGAAGCAAGATTTCCCTTAAACCTTGAATCTCAGAAACATTTTGATCGTGAAGGAAAACCAGTGAGAGCCGATGTACTTCCAATAATCCAACACTTAAATTAAACGTCAAACCTAAATCCTATCCTAAAACCAACCCTAATCCTAACCCTAACCTAGGTGAAAACCTAACCCTAGGTGTAAACCTAAACAGAGATGTAACCCTAAGCCTAGGTCTAACTGTATTCTCCTAACCTTAAACTTAACCCTAACCTAAGGCTCACCCTAAACCAAGCCCTAACCCTAACCGTATGTCTACCCTAAGGCTAACCCTAATCCTAACCCCAAATCGGATGTGAACATGCAGCTCCCCCTACAACTAACCTTACTCCTAACCGTCATTCTTCGCCTGAACCTAACTTAACTCTATCCCTCACCTTCAATCGATACCTCAATTTCACCGTTAATGTAAACCAATCCCTTAAACTAGACAGAGAGCTAAACTTAACCTTAATGAAAACGGATGTAACACAAACCGTAAGCCTGACCCCAACTCAACCTCTCACACTGTCTAACCCTCACACAAATATTAACCCCAACCCATATCTAAACAGTCAAGTTTACCATAAGCCTAAATGAGACAATAGGTTCGCTCATCCTTAAGCACTAAACCCTACTATTACCTTCAACCTCACACTCACCCTACATTTGATCCTCAGACTTACCATAACCCGAATCCTCACACAGCCGTAACTCTAACGTGAACTCTAACTCTGTCACTAAACATGCCCAAATGCCTGTACCTATGCCCGTCTAAAGTTAAAACTAAACCGAAATCTTCTGTGCCACCATTTTGCAGCAGTTTAAAGAAGTACACTGGGAAAGATTTTTCTGCAAGAAAGAAACTGCAGGCGGCGTGCCTGAACTGAGAATATCATGCTGCACGAGCTCTTTGGCCTCAGATGCTAGAAGTGACATGAGTGGGCACTATAAAGAAATGGGAGTTTACTTTCTCCGTGATCATCAACCTTTGTGGATTCTCTTTGGTCTAGACGCCTGAAATAAAGACAGTTGTCCTGAGTCACATAAACCTCCACCGAGTGGTCTTAGTGAGGCGCGGGTACTTGCCGGTATCAGAGAATTCCGAAGAAGGATGAACGTCCACAATTAAATGCTCATTGCCCAGAAATGAAGCGCCAGCCGGATCAGCCTGGGAAACAAGCTTCCATTAGACAATGAAGATGTGAGAATCTGGTACGGCCACAGTTCACGGTTTCCATAGATCCATGCAATTCCGTGTTGAATTTCAGTCCGAAAATGAAACCGCTGCAGCCTCTGTTCAGTAGGCCCCGGTGTAGCTCCCAGAGGCACAATGTTGCTCCTCTAGAATTTGGACGAAAAACGTTTTCACGGGAATAAGCAACCTTGATCAAGCCAGGTGGGTCTTGGAAAAACGAAATTGCTGCATGTGCCTGGAATACTGACAAGCACACACGTGTGTCACTCCAAGGCGCATTCAGCAAGGAATCTGCATCGATTGAGCCAAGACAAAGGAAAGTTCAGGGAGGCAGCACCCGTGTAGAAAAGCATTTGTTCTTCAAAGAGGAGGCCAATATTGTGAAACGACATACCCATGGCAAATAGTTTTCATCGGCAGAGTTTCATGGAGCAATATTGCGGGGAGAGAAAAGGCACCAACTGAGGGAGGCACGCTCAAAAAACTACCTAGGGCAAGAGACGGGTCGCCCCCGGCACTAGGGGTGTCGGGCCTCAACATTGTAAGCAGAGTTCACTGAAGTCCCTGAGTGAAGTTTTCTCCAGTATCCTACGTCTACGTTCCTAAAATTTACTGTGCGGTTTCTGATGACTCTGGGTTACGAACGGCCACTATTCACCGTTCTCCTTACACTCGTGCGTCTCCATCGACCTTAAAGGAAAGGGAGGGCACGCAGATGCTGGCAGCTAAATTCAGTAGAGTTTGTCTCAGCACAAAAGAGACAGCTCTGTGGGGACCCGTCTTCCAGGGTAAAACATTTCCTAGGGAATAAGAAATCTTCCCATCGCAATGACAATATGAGAGAATTGCCACCGATGGATTTGCCGATGTGCCTACAAACATCTTCAGGCCATGAAGTAGTGAAGCACCGAACCCAGGCGCTTCACCCTTTTCCCTATAGCAGAGAAACTTAAGGAGCCACTATTGACCTGTGAGACATGACGTTGCTGGAAGCATCAGTGTACAGAGGCATGGGAACCTCAAAGCAGTTTCTTCCGTGTGAAAATAACAACCAGGTTGAACTTCATGGCAGGGTTCCAGATTCCTAGGAATTCCACGAGCTGTATTGCTCAGAGATAGAACCTAATGCTTGGGGCACAATCTGAAAGGCTTGCTGGACTCACGGCTTTCCCATAGACCCATGATTCTCAAAGAGCAAGAGTAAGTTTGACGGAAAAAACAAACTGCCGGTGTTGCCTTTTTTACCTTGAAACCGGCAAGAAGCAAGATTTCCCTTAAACCTTGAATCTCAGAAACATTTTGATCGTGAAGGAAAACCAGTGAGAGCCGATGTACTTCCAATAATCCAACACTTAAATTAAACGTCAAACCTAAATCCTATCCTAAAACCAACCCTAATCCTAACCCTAACCTAGGTGAAAACCTAACCCTAGGTGTAAACCTAAACAGAGATGTAACCCTAAGCCTAGGTCTAACTGTATTCTCCTAACCTTAAACTTAACCCTAACCTAAGGCTCACCCTAAACCAAGCCCTAACCCTAACCGTATGTCTACCCGAAGGCTAACCCTAATCCTAACCCCAAATCGGATGTGAACATGCAGCTCCCCCTACAACTAACCTTACTCCTAACCGTCATTCTTCGCCTGAACCTAACTTAACTCTATCCCTCACCTTCAATCGATACCTCAATTTCACCGTTAATGTAAACCAATCCCTTAAACTAGACAGAGAGCTAAACTTAACCTTAATGAAAACGGATGTAACACAAACCGTAAGCCTGACCCCAACTCAACCTCTCACACTGTCTAACCCTCACACAAATATTAACCCCAACTCATATCTAAACAGTCAAGTTTACCATAAGCCTAAATGAGACAATAGGTCCGCTCATCCTTAAGCACTAAACCCTACTATTACCTTCAACCTCACACTCACCCTACATTTGATCCTCAGACTTACCATAACCCGAATCCTCACACAGCCGTATCTCTAACGTGAACTCTAACTCTGTCACTAAACATGCCCAAATGCCTGTACCTATGCCCGTCTAAAGTTAAAACTAAACCGAAATCTTCTGCGCCACCATTTTGCAGCAGTTTAAAGAAGTACACTGGGAAAGATTTTTCTGCAAGAAAGAAACTGCAGGCGGCGTGCCTGAACTGAGAATATCATGCTGCACGAGCTCTTTGGCCTCAGATGCTAGAAGTGACATGAGTGGGCACTATAAAGAAATGGGAGTTTACTTTCTCCGTGATCATCAACCTTTGTGGATTCTCTTTGGTCTAGACGCCTGAAATAAAGACAGTTGTCCTGAGTCACATAAACCTCCACCGAGTGGTCTTAGTGAGGCGCGGGTACTTGCCGGTATCAGAGAATTCCGAAGAAGGATGAACGTCCACAATTAAATGCTCATTGCCCAGAAATGAAGCGCCAGCCGGATCAGCCTGGGAAACAAGCTTCCATTAGACAATGAAGATGTGAGAATCTGGTACGGCCACAGTTCACGGTTTCCATAGATCCATGCAATTCCGTGTTGAATTTCAGTCCGAAAATAAAACCGCTGCAGCCTCTGTTCAGTAGGCCCCGGTGTAGCTCCCAGAGGCACAATGTTGCTCCTCTAGAATTTGGACGAAAAACGTTTTCACGGGAATAAGCAACCTTGATCAAGCCAGGTGGGTCTTGGAAAAACGAAATTGCTGCATGTGCCTGGAATACTGACAAGCACACACGTGTGTCACTCCAAGGCGCATTCAGCAAGGAATCTGCATCGATTGAGCCAAGACAAAGGAAAGTTCAGGGAGGCAGCACCCGTGTAGAAAAGCATTTGTTCTTCAAAGAGGAGGCCAATATTGTGAAACGACATACCCATGGCAAATAGTTTTCATCGGCAGTTTCATGGAGCAATATTGCGGGGAGAGAAAAGGCACCAACTGAGGGAGGCACGCTCAAAAAACTACCTAGGGCAAGAGACGGGTCGCCCCCGGCACTAGGGGTGTCGGGCCTCAACATTGTAAGCAGAGTTCACTGAAGTCCCTGAGTGAAGTTTTCTCCAGTATCCTACGTCTACGTTCCTAAAATTTACTGTGCGGTTTCTGATGACTCTGGGTTATGAACGGCCACTATTCACCGTTCTCCTTACACTCGTGCGTCTCCATCGACCTTAAAGGAAAGGGAGGACACGCAGATGCTGGCAGCTAAATTCAGCAGAGTTTGTCTCAACACAAAAGAGACAGCTCTGTGGGATCCCGTCTTCCATGGTAAAACATTTCCAAGGGAATAAGAAATCTTCCCATCGCAATGACAATATGAGAGAATTGCCACCGATGGATTTGCCGATGTGCCTACAAACATCTTCAGGCCATGAAGTAGTGAAGCACGAGAACCCAGGCGCTTCACCCTTTTCCCTAGACCAGTGAAACTTAAGGAGCCACTATTGACCTGTGAGACATGACGTTGCTGGAAGCATCAGTGTACAGAGGCATGGGAACCTCAAAGGAGTTTCTTCCGTGTGAAAATAACAACCAGGCTGAACTTCATGGCAGGGTTCCAGATTCCTAGGAATTCCACGGGCTGTATTGCTCAGAGATAGAACCTACTGCTTGGGGCACAATCTGAAAAGCTTGCTGGACTCACGGCTTTCCCAAAGACCCATGATTCTCAAAAAGCGAGAGTAAGTTTGACGGAAAAAACAAACTGCCGGTGTTGCCTTTTTTACCTTGAAACCGGCAAGAAGCAAGATTTCCCTTAAACCTTGAATCTCAGAAACATTTTGATCGTGAAGGAAAACCAGTGAGAGCCGATGTACTTCCAATAATCCAACACTTAAATTAAACGTCAAACCTAAATCCTATCCTAAAACCAACCCTAATCCTAACCCTAACCTAGGTGAAAACCTAACCCTAGGTGTAAACCTAAACAGAGATGTAACCCTAAGCCTAGGTCTAACTGTATTCTCCTAACCTTAAACTTAACCCTAACCTAAGGCTCACCCTAAACCAAGCCCTAACCCTAACCGTATGTCTACCCGAAGGCTAACCCTAATCCTAACCCCAAATCGGATGTGAACATGCAGCTCCCCCTACAACTAACCTTACTCCTAACCGTCATTCTTCGCCTGAACCTAACTTAACTCTATCCCTCACCTTCAATCGATACCTCAATTTCACCGTTAATGTAAACCAATCCCTTAAACTAGACAGAGAGCTAAACTTAACCTTAATGAAAACGGATGTAACACAAACCGTAAGCCTGACCCCAACTCAACCTCTCACACTGTCTAACCCTCACACAAATATTAACCCCAACTCATATCTAAACAGTCAAGTTTACCATAAGCCTAAATGAGACAATAGGTCCGCTCATCCTTAAGCACTAAACCCTACTATTACCTTCAACCTCACACTCACCCTACATTTGATCCTCAGACTTACCATAACCCGAATCCTCACACAGCCGTATCTCTAACGTGAACTCTAACTCTGTCACTAAACATGCCCAAATGCCTGTACCTATGCCCGTCTAAAGTTAAAACTAAACCGAAATCTTCTGCGCCACCATTTTGCAGCAGTTTAAAGAAGTACACTGGGAAAGATTTTTCTGCAAGAAAGAAACTGCAGGCGGCGTGCCTGAACTGAGAATATCATGCTGCACGAGCTCTTTGGCCTCAGATGCTAGAAGTGACATGAGTGGGCACTATAAAGAAATGGGAGTTTACTTTCTCCGTGATCATCAACCTTTGTGGATTCTCTTTGGTCTAGACGCCTGAAATAAAGACAGTTGTCCTGAGTCACATAAACCTCCACCGAGTGGTCTTAGTGAGGCGCGGGTACTTGCCGGTATCAGAGAATTCCGAAGAAGGATGAACGTCCACAATTAAATGCTCATTGCCCAGAAATGAAGCGCCAGCCGGATCAGCCTGGGAAACAAGCTTCCATTAGACAAAGAAGATGTGAGAATCTGGTACGGCCACAGTTCACGGTTTCCATAGATCCATGCAATTCCGTGTTGAATTTCAGTCCGAAAATGAAACCACTGCAGCCTCTGTTCAGTAGGCCCCGGTGTAGCTCCCAGAGGCACAATGTTGCTCCTCTAGAATTTGGACGAAAAACGTTTTCACGGGAATAAGCAACCTTGATCAAGCCAGGTGGGTCTTGGAAAAACGAAATTGCTGCATGTGCCTGGAATACTGACAAGCACACACGTGTGTCACTCCAAGGCGCATTCAGCAAGGAATCTGCATCGATTGAGCCAAGACAAAGGAAAGTTCAGGGAGGCAGCACCCGTGTAGAAAAGCATTTGTTCTTCAAAGAGGAGGCCAATATTGTGAAACGACATACCCATGGCAAATAGTTTTCATCGGCAGTTTCATGGAGCAATATTGCGGGGAGAGAAAAGGCACCAACTGAGGGAGGCACGCTCAAAAAACTACCTAGGGCAAGAGACGGGTCGCCCCCGGCACTAGGGGTGTCGGGCCTCAACATTGTAAGCAGAGTTCACTGAAGTCCCTGAGTGAAGTTTTCTCCAGTATCCTACGTCTACGTTCCTAAAATTTACTGTGCGGTTTCTGATGACTCTGGGTTATGAACGGCCACTATTCACCGTTCTCCTTACACTCGTGCGTCTCCATCGACTTTAAAGGAAAGGGAGGACACGCAGATGCTGGCAGCTAAATTCAGTAGAGTTTGTCTCAACATAAAAGAGACAGCTCTGTGGGGACCCGTCTTCCAGGGTAAAACATTTCCTAGGGAATAAGAAATCTTCCCATCGCAATGACATTATGAGAGAATTGCCACCGATGGATTTGCCGATGTGCCTACAAACATCTTCAGGCCATGAAGTAGTGAAGCACGGGAACCCAGGCGCTTCACCCTTTTCCCTATAGCAGAGAAACTTAAAGAGCCACTATTGAGCTGTGAGACATGACGTTGCTGGAAGCATCAGTGTACAGAGGCATGGGAACCTCAAAGGAGTTTCTTCCGTGTGAAAATAACAACCAGGCTGAACTTCATGGCAGGGTTCCAGATTCCTAGGAATTCCACGGGCTGTATTGCTCAGAGATAGAACCTACTGCTTGGGGCACAATCTGAAAAGCTTGCTGGACTCACGGCTTTCCCAAAGACCCAAGATTCTCAAAGAGCGAGCGTAAGTTTGACGGAAAAAACAAACTGCCAGTGGCGCCTTTTTTACTTTGAAACTGGCAAGAAGCAAGATTTCCCTTAAACCTTGTATCTCAGAAACATTTTGATCGTGAAGGAAAACCAGTGAGAGCCGATGTACTTCCAATAATCCAACACTTAAATTAAACGTCAAACCTAAATCCTATCCTAAAACCAACCCTAATCCTAACCCTAACCTAGGTGAAAACCTAACCCTAGGTCTGAACCTAAACAGAGATGTAACCCTAAGCCTAGGTCTAACTGTATACTCCTAAACTTAAACTTAACCATAACCTAAGGCTCATCCTAAACCAAGCCCTAACGCTAACCGTATGTCTATCCTAAGGCTAACCCTAATCCTAACCCCAAATTGGATGTGAACATGCAGTTCCCACTACAACTAACCTTACTCCTAACCGTCATCCTTCGCCTGAACCTAAGAACTCTATCCCTCACCTTCAATCGATACATCAATTTCACCGTTAATGTAAACCAATCCCTTAAACTAGACAGAGAGCTAAACTTAACCTTAATGAAAACGGATGTAGCACACTAACCGTAAGCCTGACCCCAACTCAACCTCGCACACGGTCTAACCCTCCCACAAATATTAACCCCAACCCATATCTAAACAGTCAAGTTTACCATAGGCCTAAATGAGACACTAGGTTCGCTCATTCTTAAGAACTAAACCCTACTATTACCTTCAACCTCACACTCACCCTACATTGATCCTCAGACTTACCATAACCCGAATCCTCACACAGCCGTAACTCTAACGTGAACTCTAACTCTGTCCCTAAACATGCCCAAATGCCTGTACCTATGCCCGTCTAAAGTTAAACCTAAACCGAAATCTTCTGTGCCACCATTTTGCAGCAGTTTAAAGAAGTACAGTGGGAAAGATTTTTCTGCAAGGAAGAAACTGCAGGCGGCGTGCCGGAACTGAGAATATCATGCTGCACGAGCTCTTTGGCCTCAGATGCTAAGTGCCATGAGTGGGAAGTATAAAGAAACGGGAGTTTACTTTCTTCGTGATCATCAACCTTTGTGGATTCTCTTTGTTCTAGACGCCTGAAATAAAGACAGTTGTCCTGGGTTCCCCTGCCTCTGTACACTGATGCTTCCAGCAACGTCATGTCTCACAGGCAAAAAGTGGCTCTTTAAGTTTTTCTGCTAGAGGGAAAAGGGTGAAGCGCCTGGGTTCCCGTGCTTCACTACTTCATGGCCTGAAGAAGATGTTTATAGGCTCATCGGCAAATCCACCGGTGGCAATTATCTAATATTGTCATTACGATGGGAAGATTTCTTATTCGTTAGGAAATGGTTTACCATGGAAAACGGGTCACCACAGAGCTGTCTCTTTTGTGTTGACACTAACTCTGCTGAATTTAGCTGCCAGCATCTGCGTGTCCTCCCTTTCCTTTAAGGTCGATGGAGACGCATGAGTGTAAGGAGAACGGTGAATGGTGGCCGTTCGTAACCCAGAGTCATCAGAAACCGCACAGTAAATTTTAGGAACGTAGACGTAGGACACCGGAGAAAACTTCACTCAGGGATTTCAGTGAACTCTCCTTACAATGCTGAGGCCTGACATTCCTAGTGTCTGGGGGCAACCCGGCTCATGCCCTAGGTAGTTTTTTGAGCGTGCCTCCCTCAGGTGGTGCCTTTCCTCTCCCAGCAATATTGCTCCGTGAAATTCTGCCGATGATGAAAACTATTTGCCATGGGTATGTCAATTCACAATTTTGGCCTCCTCTTTGAAGTACAAATGCTTTTCTACACCGGTGCTGCCTCCCTGAACTTTCCTTTGTCTTGGCTCAATCGATGCAGATTCCTGTGCTGAATGCGCCATGGAGGGACACACTTGTGTGCCTGTCAGTATTCCAGGCACACGCAGCAATTTCGTTTTTCCAAGACCCACCTGGCTTGATCAAGGTTGCTTATTCCCGTGAAAACGTTTTTCGTCCAAATTCTAGAGGAGCACCATTGTGCCTCTGGGTGCTACACCAGGGCCTGCTGAACAGAGGCTCCAGCGGTTTCATTTTCGGACTGAAATTCAACACGCAATTGCATGGATCTATGGAAACCAAGAAGTGTGGCCGTACCAGATTCTCACATCTTCATTGTCTAATGGAAGCTTGTTTCCCAGGCTGATCCGGCTGGCGCTTCATTTCTGGGCAATGACCATTTAATTGTGGACGTTCAGCCTTCTTCGGAATTCTCTGATACCTGCAAGTTCCCGTGCCTCACTAAGACCACTCGGTGGAGGTTTATGTGACTCAGGACCACTGTCTTTATTTCAGGCGTCTAGAACAAAGAGAATCCACAAAGTTGATGATCACGGAGAAAGTAAACTCCCATTTCTTTATAGTGCCCACTCACGTCACTTCTAGCATCTGAGGCCAAAGAGCTCGTGCAGCATGATATTCTCAGTTCAGGCACGCCGCCTGCAGTTTCTTTCTTGCAGAAAAATCTTTCCCAGTGTACTTCTTTAAACTGCTGCAAAATGGTGGCACAGAAGATTTCGGTTTAGGTTTAACTTTAGGCGGGCATAGGTACAGGCATTTGGGCATGTTTAGGGACAGAGTTAGAGTTCACGTTAGAGATACGGCTGTGTGAGGATTCGGGTTATGGTAAGTCTGAGGATCAAATGTTTAGGGTGAGTGTGAGGTTGAAGGTAATAGTAGTGTTTAGTGTTTAAGGATGAGCGAACCTATTGTCTCATTTAGGCCTATGGTAAACTTGACTCTTTAGATATGGGTTGGGGTTAATATTTGTGTGAGGGTTAGACAGTGTGCGAGGTTAAGAGTTGGGTTCAGGCTTACGGTTTGTGTGTTACATCCGTTTTGGTTATGGTTAAGTTTAGCTCTCTGTCTAGTTTAAGGGGTTGGATTACATTAACGGTGATATGGAGGCTTCGATTGAAGGTGAGGGAGAGAGTTATGTTAGGCTCAGGCGAAGGATGACGGTTAGGAGTAAGGTTAGTTGTAGGGGGAGCTGCATGTTCACATCAGATTTGGGGTTAGCATTAGGGTTAGCCTTAGGGTAGACATACGGTTAGGGTTCGGGCTTGGTTTAGGGTGAGCCTTAGGTTAGGGTTAAGTTTAGGAGAATACAGTTAGACCTAGGCTTAGGGTTACATCTCTGTTTAGGTTTACACCTAGGGTTAGCTTTTCATCTAATTAGGATTAGCATTACGGTTGTTTAGGATAGGATTTAGGTATGAGGTCTAATTTAAGTGTTGGAGTACTGGAAGTACATCTGCTCTCCCTGGTTTTCCTTCACTGTCACAATGTTTCTGAGATTCATGGTTTAAGGGAAATCTTGCGTCTTGCCGGTTTCAAGGTCAAAAGGCGACACCGGCAGTTTGTTTTTCCGTCAAACTTACGCTCGCTGTTTGAGAATCTTGGGTCTTTGGGAAAGTCGTGAGTCCAGCAAGTTTTTCAGATTAAGTGTGCCCCAAGCAGTAGGTTCTATCTCTGAGCAATACAGCCCGTGGAATTCCTGGGAATCTGAAACCATGCCATGAAGTTAAGCCTGGTTGTTATTTTCACACGGAAGAAACTCCTTTGAGGTTCCCATGCCTCTGTACACTGATGCTTCCAGCAACGTCATGTCTCACAGGTCAATAGTGGCTCTTTAAGTTTCTCTGCTATAGGGAAAAGGGTGAAGCGCCTGGATTCCCGTGCTTCAATACTTCATGGCCTGAGGAAGATGTTTATAGGCACATCGGCAAATCCACCGGTGGCAATTCTCTCATATTGTCATTGCGATGGGAAGATTTCTTATTCCCTTGGAAATGTTTTACCATGGAAGACGGGTCACCACAGAGCTGTCTCTTTTGTGTTGACACTAACTCTGCTGAATTTAGTTGCCAGCATCTGCGTGTCCTCCCTTTCCTTTAAGGTCGATGGAGACGCACGAGTGTAAGGAGAACGGTGAATGGTGGCCGTTCGTAACCCAGAGTCATCAGAAACCGCACAGTAAATTTTAGGAACGTAGACGTAGGACACCGGAGAAAACTTCACTCAGGGACTTCAGTGAACTCTCCTTACAATGCTGAGGCTTAATACCCCTAGTGCCTGGGGGCAACACGCCTCCTGCCCTAGGTAGTTTTGTTGACCGTGCCTCCCTCAGGTGGTGCCTTTTCTCTCCCAGCAATATTGCTCCGTAAATTCTGCCGATGATGAAAAATATTTGCCATGGGTATGTTGATTCACAATATTGGCCTCCTCTTTGAAGTACAAATGCTTTTCTACACGGGTGCTGCCTCCCTGAGCTTTCCTTTGTCTTGGCTCAATCGATGCAGATTCCTGTGCTGAATACGCCATGGACTAGCACAGGTGGGTTCTTGTCAGTATACCGGGCAAACGCAGCAATTTCGATTGTCAAGACCCACCTGGCTTGATCAAGGTTCTTTATTCCAGTGAAAACGATTTTTATCCAAATTCTAGAGGAGCACCAGTGTGCCTCTGGGAGCGACACCCGGGCCTGCTGAACAGCGGCTCCGGAGTTTTCATTTTCTGACTAAAATTCAACACGGAATTTCATGGATCTAAGGAAACCGTGAATTGTGGACGTACCAGATTCTCACATCTTCATTGTCTAATGGAAGCTGAAGTTTCCCAGTCTGGTGCGGCTGCCACTTCATTTCTGGCAATGACCATTCAATTGTGGACGTTCAGCCTTCTTCGGAAGTCTCTTATACCGGCATGTTCCCGCGCCACATAAAGACCACTCGGTGGAGGTTTATGTGACTCAGGACAACTCTTTATTTCAGGCGTCTAGAACAAAGGGAATTCACAGAGGTTGATGATCACTTATTAAAGTCCCGTTTCTCTATGATGCCCACTGATGACACTTCTACATCTGAGGGCAAAGAGCTCGTGCAGCATGATATTCTCATTTCAGCCACGCCGCCTGCAGTTCCTTCCTTGCAGAAAAATCTTTCCCAGTGTACTTCTTTAAAATGCTGCAAAATAGTGGGACAGAAGATTTCGGTTTAGCGTTAACTTTAAACGGGCATAGATACAGGCATGTGGGCATGTTTAGAGACAGTGTTTCACTGGTCTACGGTAAAGGGTGAAGCGCCTGGGTTCCCGTGCTTCACTACTGTATGGCCTCAAGATGATGTGTAGGCACAGCGGCAAATCCATCGGTGGCAATTCTCTCATATTGTCATTGCGATGGGAAGATTCCTTATTCGCTAGGAAATGTTTTACCGTGGAAGACGGCTCACCACAGAGCTGTCTCTTTTGTGTTGAGACAAACTTTGCTGAATTTACCTGCCAGCAGTTGCGTGTCCTCCCTTTCTTTTAAGGCCGATGGAGACGCACGAGTGTAAGGAAAACGGTGAATGGTGGCCGTTCGTAAGCCAGGATCATCAGAAACCGCAGAGTAAATTTTAGGAACGTAGCCGTAGGACAGCGGAGAAAACTTCCCTCAGGGACTTCAGTGAACTCTCCTTACAATGCTGAGGCCTGACACGCCTAGTGCCTGGGGGCAACCCGGCTCCTGCCCTAGGTAGTTTTGTTGACCGTGCCTCCCTCAGGTGGTGCCTTTTCTCTCCCAGCAATATTGCTCCGTGAAATTCTGCCGATGATCAAAACTGTTTGCCATGGCTTTGTCCTTTCACCTCATTGGCCTCATCTTTGAAGTACAAATGCTTTTCTACACGGGTGCTGCGTCCCTGAGCTTTCCTTTGTCTTGGCTCAATCGATGCAGATTCCTGTGCTGAAAACGCCATGGACTAGCACAGGTGGGTTCTTGTCAGTATACCGGGCAAACGCAGCCATTTCGATTGTCAAGACCCACCTGGCTTGACAAGGTTCTTTATTCCAGTGAAAACGATTTTTATCCAAATTCTAGAGGAGCACCAGTGTGCCTCTGGGAGCTACACCCGGGCCTGCTGAACACCGGCTCCGGAGTTTTCATTTTCTGACTAAAATTCAACACGGAATTTCATGGATCTAAGGAAACCGTGAATTGTGGACGTACCAGATTCTCACATCTTCATTGTCTAATGGAAGCTGAAGTTTCCCAGTCTGATCCGGCTGCCACTTCATTTCTGGCAATGACCATTCAATTGTGGACGTACAGCCTTCTTCGGAATTCTCTTATACCGGCATGTTCCCGCGCCACATAAAGACCACTCGGTGGAGGTTTATGTGACTCAGGACAACTCTTTATTTCAGGCGTCTAGAACAAAGGGAATTCACAGAGGTTGATGATCACTTATTAAAGTCCCGTTTCTCTATGATGCCCACTGATGACACTTCTACATCTGAGGGCAAAGAGCTCGTGCAGCATGTTATTCTCATTTCAGCCACGCCGCCTGCAGTTCCTTCCTTGCAGAAAAATCTTTCCCAGTGTACTTCTTTAAAATGCTGCAAAATAGTGGGACAGAAGATTTCGGTTTAGCGTTAACTTTAAACGGGCATAGATACAGGCATGTGGGCATGTTTAGAGACAGTGTTTCACTGGTCTACGGTAAAGTGTGAAGCGCCTGGGTTCCCGTGCTTCACTACTGTATGGCCTCAAGATGATGTGTAGGCACAGCGGCAAATCCATCGATGGCAATTCTCTAATATTGTCATTGCGATGGGAAGATTCCTTATTCGCTAGGAAATGTTTTACCGTGGAAGACGGGTCACCACAGAGCTGTCTCTTTTGTGTTGAGACAAACTTTGCTGAATTTACCTGCCAGCAGTTGCGTGTCCTCCCTTCTTTTAAGGCCGATGGAGACGCACGAGTGTAAGGAGAACGGTGAATGGTGGCCGTTCGTAAGCCAGGATCATCAGAAACCGCAGAGTAAATTTTAGGAACGTAGACGTAGGACAGCGGAGAAAACTTCACTCAGGGACTTCAGTGAACTCTCCTTACAATGCTGAGGCCTGACACGCCTAGTGCCTGAGGGCAACCCGGCTCCTGCCCTAAGTAGTTTTGTTGAGCGTGCCTCCCTCAGGTGGTGCCTTTTCTCTCCCAGCAATATTGCTCCGTGAAATTCTGCCGATGATCAAAACTGTTTGCCATGGCTTTGTCCTTTCACCTCATTGGCCTCATCTTTGAAGAACAAATGCTTTTCTACACGGGTGCTGCCTCCCTGAGCTTTCCTTTGCCTTGGCTCAATCGATGCAGATTCCTGTGCTGAATACGCCATGGACTAGCACAGGTGGGTTCATGTCAGTAAACCGGGCAAACGCAGCCATTTCGATTGTCAAGACCCACCTGGCTTGACAAGGTTCTTTATTCCAGTGAAAACGATTTTTATCCAAATTCTAGAGGAGCACCAGTGTGCCTCTGGGAGCTACACCCGGGCCTGCTGAACACCGGCTCCGGAGTTTTCATTTTCTGACTAAAATTCAACACGGAATTTCATGGATCTAAGGAAACCGTGAATTGTGGACGTACCAGATTCTCACATCTTCGTTGTCTAATGGAAGCTGAAGTTTCCCAGTCTGATCCGGCTGCCACTTCATTTCTGGCAATGACCATTCAATTGTGGACGTTCAGCATTCTTCGGAATTCTCTTATACCGGCATGTTCCCGCGCCACATAAAGACCACTCGGTGGAGGTTTATGTGACTCAGGACAACTCTTTATTTCAGGCGTCTAGAACAAAGGGAATTCACAGAGGTTGATGATCACTTATTAAAGTCCCGTTTCTCTATGATGCCCACTGATGACACTTCTACATCTGAGGGCAAAGAGCTCGTGCAGCATGTTATTCTCATTTCAGCCACGCCGCCTGCAGTTCCTTCCTTGCAGAAAAATCTTTCCCAGTGTACTTCTTTAAAATGCTGCAAAATAGTGGGACAGAAGATTTCGGTTTAGCGTTAACTTTAAACGGGCATAGATACAGGCATGTGGGCATGTTTAGAGACAGTGTTTCACTGGTCTACGGTAAAGGGTGAAGCGCCTGGGTTCCCGTGCTTCACTACTGTATGGCCTCAAGATGATGTGTAGGCACAGCGGCAAATCCATCGATGGCAATTCTCTCATATTGTCATTGCGATGGGAAGATTCCTTATTCGCTAGGAAATGTTTTACCGTGGAAGACGGGTCACCACAGAGCTGTCTCTTTTGTGTTGAGACAAACTTTGCTGAATTTACCTGCCAGCAGTTGCGTGTCCTCCCTTTCTTTTAAGGCCGATGGAGACGCACGAGTGTAAGGAGAACGGTGAATGGTGGCCGTTCGTAAGCCAGGATCATCAGAAACCGCAGAGTAAATTTTAGGAACGTAGACGTAGGACAGCGGAGAAAACTTCACTCAGGGACTTCAGTGAACTCTCCTTACAATGCTGAGGCCTGACACGCCTAGTGCCTGAGGGCAACCCGGCTCCTGCCCTAAGTAGTTTTGTTGAGCGTGCCTCCCTCAGGTGGTGCCTTTTCTCTCCCAGCAATATTGCTCCGTGAAATTCTGCCGATGATCAAAACTGTTTGCCATGGCTTTGTCCTTTCACCTCATTGGCCTCATCTTTGAAGAACAAATGCTTTTCTACACGGGTGCTGCCTCCCTGAGCTTTCCTTTGCCTTGGCTCAATCGATGCAGATTCCTGTGCTGAATACGCCATGGACTAGCACAGGTGGGTTCATGTCAGTAAACCGGGCAAACGCAGCCATTTCGATTGTCAAGACCCACCTGGCTTGACAAGGTTCTTTATTCCAGTGAAAACGATTTTTATCCAAATTCTAGAGGAGCACCAGTGTGCCTCTGGGAGCTACACCCGGGCCTGCTGAACACCGGCTCCGGAGTTTTCATTTTCTGACTAAAATTCAACACGGAATTTCATGGATCTAAGGAAACCGTGAATTGTGGACGTACCAGATTCTCACATCTTCATTGTCTAATGGAAGCTGAAGTTTCCCAGTCTGATCCGGCTGCCACTTCATTTCTGGCAATGACCATTCAATTGTGGACGTTCAGCATTCTTCGGAATTCTCTTATACCGGCATGTTCCCGCGCCACATAAAGACCACTCGGTGGAGGTTTATGTGACTCAGGACAACTCTTTATTTCAGGCGTCTAGAACAAAGGGAATTCACAGAGGTTGATGATCACTTATTAAAGTCCCGTTTCTCTATGATGCCCACTGATGACACTTCTACATCTGAGGGCAAAGAGCTCGTGCAGCATGTTATTCTCATTTCAGCCACGCCGCCTGCAGTTCCTTCCTTGCAGAAAAATCTTTCCCAGTGTACTTCTTTAAAATGCTGCAAAATAGTGGGACAGAAGATTTCGGTTTAGCGTTAACTTTAAACGGGCATAGATACAGGCATGTGGGCATGTTTAGAGACAGTGTTTCACTGGTCTACGGTAAAGGGTGAAGCGCCTGGGTTCCCGTGCTTCACTACTGTATGGCCTCAAGATGATGTGTAGGCACAGCGGCAAATCCATCGGTGGCAATTCTCTCATATTGTCATTGCGATGGGAAGATTCCTTATTCGCTAGGAAATGGTTTACCGTGGAAGACGGGTCACCACAGAGCTGTCTCTTTTGTGTTGAGACAAACTTTGCTGAATTTACCTGCCAGCAGTTGCGTGTCCTCCCTTTCTTTTAAGGCCGATGGAGACGCACGAGTGTAAGGAGAACGGTGAATGGTGGCCGTTCGTAAGCCATGATCATCAGAAACCGCAGAGTAAATTTTAGGAACGTAGACGTAGGACAGCGGAGAAAACTTCACTCAGGGACTTCAGTGAACTCTCCTTACAATGCTGAGGCCTGACACGCCTAGTGCCTGAGGGCAACCCGGCTCCTGCCCTAAGTAGTTTTGTTGAGCGTGCCTCCCTCAGGTGGTGCCTTTTCTCTCCCAGCAATATTGCTCCGTGAAATTCTGCCGATGATCAAAACTGTTTGCCATGGCTTTGTCCTTTCACCTCATTGGCCTCATCTTTGAAGAACAAATGCTTTTCTACACGGGTGCTGCCTCCCTGAGCTTTCCTTTGCCTTGGCTCAATCGATGCAGATTCCTGTGCTGAATACGCCATGGACTAGCACAGGTGGGTTCTTGTCAGTATACCGGGCAAACGCAGCAATTTCGATTGTCAAGACCCACCTGGCTTGATCAGGGTTCTTTATTCCAGTGAAAACGATTTTTATCCAAATTCTAGAGGAGCACCAGTGTGCCTCTGGGAGCTACACCCGGGCCTGCTGAACAGCGGCTCCGGAGTTTTCATTTTCTGACTAAAATTCAACACGGAATTTCATGGATCTAAGGAAACCGTGAATTGTGGACGTACCAGATTCTCACATCTTCGTTGTCTAATGGAAGCTGAAGTTTCCCAGTCTGGTCCGGCTGCCACTTCATTTCTGGCAATGACCATTCAATTGTGGACGTTCAGCCTTCTTCGGAAGTCTCTTATACCGGCATGTTCCCGCGCCACATAAAGACCACTCGGTGGAGGTTTATGTGACTCAGGACAACTCTTTATTTCAGGCGTCTAGAACAAAGGGAATTCACAGAGGTTAATGATCACTTATTAAAGTCCCGTTTCTCTATGATGCCCACTGATGACACTTCTACATCTGAGGGCAAAGAGCTCGTGCAGCATGATATTCTCATTTCAGCCACGCCGCCTGCAGTTCCTTCCTTGCAGAAAAATCTTTCCCAGTGTACTTCTTTAAAATGCTGCAAAATAGTGGGACAGAAGATTTCGGTTTAGCGTTAACTTTAAACGGGCATAGATACAGGCATGTGGGCATGTTTAGAGACAGTGTTTCACTGGTCTACGGTAAAGGGTGAAGCGCCTGGGTTCCCGTGCTTCACTACTGTATGGCCTCAAGATGATGTGTAGGCACAGCGGCAAATCCATCGATGGCAATTCTCTCATATTGTCATTGCGATGGGAAGATTCCTTATTCGCTAGGAAATGTTTTACCGTGGAAGACGGGTCACCACAGAGCTGTCTCTTTTGTGTTGAGACAAACTTTGCTGAATTTACCTGCCAGCAGTTGCGTGTCCTCCCTTTCTTTTAAGGCCGATGGAGACGCACGAGTGTAAGGAGAACGGTGAATGGTGGCCGTTCGTAAGCCATGATCATCAGAAACCGCAGAGTAAATTTTAGGAACGTAGACGTAGGACAGCGGAGAAAACTTCACTCAGGGACTTCAGTGAACTCTCCTTACAATGCTGAGGCCTGACACGCCTAGTGCCTGAGGGCAACCCGGCTCCTGCCCTAGGTAGTTTTGGTGAGCGTGCCTCCCTCAGGTGGTGCCTTTTCTCTCCCAGCAATATTGCTCCGTGAAATTCTGCCGATGATCAAAACTGTTTGCCATGGCTTTGTCCTTTCACCTGATTGGCCTCATCTTTGAAGTACAAATGCTTTTCTACACGGGTGCTGCGTCCCTGAGCATTCCTTTGTCTTGGCTCAATCGATGCAGATTCCTGTGCTGAATACGCCATGGACTAGCACAGGTGGGTTCTTGTCAGTATACCGGGCAAACGCAGCCATTTCGATTGTCAAGACCCACCTGGCTTGATCAGGGTTCTTTATTCCAGTGAAAACGATTTTTATCCAAATTCTAGAGGAGCACCAGTGTGCCTCTGGGAGCTACACCCGGGCCTGCTGAACAGCGGCTCCGGAGTTTTCATTTTCTGACTAAAATGCAACACGGAATTTCATGGATCTAAGGAAACCGTGAATTGTGGACGTACCAGATTCTCACATCTTCGTTGTCTAATGGAAGCTGAAGTTTCCCAGTCTTGTCCGGCTGCCACTTCATTTCTGGCAATGACCATTCAATTGTGGACGTTCAGCCTTCTTCGGAATTCTCTTATACCGGCATGTTCCCGCGCCACATAAAGACCACTCGGTGGAGGTTTATGTGACTCAGGACAACTCTTTATTTCAGGCGTCTAGAACAAAGGGAATTCACAGAGGTTGATGATCACTTATTAAAGTCCCGTTTCTCTATGATGCCCACTGATGACACTTCTACATCTGAGGGCAAAGAGCTCGTGCAGCATGATATTCTCATTTCAGCCACGCCGCCTGCAGTTCCTTCCTTGCAGAAAAATCTTTCCCAGTGTACTTCTTTAAAATGCTGCAAAATAGTGGGACAGAAGATTTCGGTTTAGCGTTAACTTTAAACGGGCATAGATACAGGCATGTGGGCATGTTTAGAGACAGTGTTTCACTGGTCTAGGGTAAAGGGGGAAGCGCCTGGGTTCCCGTGCTTCACTACTGTATGGCCTCAAGATGATGTGTAGGCACAGCGGCAAATCCATCGATGGCAATTCTCTCATATTGTCATTGCGATGGGAAGATTCCTTATTCGCTAGGAAATGGTTTACCGTGGAAGACGGGTCACCACAGAGCTGTCTCTTTTGTGTTGAGACAAACTTTGCTGAATTTACCTGCCAGCAGTTGCGTGTCCTCCCTTTCTTTTAAGGCCGATGGAGACGCACGAGTGTAAGGAGAACGGTGAATGGTGGCCGTTCGTAAGCCAGGATCATCAGAAACAGCAGAGTAAATTTTAGGAACGTAGACGTAGGACAGCGGAGAAAACTACACTCAGGGACTTCAGTGAACTCTCCTTACAATGCTGAGGCCTGACACGCCTAGTGCCTGAGGGCAACCCGGCTCCTGCCCTAGGTAGTTTTGGTGAGCGTGCCTCCCTCAGGTGGTGCCTTTTCTCTCCCAGCAATATTGCTCCGTGAAATTCTGCCGATGATCAAAACTGTTTGCCATGGCTTTGTCCTTTCACCTCATTGGCCTCATCTTTGAAATACAAATGCTTTTCTACATGGGTGCTGCCTCCCTGAGCTTTCCTTTGTCTTGGCTCAATCGATGCAGATTCCTGTGCTGAATACGCCATGGACTAGCACAGGTGGGTTCTTGTCAGTATACCGGGCAAACGCAGCAATTTCGATTGTCAAGACCCACCTGGCTTGATCAGGGTTCTTTATTCCAGTGAAAACGATTTTTATCCAAATTCTAGAGGAGCACCAGTGTGCCTCTGGGAGCTACACCCGGGCCTGCTGAACAGCGGCTCCGGAGTTTTCATTTTCTGACTAAAATTCAACACGGAATTTCATGGATCTAAGGAAACCGTGAATTGTGGACGTACCAGATTCTCACATCTTCGTTGTCTAATGGAAGCTGAAGTTTCCCAGTCTGATCCGGCTGCCACTTCATTTCTGGCAATGACCATTCAATTGTGGACGTTCAGCCTTCTTCGGAAGTCTCTTATACCGGCATGTTCCCGCGCCACATAAAGACCACTCGGTGGAGGTTTATGTGACTCAGGACAACTCTTTATTTCAGGCGTCTAGAACAAAGGGAATTCACAGAGGTTAATGATCACTTATTAAAGTCCCGTTTCTCTATGATGCCCACTGATGACACTTCTACATCTGAGGGCAAAGAGCTCGTGCAGCATGATATTCTCATTTCAGCCACGCCGCCTGCAGTTCCTTCCTTGCAGAAAAATCTTTCCCAGTGTACTTCTTTAAAATGCTGCAAAATAGTGGGACAGAAGATTTCGGTTTAGCGTTAACTTTAAACGGGCATAGATACAGGCATGTGGGCATGTTTAGAGACAGTGTTTCACTGGTCTACGGTAAAGGGTGAAGCGCCTGGGTTCCCGTGCTTCACTACTGTATGGCCTCAAGATGATGTGTAGGCACAGCGGCAAATCCATCGATGGCAATTCTCTCATATTGTCATTGCGATGGGAAGATTCCTTATTCGCTAGGAAATGTTTTACCGTGGAAGACGGGTCACCACAGAGCTGTCTCTTTTGTGTTGAGACAAACTTTGCTGAATTTACCTGCCAGCAGTTGCGTGTCCTCCCTTTCTTTTAAGGCCGATGGAGACGCACGAGTGTAAGGAGAACGGTGAATGGTGGCCGTTCGTAAGCCATGATCATCAGAAACCGCAGAGTAAATTTTAGGAACGTAGACGTAGGACAGCGGAGAAAACTTCACTCAGGGACTTCAGTGAACTCTCCTTACAATGCTGAGGCCTGACACGCCTAGTGCCTGAGGGCAACCCGGCTCCTGCCCTAGGTAGTTTTGGTGAGCGTGCCTCCCTCAGGTGGTGCCTTTTCTCTCCCAGCAATATTGCTCCGTGAAATTCTGCCGATGATCAAAACTGTTTGCCATGGCTTTGTCCTTTCACCTGATTGGCCTCATCTTTGAAGTACAAATGCTTTTCTACACGGGTGCTGCGTCCCTGAGCATTCCTTTGTCTTGGCTCAATCGATGCAGATTCCTGTGCTGAATACGCCATGGACTAGCACAGGTGGGTTCTTGTCAGTATACCGGGCAAACGCAGCAATTTCGATTGTCAAGACCCACCTGGCTTGATCAGGGTTCTTTATTCCAGTGAAAACGATTTTTATCCAAATTCTAGAGGAGCACCAGTGTGCCTCTGGGAGATACACCCGGGCCTGCTGAACAGCGGCTCCGGAGTTTTCATTTTCTGACTAAAATGCAACACGGAATTTCATGGATCTAAGGAAACCGTGAATTGTGGACGTACCAGATTCTCACATCTTCGTTGTCTAATGGAAGCTGAAGTTTCCCAGTCTGGTCCGGCTGCCACTTCATTTCTGGCAATGACCATTCAATTGTGGACGTTCAGCCTTCTTCGGAATTCTCTTATACCGGCATGTTCCCGCGCCACATAAAGACCACTCGGTGGAGGTTTATGTGACTCAGGACAACTCTTTATTTCAGGCGTCTAGAACAAAGGGAATTCACAGAGGTTGATGATCACTTATTAAAGTCCCGTTTCTCTATGATGCCCACTGATGACACTTCTACATCTGAGGGCAAAGAGCTCGTGCAGCATGATATTCTCATTTCAGCCACGCCGCCTGCAGTTCCTTCCTTGCAGAAAAATCTTTCCCAGTGTACTTCTTTAAAATGCTGCAAAATAGTGGGACAGAAGATTTCGGTTTAGCGTTAACTTTAAACGGGCATAGATACAGGCATGTGGGCATGTTTAGAGACAGTGTTTCACTGGTCTAGGGTAAAGGGGGAAGCGCCTGGGTTCCCGTGCTTCACTACTGTATGGCCTCAAGATGATGTGTAGGCACAGCGGCAAATCCATCGATGGCAATTCTCTCATATTGTCATTGCGATGGGAAGATTCCTTATTCGCTAGGAAATGTTTTACCGTGGAAGACGGGTCACCACAGAGCTGTCTCTTTTGTGTTGAGACAAACTTTGCTGAATTTACCTGCCAGCAGTTGCGTGTCCTCCCTTTCTTTTAAGGCCGATGGAGACGCACGAGTGTAAGGAGAACGGTGAATGGTGGCCGTTCGTAAGCCAGGATCATCAGAAACAGCAGAGTAAATTTTAGGAACGTAGACGTAGGACAGCGGAGAAAACTACACTCAGGGACTTCAGTGAACTCTCCTTACAATGCTGAGGCCTGACACGCCTAGTGCCTGAGGGCAACCCGGCTCCTGCCCTAGGTAGTTTTGGTGAGCGTGCCTCCCTCAGGTGGTGCCTTTTCTCTCCCAGCAATATTGCTCCGTGAAATTCTGCCGATGATCAAAACTGTTTGCCATGGCTTTGTCCTTTCACCTCATTGGCCTCATCTTTGAAATACAAATGCTTTTCTACATGGGTGCTGCCTCCCTGAGCTTTCCTTTGTCTTGGCTCAATCGATGCAGATTCCTGTGCTGAATACGCCATGGACTAGCACAGGTGGGTTCTTGTCAGTATACCGGGCAAACGCAGCAATTTCGATTGTCAAGACCCACCTGGCTTGATCAAGGTTCTTTATTCCAGTGAAAACGATTTTTATCCAAATTCTAGAGGAGCACCAGTGTGCCTCTGGGAGCTACACCCGGGCCTGCTGAACAGCGGCTCCGGAGTTTTCATTTTCTGACTAAAATTCAACACGGAATTTCATGGATCTAAGGAAACCGTGAATTGTGGACGTACCAGATTCTCACATCTTCGTTGTCTAATGGAAGCTGAAGTTTCCCAGTCTGATCCGGCTGCCACTTCATTTCTGGCAATGACCATTCAATTGTGGACGTTCAGCATTCTTCGGAATTCTCTTATACCGGCATGTTCCCGCGCCACATAAAGACCACTCGGTGGAGGTTTATGTGACTCAGGACAACTCTTTATTTCAGGCGTCTAGAACAAAGGGAATTCACAGAGGTTGATGATCACTTATTAAAGTCCCGTTTCTCTATGATGCCCACTGATGACACTTCTACATCTGAGGGCAAAGAGCTCGTGCAGCATGATATTCTCATTTCAGCCACGCCGCCTGCAGTTCCTTCCTTGCAGAAAAATCTTTCCCAGTGTACTTCTTTAAAATGCTGCAAAATAGTGGGACAGAAGATTTCGGTTTAGCGTTAACTTTAAACGGGCATAGATACAGGCATGTGGGCATGTTTAGAGACAGTGTTTCACTGGTCTAGGGTAAAGGGTGAAGCGCCTGGGTTCCCGTGCTTCACTACTGTATGGTCTCAAGATGATGTGTAGGCACAGCGGCAAATCCATCGATGGCAATTCTCTCATATTGTCATTGCGATGAGAAGATTCCTTATTCGCTAGGAAATGTTTTACCGTGGAAGACGGGTCACCACAGAGCTGTCTCTTTTGTGTTGAGACAAACTTTGCTGAATTTACCTGCCAGCAGTTGCGTGTCCTCCCTTTCTTTTAAGGCCGATGGAGACGCACGAGTGTAAGGAGAAGGTGAATGGTGGCCGTTCGTAAGCCAGGATCATCAGAAACCGCAGAGTAAATTTTAGGAACGTAGACGTAGGACAGCGGAGAAAACTTCACTCAGGGACATCAGTGAACTCTCCTAACAATGCTGAGGCCTGACACGCCTAGTGCCTGGGGCAACCCGGCTCCTGCCCTAGGTAGTTTTGTTGAGCGTGCCTCCCTCAGGTGGTGCCTTTTCTCTCCCAGCAATATTGCTCCGTGAAATTCTGCCGATGATCAAAACTGTTTGCCATGGCTTTGTCCTTTCACCTGATTGGCCTCATCTTTGAAGTACAAATGCTTTTCTACACGGGTGCTGCGTCCCTGAGCTTTCCTTTGTCTTGGCTCAATCGATGCAGATTCCTGTGCTGAATACGCCATGGACTAGCACAGGTGGGTTCTTGTCAGTATACCGGGCAAACGCAGCAATTTCGATTGTCAAGACCCACCTGGCTTGATCAAGGTTCTTTATTCCAGTGAAAACGATTTTTATCCAAATTCTAGAGGAGCACCAGTGTGCCTCTGGGAGCTACACCCGGGCCTGCTGAACAGCGGCTCCGGAGTTTTCATTTTCTGACTAAAATGCAACACGGAATTTCATGGATCTAAGGAAACCGTGAATTGTGGACGTACCAGATTCTCACATCTTCGTTGTCTAATGGAAGCTGAAGTTTCCCAGTCTGGTCCGGCTGCCACTTCATTTCTGGCAATGACCATTCAATTGTGGACGTTCAGCCTTCTTCGGAATTCTCTTATACCGGCATGTTCCCGCGCCACATAAAGACCACTCGGTGGAGGTTTATGTGACTCAGGACAACTCTTTATTTCAGGCGTCTAGAACAAAGGGAATTCACAGAGGTTGATGATCACTTATTAAAGTCCCGTTTCTCTATGATGCCCACTGATGACACTTCTACATCTGAGGGCAAAGAGCTCGTGCAGCATGATATTCTCATTTCAGCCACGCCGCCTGCAGTTCCTTCCTTGCAGAAAAATCTTTCCCAGTGTACTTCTTTAAAATGCTGCAAAATAGTGGGACAGAAGATTTCGGTTTAGCGTTAACTTTAAACGGGCATAGATACAGGCATGTGGGCATGTTTAGAGACAGTGTTTCACTGGTCTAGGGTAAAGGGGGAAGCGCCTGGGTTCCCGTGCTTCACTACTGTATGGCCTCAAGATGATGTGTAGGCACAGCGGCAAATCCATCGATGGCAATTCTCTCATATTGTCATTGCGATGGGAAGATTCCTTATTCGCTAGGAAATGTTTTACCGTGGAAGACGGGTCACCACAGAGCTGTCTCTTTTGTGTTGAGACAAACTTTGCTGAATTTACCTGCCAGCAGTTGCGTGTCCTCCCTTTCTTTTAAGGCCGATGGAGACGCACGAGTGTAAGGAGAACGGTGAATGGTGGCCGTTCGTAAGCCAGGATCATCAGAAACAGCAGAGTAAATTTTAGGAACGTAGACGTAGGACAGCGGAGAAAACTACACTCAGGGACTTCAGTGAACTCTCCTTACAATGCTGAGGCCTGACACGCCTAGTGCCTGAGGGCAACCCGGCTCCTGCCCTAGGTAGTTTTGGTGAGCGTGCCTCCCTCAGGTGGTGCCTTTTCTCTCCCAGCAATATTGCTCCGTGAAATTCTGCCGATGATCAAAACTGTTTGCCATGGCTTTGTCCTTTCACCTCATTGGCCTCATCTTTGAAATACAAATGCTTTTCTACATGGGTGCTGCCTCCCTGAGCTTTCCTTTGTCTTGGCTCAATCGATGCAGATTCCTGTGCTGAATACGCCATGGACTAGCACAGGTGGGTTCTTGTCAGTATACCGGGCAAACGCAGCAATTTCGATTGTCAAGACCCACCTGGCTTGATCAAGGTTCTTTATTCCAGTGAAAACGATTTTTATCCAAATTCTAGAGGAGCACCAGTGTGCCTCTGGGAGCTACACCCGGGCCTGCTGAACAGCGGCTCCGGAGTTTTCATTTTCTGACTAAAATTCAACACGGAATTTCATGGATCTAAGGAAACCGTGAATTGTGGACGTACCAGATTCTCACATCTTCGTTGTCTAATGGAAGCTGAAGTTTCCCAGTCTGATCCGGCTGCCACTTCATTTCTGGCAATGACCATTCAATTGTGGACGTTCAGCATTCTTCGGAATTCTCTTATACCGGCATGTTCCCGCGCCACATAAAGACCACTCGGTGGAGGTTTATGTGACTCAGGACAACTCTTTATTTCAGGCGTCTAGAACAAAGGGAATTCACAGAGGTTGATGATCACTTATTAAAGTCCCGTTTCTCTATGATGCCCACTGATGACACTTCTACATCTGAGGGCAAAGAGCTCGTGCAGCATGATATTCTCATTTCAGCCACGCCGCCTGCAGTTCCTTCCTTGCAGAAAAATCTTTCCCAGTGTACTTCTTTAAAATGCTGCAAAATAGTGGGACAGAAGATTTCGGTTTAGCGTTAACTTTAAACGGGCATAGATACAGGCATGTGGGCATGTTTAGAGACAGTGTTTCACTGGTCTAGGGTAAAGGGTGAAGCGCCTGGGTTCCCGTGCTTCACTACTGTATGGTCTCAAGATGATGTGTAGGCACAGCGGCAAATCCATCGATGGCAATTCTCTCATATTGTCATTGCGATGAGAAGATTCCTTATTCGCTAGGAAATGTTTTACCGTGGAAGACGGGTCACCACAGAGCTGTCTCTTTTGTGTTGAGACAAACTTTGCTGAATTTACCTGCCAGCAGTTGCGTGTCCTCCCTTTCTTTTAAGGCCGATGGAGACGCACGAGTGTAAGGAGAAGGTGAATGGTGGCCGTTCGTAAGCCAGGATCATCAGAAACCGCAGAGTAAATTTTAGGAACGTAGACGTAGGACAGCGGAGAAAACTTCACTCAGGGACATCAGTGAACTCTCCTAACAATGCTGAGGCCTGACACGCCTAGTGCCTGGGGCAACCCGGCTCCTGCCCTAGGTAGTTTTGTTGAGCGTGCCTCCCTCAGGTGGTGCCTTTTCTCTCCCAGCAATATTGCTCCGTGAAATTCTGCCGATGATCAAAACTGTTTGCCATGGCTTTGTCCTTTCACCTGATTGGCCTCATCTTTGAAGTACAAATGCTTTTCTACACGGGTGCTGCGTCCCTGAGCTTTCCTTTGTCTTGGCTCAATCGATGCAGATTCCTGTGCTGAATACGCCATGGACTAGCACAGGTGGGTTCTTGTCAGTATACCGGGCAAACGCAGCAATTTCGATTGTCAAGACCCACCTGGCTTGATCAAGGTTCTTTATTCCAGTGAAAACGATTTTTATCCAAATTCTAGAGGAGCACCAGTGTGCCTCTGGGAGCTACACCCGGGCCTGCTGAACAGCGGCTCCGGAGTTTTCATTTTCTGACTAAAATGCAACACGGAATTTCATGGATCTAAGGAAACCGTGAATTGTGGACGTACCAGATTCTCACATCTTCGTTGTCTAATGGAAGCTGAAGTTTCCCAGTCTGGTCCGGCTGCCACTTCATTTCTGGAAATGACCATTCAATTGTGGACGTTCAGCCTTCTTCGGAAGTCTCTTATACCGGCATGTTCCCGCGCCACATAAAGACCACTCGGTGGAGGTTTATGTGACTCAGGACAAATGTTTATTTCAGGCGTCTAGAACAAAGGGAATTCACAGAGGTTGATGATCACTTATTAAAGTCCCGTTTCTCTATGATGCCCACTGATGACACTTCTACATCTGAGGGCAAAGAGCTCGTGCAGCATGATATTCTCATTTCAGCCACGCCGCCTGCAGTTCCTTCCTTGCAGAAAAATCTTTCCCAGTGTACTTCTTTAAAATGCTGCAAAATAGTGGGACAGAAGATTTCGGTTTAGCGTTAACTTTAAACGGGCATAGATACAGGCATGTGGGCATGTTTAGAGACAGTGTTTCACTGGTCTACGGTAAAGGGTGAAGCGCCTGGGTTCCCGTGCTTCACTACTGTATGGCCTCAAGATGATGTGTAGGCACAGCGGCAAATCCATCGATGGCAATTCTCTCATATTGTCATTGCGATGGGAAGATTCCTTATTCGCTAGGAAATGTTTTACCGTGGAAGACGGGTCACCACAGAGCTGTCTCTTTTGTGTTGAGACAAACTCTGCTGAATTTACCTGCCAGCAGTTGCGTGTCCTCCCTTTCTTTTAAGGCCGATGGAGACGCACGAGTGTAAGGAGAACGGTGAATGGTGGCCGTTCGTAAGCCATGATCATCAGAAACCGCAGAGTAAATTTTAGGAACGTAGACGTAGGACAGCGGAGAAAACTTCACTCAGGGACTTCAGTGAACTCTCCTTACAATGCTGAGGCCTGACACGCCTAGTGCCTGAGGGCAACCCGGCTCCTGCCCTAGGTAGTTTTGGTGAGCGTGCCTCCCTCAGGTGGTGCCTTTTCTCTCCCAGCAATATTGCTCCGTGAAATTCTGCCGATGATCAAAACTGTTTGCCATGGCTTTGTCCTTTCACCTGATTGGCCTCATCTTTGAAGTACAAATGCTTTTCTACACGGGTGCTGCGTCCCTGAGCATTCCTTTGTCTTGGCTCAATCGATGCAGATTCCTGTGCTGAATACGCCATGGACTAGCACAGGTGGGTTCTTGTCAGTATACCGGGCAAACGCAGCAATTTCGATTGTCAAGACCCACCTGGCTTGATCAGGGTTCTTTATTCCAGTGAAAACGATTTTTATCCAAATTCTAGAGGAGCACCAGTGTGCCTCTGGGAGATACACCCGGGCCTGCTGAACAGCGGCTCCGGAGTTTTCATTTTCTGACTAAAATGCAACACGGAATTTCATGGATCTAAGGAAACCGTGAATTGTGGACGTACCAGATTCTCACATCTTCGTTGTCTAATGGAAGCTGAAGTTTCCCAGTCTGGTCCGGCTGCCACTTCATTTCTGGCAATGACCATTCAATTGTGGACGTTCAGCCTTCTTCGGAATTCTCTTATACCGGCATGTTCCCGCGCCACATAAAGACCACTCGGTGGAGGTTTATGTGACTCAGGACAACTCTTTATTTCAGGCGTCTAGAACAAAGGGAATTCACAGAGGTTGATGATCACTTATTAAAGTCCCGTTTCTCTATGATGCCCACTGATGACACTTCTACATCTGAGGGCAAAGAGCTCGTGCAGCATGATATTCTCATTTCAGCCACGCCGCCTGCAGTTCCTTCCTTGCAGAAAAATCTTTCCCAGTGTACTTCTTTAAAATGCTGCAAAATAGTGGGACAGAAGATTTCGGTTTAGCGTTAACTTTAAACGGGCATAGATACAGGCATGTGGGCATGTTTAGAGACAGTGTTTCACTGGTCTAGGGTAAAGGGGGAAGCGCCTGGGTTCCCGTGCTTCACTACTGTATGGCCTCAAGATGATGTGTAGGCACAGCGGCAAATCCATCGATGGCAATTCTCTCATATTGTCATTGCGATGGGAAGATTCCTTATTCGCTAGGAAATGTTTTACCGTGGAAGACGGGTCACCACAGAGCTGTCTCTTTTGTGTTGAGACAAACTTTGCTGAATTTACCTGCCAGCAGTTGCGTGTCCTCCCTTTCTTTTAAGGCCGATGGAGACGCACGAGTGTAAGGAGAACGGTGAATGGTGGCCGTTCGTAAGCCAGGATCATCAGAAACAGCAGAGTAAATTTTAGGAACGTAGACGTAGGACAGCGGAGAAAACTACACTCAGGGACTTCAGTGAACTCTCCTTACAATGCTGAGGCCTGACACGCCTAGTGCCTGAGGGCAACCCGGCTCCTGCCCTAGGTAGTTTTGGTGAGCGTGCCTCCCTCAGGTGGTGCCTTTTCTCTCCCAGCAATATTGCTCCGTGAAATTCTGCCGATGATCAAAACTGTTTGCCATGGCTTTGTCCTTTCACCTCATTGGCCTCATCTTTGAAATACAAATGCTTTTCTACATGGGTGCTGCCTCCCTGAGCTTTCCTTTGTCTTGGCTCAATCGATGCAGATTCCTGTGCTGAATACGCCATGGACTAGCACAGGTGGGTTCTTGTCAGTATACCGGGCAAACGCAGCAATTTCGATTGTCAAGACCCACCTGGCTTGATCAAGGTTCTTTATTCCAGTGAAAACGATTTTTATCCAAATTCTAGAGGAGCACCAGTGTGCCTCTGGGAGCTACACCCGGGCCTGCTGAACAGCGGCTCCGGAGTTTTCATTTTCTGACTAAAATTCAACACGGAATTTCATGGATCTAAGGAAACCGTGAATTGTGGACGTACCAGATTCTCACATCTTCGTTGTCTAATGGAAGCTGAAGTTTCCCAGTCTGATCCGGCTGCCACTTCATTTCTGGCAATGACCATTCAATTGTGGACGTTCAGCATTCTTCGGAATTCTCTTATACCGGCATGTTCCCGCGCCACATAAAGACCACTCGGTGGAGGTTTATGTGACTCAGGACAACTCTTTATTTCAGGCGTCTAGAACAAAGGGAATTCACAGAGGTTGATGATCACTTATTAAAGTCCCGTTTCTCTATGATGCCCACTGATGACACTTCTACATCTGAGGGCAAAGAGCTCGTGCAGCATGATATTCTCATTTCAGCCACGCCGCCTGCAGTTCCTTCCTTGCAGAAAAATCTTTCCCAGTGTACTTCTTTAAAATGCTGCAAAATAGTGGGACAGATTTCGGTTTAGCGTTAACTTTAAACGGGCATAGATACAGGCATGTGGGCATGTTTAGAGACAGTGTTTCACTGGTCTAGGGTAAAGGGTGAAGCGCCTGGGTTCCCGTGCTTCACTACTGTATGGTCTCAAGATGATGTGTAGGCACAGCGGCAAATCCATCGATGGCAATTCTCTCATATTGTCATTGCGATGAGAAGATTCCTTATTCGCTAGGAAATGTTTTACCGTGGAAGACGGGTCACCACAGAGCTGTCTCTTTTGTGTTGAGACAAACTTTGCTGAATTTACCTGCCAGCAGTTGCGTGTCCTCCCTTTCTTTTAAGGCCGATGGAGACGCACGAGTGTAAGGAGAAGGTGAATGGTGGCCGTTCGTAAGCCAGGATCATCAGAAACCGCAGAGTAAATTTTAGGAACGTAGACGTAGGACAGCGGAGAAAACTTCACTCAGGGACATCAGTGAACTCTCCTAACAATGCTGAGGCCTGACACGCCTAGTGCCTGGGGCAACCCGGCTCCTGCCCTAAGTAGTTTTGTTGAGCGTGCCTCCCTCAGGTGGTGCCTTTTCTCTCCCAGCAATATTGCTCCGTGAAATTCTGCCGATGATCAAAACTGTTTGCCATGGCTTTGTCCTTTCACCTCATTGGCCTCATCTTTGAAGAACAAATGCTTTTCTACACGGGTGCTGCCTCCCTGAGCTTTCCTTTGCCTTGGCTCAATCGATGCAGATTCCTGTGCTGAATACGCCATGGACTAGCACAGGTGGGTTCATGTCAGTAAACCGGGCAAACGCAGCCATTTCGATTGTCAAGACCCACCTGGCTTGACAAGGTTCTTTATTCCAGTGAAAACGATTTTTATCCAAATTCTAGAGGAGCACCAGTGTGCCTCTGGGAGCTACACCCGGGCCTGCTGAACACCGGCTCCGGAGTTTTCATTTTCTGACTAAAATTCAACACGGAATTTCATGGATCTAAGGAAACCGTGAATTGTGGACGTACCAGATTCTCACATCTTCATTGTCTAATGGAAGCTGAAGTTTCCCAGTCTGATCCGGCTGCCACTTCATTTCTGGCTATGACCATTCAATTGTGGACGTTCAGCATTCTTCGGAATTCTCTTATACCGGCATGTTCCCGCGCCACATAAAGACCACTCGGTGGAGGTTTATGTGACTCAGGACAACTCTTTATTTCAGGCGTCTAGAACAAAGGGAATTCACAGAGGTTGATGATCACTTATTAAAGTCCCGTTTCTCTATGATGCCCACTGATGACACTTCTACATCTGAGGGCAAAGAGCTCGTGCAGCATGTTATTCTCATTTCAGCCACGCCGCCTGCAGTTCCTTCCTTGCAGAAAAATCTTTCCCAGTGTACTTCTTTAAAATGCTGCAAAATAGTGGGACAGAAGATTTCGGTTTAGCGTTAACTTTAAACGGGCATAGATACAGGCATGTGGGCATGTTTAGAGACAGTGTTTCACTGGTCTACGGTAAAGGGTGAAGCGCCTGGGTTCCCGTGCTTCACTACTGTATGGCCTCAAGATGATGTGTAGGCACAGCGGCAAATCCATCGGTGGCAATTCTCTCATATTGTCATTGCGATGGGAAGATTCCTTATTCGCTAGGAAATGGTTTACCGTGGAAGACGGGTCACCACAGAGCTGTCTCTTTTGTGTTGAGACAAACTTTGCTGAATTTACCTGCCAGCAGTTGCGTGTCCTCCCTTTCTTTTAAGGCCGATGGAGACGCACGAGTGTAAGGAGAACGGTGAATGGTGGCCGTTCGTAAGCCAGGATCATCAGAAACCGCAGAGTAAATTTTAGGAACGTAGACGTAGGACAGCGGAGAAAACTTCACTCAGGGACTTCAGTGAACTCTCCTTGCAATGCTGAGGCCTGACACGCCTAGTGCCTGAGGGCAACCCGGCTCCTGCCCTAAGTAGTTTTGTTGAGCGTGCCTCCCTCAGGTGGTGCCTTTTCTCTCCCAGCAATATTGCTCCGTGAAATTCTGCCGATGATCAAAACTGTTTGCCATGGCTTTGTCCTTTCACCTCATTGGCCTCATCTTTGAAGAACAAATGCTTTTCTACACGGGTGCTGCCTCCCTGAGCTTTCCTTTGCCTTGGCTCAATCGATGCAGATTCCTGTGCTGAATACGCCATGGACTAGCACAGGTGGGTTCATGTCAGTAAACCGGGCAAACGCAGCCATTTCGATTGTCAAGACCCACCTGGCTTGACAAGGTTCTTTATTCCAGTGAAAACGATTTTTATCCAAATTCTAGAGGAGCACCAGTGTGCCTCTGGGAGCTACACCCGGGCCTGCTGAACACCGGCTCCGGAGTTTTCATTTTCTGACTAAAATTCAACACGGAATTTCATGGATCTAAGGAAACCGTGAATTGTGGACGTACCAGATTCTCACATCTTCGTTGTCTAATGGAAGCTGAAGTTTCCCAGTCTGGTCCGGCTGCCACTTCATTTCTGGCAATGACCATTCAATTGTGGACGTTCAGCCTTCTTCGGAATTCTCTTATACCGGCATGTTCCCGCGCCACATAAAGACCACTCGGTGGAGGTTTATGTGACTCAGGACAACTCTTTATTTCAGGCGTCTAGAACAAAGGGAATTGACAGAGGTTGATGATCACTTATTAAAGTCCCGTTTCTCTATGATGCCCACTGATGACACTTCTACATCTGAGGGCAAAGAGCTCGTGCAGCATGTTATTCTCATTTCAGCCACGCCGCCTGCAGTTCCTTCCTTGCAGAAAAATCTTTCCCAGTGTACTTCTTTAAAATGCTGCAAAATAGTGGGACAGAAGATTTCGGTTTAGCGTTAACTTTAAACGGGCATAGATACAGGCATGTGGGCATGTTTAGAGACAGTGTTTCACTGGTCTACGGTAAAGGGTGAAGCGCCTGGGTTCCCGTGCTTCACTACTGTGTGGCCTCAAGATGATGTGTAGGCACAGCGGCAAATCCATCGGTGGCAATTCTCTCATATTGTCATTGCGATGGGAAGATTCCTTATTCGCTAGGAAATGGTTTACCGTGGAAGACGGGTCACCACAGAGCTGTCTCTTTTGTGTTGAGACAAACTTTGCTGAATTTACCTGCCAGCAGTTGCGTGTCCTCCCTTTCTTTTAAGGCCGATGGAGACGCACGAGTGTAAGGAGAACGGTGAATGGTGGCCGTTCGTAAGCCAGGATCATCAGAAACCGCAGAGTAAATTTTAGGAACGTAGACGTAGGACAGCGGAGAAAACTTCACTCAGGGACTTCAGTGAACTCTCCTTACAATGCTGAGGCCTGACACGCCTAGTGCCTGAGGGCAACCCGGCTCCTGCCCTAAGTAGTTTTGTTGAGCGTGCCTCCCTCAGGTGGTGCCTTTTCTCTCCCAGCAATATTGCTCCGTGAAATTCTGCCGATGATCAAAACTGTTTGCCATGGCTTTGTCCTTTCACCTCATTGGCCTCATCTTTGAAGAACAAATGCTTTTCTACACGGGTGCTGCCTCCCTGAGCTTTCCTTTGCCTTGGCTCAATCGATGCAGATTCCTGTGCTGAATACGCCATGGACTAGCACAGGTGGGTTCATGTCAGTAAACCGGGCAAACGCAGCCATTTCGATTGTCAAGACCCACCTGGCTTGACAAGGTTCTTTATTCCAGTGAAAACGATTTTTATCCAAATTCTAGAGGAGCACCAGTGTGCCTCTGGGAGCTACACCCGGGCCTGCTGAACACCGGCTCCGGAGTTTTCATTTTCTGACTAAAATTCAACACGGAATTTCATGGATCTAAGGAAACCGTGAATTGTGGACGTACCAGATTCTCACATCTTCGTTGTCTAATGGAAGCTGAAGTTTCCCAGTCTGGTCCGGCTGCCACTTCATTTCTGGCAATGACCATTCAATTGTGGACGTTCAGCCTTCTTCGGAATTCTCTTATACCGGCATGTTCCCGCGCCACATAAAGACCACTCGGTGGAGGTTTATGTGACTCAGGACAACTCTTTATTTCAGGCGTCTAGAACAAAGGGAATTCACAGAGGTTAATGATCACTTATTAAAGTCCCGTTTCTCTATGATGCCCACTGATGACACTTCTACATCCGAGGGCAAAGAGCTCGTGCAGCATGATATTCTCATTTCAGCCACGCCGCCTGCAGTTCCTTCCTTGCAGAAAAATCTTTCCCAGTGTACTTCTTTAAAATGCTGCAAAATAGTGGGACAGAAGATTTCGGTTTAGCGTTAACTTTAAACGGGCATAGATACAGGCATGTGGGCATGTTTAGAGACAGTGTTTCACTGGTCTACGGTAAAGGGTGAAGCGCCTGGGTTCCCGTGCTTCACTACTGTATGGCCTCAAGATGATGTGTAGGCACAGCGGCAAATCCATCGGTGGCAATACTCTCATATTGTCATTGCGATGGGAAGATTCCTTATTCGCTAGGAAATGTTTTACCGTGGAAGACGGGTCACCACAGAGCTGTCTGTTTTGTGTTGAGACAAACTTTGCTGAATTTACCTGCCAGCAGTTGCGTGTCCTCCCTTTCTTTTAAGGCCGATGGAGACGCACGAGTGTAAGGAGAACGGTGAATGGTGGCCGTTCGTAAGCCATGATCATCAGAAACCGCAGAGTAAATTTTAGGAACGTAGACGTAGGACAGCGGAGAAAACCTCACTCAGGGACTTCAGTGAACTCTCCTTACAATGCTGAGGCCTGACACGCCTAGTGCCTGAGGGCAACCCGGCTCCTGCCCTAGGTAGTTTTGGTGAGCGTGCCTCCCTCAGGTGGTGCCTTTTCTCTCCCAGCAATATTGCTCCGTGAAATTCTGCCGATGATCAAAACTGTTTGCCATGGCTTTGTCCTTTCACCTCATTGGCCTCATCTTTGAAGTACAAATGCTTTTCTACACGGGTGCTGCGTCCCTGAGCATTCCTTTGTCTTGGCTCAATCGATGCAGATTCCTGTGCTGAATACGCCATGGACTAGCACAGGTGGGTTCTTGTCAGTATACCGGGCAAACGCAGCAATTTCGATTGTCAAGACCCACCTGGCTTGATCAGGGTTCTTTATTCCAGTGAAAACGATTTTTATCCAAATTCTAGAGGAGCACCAGTGTGCCTCTGGGAGCTACACCCGGGCCTGCTGAACAGCGGCTCCGGAGTTTTCATTTTCTGACTAAAATTCAACACGGAATTTCATGGATCTAAGGAAACCGTGAATTGTGGACGTACCAGATTCTCACATCTTCGTTGTCTAATGGAAGCTGAAGTTTCCCAGTCTGGTCCGGCTGCCACTTCATTTCTGGCAATGACCATTCAATTGTGGACGTTCAGCCTTCTTCGGAATTCTCTTATACCGGCATGTTCCCGCGCCACATAAAGACCACTCGGTGGTGGTTTATGTGACTCAGGACAACTCTTTATTTCAGGCGTCTAGAACAAAGGGAATTCACAGAGGTTGATGATCACTTATTAAAGTCCCGTTTCTCTATGATGCCCACTGATGACACTTCTACATCTGAGGGCAAAGAGCTCGTGCAGCATGATATTCTCATTTCAGCCACGCCGCCTGCAGTTCCTTCCTTGCAGAAAAATCTTTCCCAGTGTACTTCTTTAAAATGCTGCAAAATAGTGGGACAGAAGATTTCGGTTTAGCGTTAACTTTAAACGGGCATAGATACAGGCATGTGGGCATGTTTAGAGACAGTGTTTCACTGGTCTAGGGTAAAGGGGGAAGCGCCTGGGTTCCCGTGCTTCACTACTGTATGGCCTCAAGATGATGTGTAGGCACAGCGGCAAATCCATCGATGGCAATTCTCTCATATTGTCATTGCGATGGGAAGATTCCTTATTCGCTAGGAAATGTTTTACCGTGGAAGACGGGTCACCACAGAGCTGTCTCTTTTGTGTTGAGACAAACTTTGCTGAATTTACCTGCCAGCAGTTGCGTGTCCTCCCTTTCTTTTAAGGCCGATGGAGACGCACGAGTGTAAGGAGAACGGTGAATGGTGGCCGTTCGTAAGCCAGGATCATCAGAAACAGCAGAGTAAATTTTAGGAACGTAGACGTAGGACAGCGGAGAAAACTACACTCAGGGACTTCAGTGAACTCTCCTTACAATGCTGAGGCCTGACACGCCTAGTGCCTGAGGGCAACCCGGCTCCTGCCCTAGGTAGTTTTGTTGAGCGTGCCTCCCTCAGGTGGTGCCTTTTCTCTCCCAGCAATATTGCTCCGTGAAATTCTGCCGATGATCAAAACTGTTTGCCATGGCTTTGTCCTTTCACCTCATTGGCCTCATCTTTGAAATACAAATGCTTTTCTACATGGGTGCTGCCTCCCTGAGCTTTCCTTTGTCTTGGCTCAATCGATGCAGATTCCTGTGCTGAATACGCCATGGACTAGCACAGGTGGGTTCTTGTCAGTATACCGGGCAAACGCAGCAATTTCGATTGTCAAGACCCACCTGGCTTGATCAAGGTTCTTTATTCCAGTGAAAACGATTTTTATCCAAATTCTAGAGGAGCACCAGTGTGCCTCTGGGAGCTACACCCGGGCCTGCTGAACAGCGGCTCCGGAGTTTTCATTTTCTGACTAAAATTCAACACGGAATTTCATGGATCTAAGGAAACCGTGAATTGTGGACGTACCAGATTCTCACATCTTCGTTGTCTAATGGAAGCTGAAGTTTCCCAGTCTGATCCGGCTGCCACTTCATTTCTTGCAATGACCATTCAATTGTGGACGTTCAGCATTCTTCGGAATTCTCTTATACCGGCATGTTCCCGCGCCACATAAAGACCACTCGGTGGAGGTTTATGTGACTCAGGACAACTCTTTATTTCAGGCGTCTAGAACAAAGGGAATTCACAGAGGTTGATGATCACTTATTAAAGTCCCGTTTCTCTATGATGCCCACTGATGACACTTCTACATCTGAGGGCAAAGAGCTCGTGCAGCATGATATTCTCATTTCAGCCACGCCGCCTGCAGTTCCTTCCTTGCAGAAAAATCTTTCCCAGTGTACTTCTTTAAAATGCTGCAAAATAGTGGGACAGAAGATTTCGGTTTAGCGTTAACTTTAAACGGGCATAGATACAGGCATGTGGGCATGTTTAGAGACAGTGTTTCACTGGTCTAGGGTAAAGGGGGAAGCGCCTGGGTTCCCGTGCTTCACTACTGTATGGCCTCAAGATGATGTGTAGGCACAGCGGCAATCCATCGGTGGCAATTCTCTCATATTGTCATTGCGATGGGAAGATTCCTTATTCGCTAGGAAATGTTTTACCGTGGAAGACGGGTCACCACAGAGCTGTCTCTTTTGTGTTGAGACAAACTTTGCTGAATTTACCTGCCAGCAGTTGCGTGTCCTCCCTTTCTTTTAAGGCCGATGGAGACGCACGAGTGTAAGGAGAACGGTGAATGGTGGCCGTTCGTAAGCCAGGATCATCAGAAACCGCAGAGTAAATTTTAGGAACGTAGACGTAGGACAGCGGAGAAAACTTCACTCAGGGACTTCAGTGAACTCTCCTTACAATGCTGAGGCCCGACACGCCTAGTGCCTGGGGGCAACCCGGCTCCTGCCCTAGGTAGTTTTGTTGAGCGTGCCTCCCTCAGGTGGTGCCTTTTCTCTCCCAGCAATATTGCTCCGTGAAATTCTGCCGATGATCAAAACTGTTTGCCATGGCTTTGTCCTTTCACCTCATTGGCCTCATCTTTGAAGAACAAATGCTTTTCTACACGGGTGCTGCCTCCCTGAGCTTTCCTTTGCCTTGGCTCAATCGATGCAGATTCCTGTGCTGAATACGCCATGGACTAGCACAGGTGGGTTCTTGTCAGTATACCGGGCAAACGCAGCAATTTCGATTGTCAAGACCCACCTGGCTTGATCAAGGTTCTTCCAGTGAAAACGATTTTTATCCAAATTCTAGAGGAGCACAGTGTGCCTCTGGGAGCTACACCCGGGCCTGCTGAACAGCGGCTCCGGAGTTTTCATTTTCTGACTAAAATGCAACACGGAATTTCATGGATCTAAGGAAACCGTGAATTGTGGACGTACCAGATTCTCACATCTTCGTTGTCTAATGGAAGCTGAAGTTTCCCAGTCTGGTCCGGCTGCCACTTCATTTCTGGCAATGACCATTCAATTGTGGACGTTCAGCCTTCTTCGGAAGTCTCTTATACCGGCATGTTCCCGCGCCACATAAAGACCACTCGGTGGAGGTTTATGTGACTCAGGACAACTCTTTATTTCAGGCGTCTAGAACAAAGGGAATTCACAGAGGTTAATGATCACTTATTAAAGTCCCGTTTCTCTATGATGCCCACTGATGACACTTCTACATCTGAGGGCAAAGAGCTCGTGCAGCATGATATTCTCATTTCAGCCACGCCGCCTGCAGTTCCTTCCTTGCAGAAAAATCTTTCCCAGTGTACTTCTTTAAAATGCTGCAAAATAGTGGGACAGAAGATTTCGGTTTAGCGTTAACTTTAAACGGGCATAGATACAGGCATGTGGGCATGTTTAGAGACAGTGTTTCACTGGTCTAGGGTAAAGGGTGAAGCGCCTGGGTTCCCGTGCTTCACTACTGTATGGCCTCAAGATGATGTGTAGGCACAGCGGCAAATCCATCGATGGCAATTCTCTCATATTGTCATTGCGATGGGAAGATTCCTTATTCGCTAGGAAATGTTTTACCGTGGAAGACGGGTCACCACAGAGCTGTCTCTTTTGTGTTGAGACAAACTTTGCTGAATTTACCTGCCAGCAGTTGCGTGTCCTCCCTTTCTTTTAAGGCCGATGGAGACGCACGAGTGTAAGGAGAACGGTGAATGGTGGCCGTTCGTAAGCCAGGATCATCAGAAACAGCAGAGTAAATTTTAGGAACGTAGACGTAGGACAGCGGAGAAAACTACACTCAGGGACTTCAGTGAACTCTCCTTACAATGCTGAGGCCTGACACGCCTAGTGCCTGAGGGCAACCCGGCTCCTGCCCTAGGTAGTTTTGTTGAGCGTGCCTCCCTCAGGTGGTGCCTTTTCTCTCCCAGCAATATTGCTCCGTGAAATTCTGCCGATGATCAAAACTGTTTGCCATGGCTTTGTCCTTTCACCTCATTGGCCTCATCTTTGAAATACAAATGCTTTTCTACATGGGTGCTGCCTCCCTGAGCTTTCCTTTGTCTTGGCTCAATCGATGCAGATTCCTGTGCTGAATACGCCATGGACTAGCACAGGTGGGTTCTTGTCAGTATACCGGGCAAACGCAGCAATTTCGATTGTCAAGACCCACCTGGCTTGATCAAGGTTCTTTATTCCAGTGAAAACGATTTTTATCCAAATTCTAGAGGAGCACCAGTGTGCCTCTGGGAGCTACACCCGGGCCTGCTGAACAGCGGCTCCGGAGTTTTCATTTTCTGACTAAAATTCAACACGGAATTTCATGGATCTAAGGAAACCGTGAATTGTGGACGTACCAGATTCTCACATCTTCGTTGTCTAATGGAAGCTGAAGTTTCCCAGTCTGATCCGGCTGCCACTTCATTTCTTGCAATGACCATTCAATTGTGGACGTTCAGCCTTCTTCGGAATTCTCTTATACCGGCATGTTCCCGCGCCACATAAAGACCACTCGGTGGAGGTTTATGTGACTCAGGACAACTCTTTATTTCAGGCGTCTAGAACAAAGGGAATTCACAGAGGTTGATGATCACTTATTAAAGTCCCGTTTCTCTATGATGCCCACTGATGACACTTCTACATCTGAGGGCAAAGAGCTCGTGCAGCATGATATTCTCATTTCAGCCACGCCGCCTGCAGTTCCTTCCTTGCAGAAAAATCTTTCCCAGTGTACTTCTTTAAAATGCTGCAAAATAGTGGGACAGAAGATTTCGGTTTAGCGTTAACTTTAAACGGGCATAGATACAGGCATGTGGGCATGTTTAGAGACAGTGTTTCACTGGTCTAGGGTAAAGGGGGAAGCGCCTGGGTTCCCGTGCTTCACTACTGTATGGCCTCAAGATGATGTGTAGGCACAGCGGCAATCCATCGGTGGCAATTCTCTCATATTGTCATTGCGATGGGAAGATTCCTTATTCGCTAGGAAATGTTTTACCGTGGAAGACGGGTCACCACAGAGCTGTCTCTTTTGTGTTGAGACAAACTTTGCTGAATTTACCTGCCAGCAGTTGCGTGTCCTCCCTTTCTTTTAAGGCCGATGGAGACGCACGAGTGTAAGGAGAACGGTGAATGGTGGCCGTTCGTAAGCCAGGATCATCAGAAACCGCAGAGTAAATTTTAGGAACGTAGACGTAGGACAGCGGAGAAAACTTCACTCAGGGACTTCAGTGAACTCTCCTTACAATGCTGAGGCCCGACACGCCTAGTGCCTGGGGGCAACCCGGCTCCTGCCCTAGGTAGTTTTGTTGAGCGTGCCTCCCTCAGGTGGTGCCTTTTCTCTCCCAGCAATATTGCTCCGTGAAATTCTGCCGATGATCAAAACTGTTTGCCATGGCTTTGTCCTTTCACCTCATTGGCCTCATCTTTGAAGAACAAATGCTTTTCTACACGGGTGCTGCCTCCCTGAGCTTTCCTTTGCCTTGGCTCAATCGATGCAGATTCCTGTGCTGAATACGCCATGGACTAGCACAGGTGGGTTCTTGTCAGTATACCGGGCAAACGCAGCAATTTCGATTGTCAAGACCCACCTGGCTTGATCAAGGTTCTTCCAGTGAAAACGATTTTTATCCAAATTCTAGAGGAGCACAGTGTGCCTCTGGGAGCTACACCCGGGCCTGCTGAACAGCGGCTCCGGAGTTTTCATTTTCTGACTAAAATGCAACACGGAATTTCATGGATCTAAGGAAACCGTGAATTGTGGACGTACCAGATTCTCACATCTTCGTTGTCTAATGGAAGCTGAAGTTTCCCAGTCTGATCCGGCTGCCACTTCATTTCTGGCAATGACCATTCAATTGTGGACGTTCAGCATTCTTCGGAATTCTCTTATACCGGCATGTTCCCGCGCCACATAAAGACCACTCGGTGGAGGTTTATGTGACTCAGGACAACTCTTTATTTCAGGCGTCTAGAACAAAGGGAATTCACAGAGGTTGATGATCACTTATTAAAGTCCCGTTTCTCTATGATGCCCACTGATGACACTTCTACATCTGAGGGCAAAGAGCTCGTGCAGCATGATATTCTCATTTCAGCCACGCCGCCTGCAATTCCTTCCTTGCAGAAAAATCTTTCCCAGTGTACTTCTTTAAAATGCTGCAAAATAGTGGGACAGAAGATTTCGGCTTAGCGGTAACTTTAAACGGGCATAGATACAGGCATGTGGGCATGTTTAGAGACAGTGTTTCACTGGTCTAGGGTAAAGGGTGAAGCGCCTGCGTTCCCGTGCTTCACTACTGTATGGTCTCAAGATGATGTGTAGGCACAGCGGCAAATCCATCGATGGCAATTCTCTCATATAGTCATTGCGATGGGAAGATTCCTTATTCGCTAGGAAATGTTTTACCGTGGAAGACGGGTCACCACAGAGCTGTCTCTTTTGTGTTGAGACAAACTTTGCTGAATTTACCTGCCAGCAGTTGCGTGTCCTCCCTTTCTTTTAAGGCCGATGGAGACGCACGAGTGTAAGGAGAAGGTGAATGGTGGCCGTTCGTAAGCCAGGATCATCAGAAACCGCAGAGTAAATTTTAGGAACGTAGACGTAGGACAGCGGAGAAAACTTCACTCAGGGACATCAGTGAACTCTCCTAACAATGCTGAGGCCTGACACGCCTAGTGCCTGGGGCAACTCGGCTCCTGCCCTAGGTAGTTTTGTTGAGCGTGCCTCCCTCAGGTGGTGCCTTTTCTCTCCCAGCAATATTGCTCCGTGAAATTCTGCCGATGATCAAAACTGTTTGCCATGGCTTTGTCCTTTCACCTGATTGGCCTCATCTTTGAAGTACAAATGCTTTTCTACACGGGTGCTGCGTCCCTGAGCTTTCCTTTGTCTTGGCTCAATCGATGCAGATTCCTGTGCTGAATACGCCATGGACTAGCACAGGTGGGTTCTTGTCAGTATACCGGGCAAACGCAGCAATTTCTATTGTCAAGACCCACCTGGCTTGATCAGGGTTCTTTATTCCAGTGAAAACGATTTTTATCCAAATTCTAGAGGAGCACCAGTGTGCCTCTGGGAGCTACACCCGGGCCTGCTGAACAGCGGCTCCGGAGTTTTCATTTTCTGACTAAAATTCAACACGGAATTTCATGGATCTAAGGAAACCGTGAATTGTGGCCGTACCAGATTCTCACATCTTCGTTGTCTAATGGAAGCTGAAGTTTCCCAGTCTGGTCCGGCTGCCACTTCATTTCTGGCAATGACCATTCAATTGTGGACGTTCAGCCTTCTTCGGAAGTCTCTTATACCGGCATGTTCCCGCGCCACATAAAGACCACTCGGTGGAGGTTTATGTGACTCAGGACAAATGTTTATTTCAGGCGTCTAGAACAAAGGGAATTCACAGAGGTTGATGATCACTTATTAAAGTCCCGTTTCTCTATGATGCCCACTGATGACACTTCTACATTTGAGGGCAAAGAGCTCGTGCAGCATGATATTCTCATTTCAGCCACGCCGCCTGCAGTTCCTTCCTTGCAGAAAAATCTTTCCCAGTGTACTTCTTTAAAATGCTGCAAAATAGTGGGACAGAAGATTTCGGTTTAGCGTTAACTTTAAACGGGCATAGATACAGGCATGTGGGCATGTTTAGAGACAGTGTTTCACTGGTCTAGGGTAAAGGGTGAAGCGCCTGGGTTCCCGTGCTTCACTACTGTATGGCCTCAAGATGATGTGTAGGCACAGCGGCAAATCCATCGATGGCAATTCTCTCATATTGTCATTGCGATGGGAAGATTCCTTATTCGCTAGGAAATGTTTTACCGTGGAAGACGGGTCACCACAGAGCTGTCTCTTTTGTGTTGAGACAAACTTTGCTGAATTTACCTGCCAGCAGTTGCGTGTCCTCCCTTTCTTTTAAGGCCGATGGAGACGCACGAGTGTAAGGAGAACGGTGAATGGTGGCCGTTCGTAAGCCAGGATCATCAGAAACCGCAGAGTAAATTTTAGGAACGTAGACGTAGGACAGCGGAGAAAACTACACTCAGGGACTTCAGTGAACTCTCCTTGCAATGCTGAGGCCTGACACGCCTAGTGCCTGAGGGCAACCCGGCTCCTGCCCTAGGTAGTTTTGTTGAGCGTGCCTCCCTCAGGTGGTGCCTTTTCTCTCCCAGCAATATTGCTCCATGAAATTCTGCCGATGATCAAAACTGTTTGCTATGGCTTTGTCCTTTCACCTCATTGGCCTCATCTTTGAAATACAAATGCTTTTCTACACGGGTGCTGCCTCCCTGAGCTTTCCTTTGTCTTGGCTCAATCGATGCAGATTCCTGTGCTGAATACGCCATGGACTAGCACAGGTGGGTTCTTGTCAGTATACCGGGCAAACGCAGCAATTTCGATTGTCAAGACCCACCTGGCTTGATCAAGGTTCTTTATTCCAGTGAAAACGATTTTTATCCAAATTCTAGAGGAGCACCAGTGTGCCTCTGGGAGCTACACCCGGGCCTGCTGAACAGCGGCTCCGGAGTTTTCATTTTCTGACTAAAATTCAACACGGAATTTCATGGATCTAAGGAAACCGTGAATTGTGGACGTACCAGATTCTCACATCTTCGTTGTCAAATGGAAGCTGAAGTTTCCCAGTCTGATCCGGCTGCCACTTCATTTCTGGCAATGACCATTCAATTGTGGACGTTCAGCCTTCTTCGGAATTCTCTTATACCGGCATGTTCCCGCGCCACATAAAGACCACTCGGTGGAGGTTTATGTGACTCAGGACAACTCTTTATTTCAGGCGTCTAGAACAAAGGGAATTCACAGAGGTTGATGATCACTTATTAAAGTCCCGTTTCTCTATGATGCCCACTGATGACACTTCTACATCTGAGGGCAAAGAGCTCGTGCAGCATGATATTCTCATTTCAGCCACGCCGCCTGCAATTCCTTCCTTGCAGAAAAATCTTTCCCAGTGTACTTCTTTAAAATGCTGCAAAATAGTGGGACAGAAGATTTCGGTTTAGCGGTAACTTTAAACGGGCATAGATACAGGCATGTGGGCATGTTTAGAGACAGTGTTTCACTGGTCTAGGGTAAAGGGTGAAGCGCCTGCGTTCCCGTGCTTCACTACTGTATGGTCTCAAGATGATGTGTAGGCACAGCGGCAAATCCATCGATGGCAATTCTCTCATATAGTCATTGCGATGGGAAGATTCCTTATTCGCTAGGAAATGTTTTACCGTGGAAGACGGGTCACCACAGAGCTGTCTCTTTTGTGTTGAGACAAACTTTGCTGAATTTACCTGCCAGCAGTTGCGTGTCCTCCCTTTCTTTTAAGGCCGATGGAGACGCACGAGTGTAAGGAGAAGGTGAATGGTGGCCGTTCGTAAGCCAGGATCATCAGAAACCGCAGAGTAAATTTTAGGAACGTAGACGTAGGACAGCGGAGAAAACTTCACTCAGGGACATCAGTGAACTCTCCTAACAATGCTGAGGCCTGACACGCCTAGTGCCTGGGGAAACTCGGCTCCTGCCCTAGGTAGTTTTGTTGAGCGTGCCTCCCTCAGGTGGTGCCTTTTCTCTCCCAGCAATATTGCTCCGTGAAATTCTGCCGATGATCAAAACTGTTTGCCATGGCTTTGTCCTTTCACCTGATTGGCCTCATCTTTGAAGTACAAATGCTTTTCTACACGGGTGCTGCCTCCCTGAGCTTTCCTTTGTCTTGGCTCAATCGATGCAGATTCCTGTGCTGAATACGCCATGGACTAGCACAGGTGGGTTCTTGTCAGTATACCGGGCAAACGCAGCAATTTCGATTGTCAAGACCCACCTGGCTTGATCAAGGTTCTTTATTCCAGTGAAAACGATTTTTATCCAAATTCTAGAGGAGCACCAGTGTGCCTCTGGGAGCTACACCCGGGCCTGCTGAACAGCGGCTCCGGAGTTTTCATTTTCTGACTAAAATTCAACACGGAATTTCATGGATCTAAGGAAACCGTGAATTGTGGACGTACCAGATTCTCACATCTTCGTTGTCAAATGGAAGCTGAAGTTTCCCAGTCTGATCCGGCTGCCACTTCATTTCTGGCAATGACCATTCAATTGTGGACGTTCAGCCTTCTTCGGAATTCTCTTATACCGGCATGTTCCCGCGCCACATAAAGACCACTCGGTGGAGGTTTATGTGACTCAGGACAACTCTTTATTTCAGGCGTCTAGAACAAAGGGAATTCACAGAGGTTGATGATCACTTATTAAAGTCCCGTTTCTCTATGATGCCCACTGATGACACTTCTACATCTGAGGGCAAAGAGCTCGTGCAGCATGATATTCTCATTTCAGCCACGCCGCCTGCAGTTCCTTCCTTGCAGAAAAATCTTTCCCAGTGTACTTCTTTAAAATGCTGCAAAATAGTGGGACAGAAGATTTCGGTTTAGCGTTAACTTTAAACGGGCATAGATACAGGCATGTGGGCATGTTTAGAGACAGTGTTTCACTGGTCTAGGGTAAAGGGGGAAGCGCCTGGGTTCCCGTGCTTCACTACTGTATGGCCTCAAGATGATGTGTAGGCACAGCGGCAATCCATCGGTGGCAATTCTCTCATATAGTCATTGCGATGGGAAGATTCCTTATTCGCTAGGAAATGTTTTACCGTGGAAGACTGGTCACCACAGAGCTGTCTCTTTTGTGTTGAGACAAACTTTGCTGAATTTACCTGCCAGCAGTTGCGTGTCCTCCCTTTCTTTTAAGGCCGATGGAGACGCACGAGTGTAAGGAGAACGGTGAATGGTGGCCGTTCGTAAGCCAGGATCATCAGAAACCGCAGAGTAAATTTTAGGAACGTAGACGTAGGACAGCGGAGAAAACTTCACTCAGGGACTTCAGTGAACTCTCCTTACAATGCTGAGGCCCGACACGCCTAGTGCCTGGGGGCAACCCGGCTCCTGCCCTAGGTAGTTTTGTTGAGCGTGCCTCCCTCAGGTGGTGCCTTTTCTCTCCCAGCAATATTGCTCCGTGAAATTCTGCCGATGATCAAAACTGTTTGCCATGGCTTTGTCCTTTCACCTCATTGGCCTCATCTTTGAAGTACAAATGCTTTTCTACACGGGTGCTGCCTCTCTGAGCTTTCCTTTGCCTTGGCTCAATCGATGCAGATTCCTGTGCTGAATACGCCATGGACTAGCACAGGTGGGTTCTTGTCAGTATACCGGGCAAACGCAGCAATTTCTATTGTCAAGACCCACCTGGCTTGATCAGGGTTCTTTATTCCAGTGAAAACGATTTTTATCCAAATTCTAGAGGAGCACCAGTGTGCCTCTGGGAGCTACACCCGGGCCTGCTGAACAGCGGCTCCGGAGTTTTCATTTTCTGACTAAAATTCAACACGGAATTTCATGGATCTAAGGAAACCGTGAATTGTGGACGTACCAGATTCTCACATCTTCGTTGTCTAATGGAAGCTGAAGTTTCCCAGTCTGGTCCGGCTGCCACTTCATTTCTGGCAATGACCATTCAATTGTGGACGTTCAGCCTTCTTCGGAAGTCTCTTATACCGGCATGTTCCCGCGCCACATAAAGACCACTCGGTGGAGGTTTATGTGACTCAGGACAAATGTTTATTTCAGGCGTCTAGAACAAAGGGAATTCACAGAGGTTGATGATCACTTATTAAAGTCCCGTTTCTCTATGATGCCCACTGATGACACTTCTACATCTGAGGGCAAAGAGCTCGTGCAGCATGATATTCTCATTTCAGCCACGCCGCCAGCAGTTCCTTCCTTGCAGAAAAATCTTTCCCAGTGTACTTCTTTAAAATGCTGCAAAATAGTGGGACAGAAGATTTCGGTTTAGCGTTAACTTTAAACGGGCATAGATACAGGCATGTGGGCATGTTTAGAGACAGTGTTTCACTGGTCTAGGGTAAAGGGTGAAGCGCCTGGGTTCCCGTGCTTCACTACTGTATGGTCTCAAGATGATGTGTAGGCACAGCGGCAAATCCATCGATGGCAATTCTCTCATATTGTCATTGCGATGGGAAGATTCCTTATTCGCTAGGAAATGTTTTACCGTGGAAGACGGGTCACCACAGAGCTGTCTCTTTTGTGTTGAGACAAACTTTGCTGAATTTACCTGCCAGCAGTTGCGTGTCCTCCCTTTCTTTTAAGGCCGATGGAGACGCACGAGTGTAAGGAGAACGGTGAATGGTGGCCGTTCGTAAGCCAGGATCATCAGAAACCGCAGAGTAAATTTTAGGAACGTAGACGTAGGACAGCGGAGAAAACTACACTCAGGGACTTCAGTGAACTCTCCTTACAATGCTGAGGCCTGACACGCCTAGTGCCTGAGGGCAACCCGGCTCCTGCCCTAGGTAGTTTTGTTGAGCGTGCCTCCCTCAGGTGGTGCCTTTTCTCTCCCAGCAATATTGCTCCGTATAATTCTGCCGATGATCAAAACTGTTTGCCATGGCTTTGTCCTTTCACCTCATTGGCTTCATCTTTGAAATACAAATGCTTTTCTACACGGGTGCTGCCTCCCTGAGCTTTCCTTTGTCTTGGCTCAATCGATGCAGATTCCTGTGCTGAATACGCCATGGACTAGCACAGGTGGGTTCTTGTCAGTATACCGGGCAAACGCAGCAATTTCGATTGTCAAGACCCACCTGGCTTGATCAAGGTTCTTTATTCCAGTGAAAACGATTTTTATCCAAATTCTAGAGGAGCACCAGTGTGCCTCTGGGAGCTACACCCGGGCCTGCTGAACAGCGGCTCCGGAGTTTTCATTTTCTGACTAAAATTCAACACGGAATTTCATGGATCTAAGGAAACCGTGAATTGTGGACGTACCAGATTCTCACATCTTCGTTGTCTAATGGAAGCTGAAGTTTCCCAGTCTGATCCGGCTGCCACTTCATTTCTGGCAATGACCATTCAATTGTGGACGTTCAGCATTCTTCGGAATTCTCTTATACCGGCATGTTCCCGCGCCACATAAAGACCACTCGGTGGAGGTTTATGTGACTCAGGACAACTCTTTATTTCAGGCGTCTAGAACAAAGGGAATTCACAGAGGTTCATGATCACTTATTAAAGTCCCGTTTCTCTATGATGCCCACTGATGACACTTCTACATCTGAGGGCAAAGAGCTCGTGCAGCATGATATTCTCATTTCAGCCACGCCGCCTGCAGTTCCTTCCTTGCAGAAAAATCTTTCCCAGTGTACTTCTTTAAAATGCTGCAAAATAGTGGGACAGAAGATTTCGGTTTAGCGTTAACTTTAAACGGGCATAGATACAGGCATGTGGGCATGTTTAGAGACAGTGTTTCTTTCACTGGTCTAGGGTAAAGGGTGAAGCGCCTGGGTTCCCGTGCTTCACTACTGTATGGTCTCAAGATGATGTGTAGGCACAGCGGCAAATCCATCGATGGCAATTCTCTCATATTGTCATTGCGATGAGAAGATTCCTTATTCGCTAGGAAATGTTTTACCGTGGAAGACGGGTCACCACAGAGCTGTCTCTTTTGTGTTGAGACAAACTTTGCTGAATTTACCTGCCAGCAGTTGCGTGTCCTCCCTTTCTTTTAAGGCCGATGGAGACGCACGAGTGTAAGGAGAACGGTGAATGGTGGCCGTTCGTAAGCCAGGATCATCAGAAACCGCAGAGTAAATTTTAGGAACGTAGACGTAGGACAGCGGAGAAAACTACACTCAGGGACTTCAGTGAACTCTCCTTACAATGCTGAGGCCTGACACGCCTAGTGCCTGAGGGCAACCCGGCTCCTGCCCTAGGTAGTTTTGTTGAGCGTGCCTCCCTCAGCTGGTGCCTTTTCTCTCCCAGCAATATTGCTCCGTGAAATTCTGCCGATGATCAAAACTGTTTGCCATGGCTTTGTCCTTTCACCTCATTGGCCTCATCTTTGAAATACAAATGCTTTTCTACACGGGTGCTGCCTCCCTGAGCTTTCCTTTGTCTTGGCTCAATCGATGCAGATTCCTGTGCTGAATACGCCATGGACTAGCACAGGTGGGTTCTTGTCAGTATACCGGGCAAACGCAGCAATTTCGATTGTCAAGACCCACCTGGCTTGATCAAGGTTCTTTATTCCAGTGAAAACGATTTTTATCCAAATTCTAGAGGAGCACCAGTGTGCCTCTGGGAGCTACACCCGGGCCTGCTGAACAGCGGCTCCGGAGTTTTCATTTTCTGACTAAAATTCAACACGGAATTTCATGGATCTAAGGAAACCGTGAATTGTGGACGTACCAGATTCTCACATCTTCGTTGTCAAATGGAAGCTGAAGTTTCCCAGTCTGATCCGGCTGCCACTTCATTTCTGGCAATGACCATTCAATTGTGGACGTTCAGCCTTCTTCGGAATTCTCTTATACCGGCATGTTCCCGCGCCACATAAAGACCACTCGGTGGAGGTTTATGTGACTCAGGACAAATGTTTATTTCAGGCGTCTAGAACAAAGGGAATTCACAGAGGTTGATGATCACTTATTAAAGTCCCGTTTCTCTATGATGCCCACTGATGACACTTCTACATCTGAGGGCAAAGAGCTCGTGCAGCATGATATTCTCATTTCAGCCACGCCGCCAGCAGTTCCTTCCTTGCAGAAAAATCTTTCCCAGTGTACTTCTTTAAAATGCTGCAAAATAGTGGGACAGAAGATTTCGGTTTAGCGTTAACTTTAAACGGGCATAGATACAGGCATGTGGGCATGTTTAGAGACAGTGTTTCACTGGTCTAGGGTAAAGGGTGAAGCGCCTGGGTTCCCGTGCTTCACTACTGTATGGTCTCAAGATGATGTGTAGGCACAGCGGCAAATCCATCGATGGCAATTCTCTCATATTGTCATTGCGATGGGAAGATTCCTTATTCGCTAGGAAATGTTTTACCGTGGAAGACGGGTCACCACAGAGCTGTCTCTTTTGTGTTGAGACAAACTTTGCTGAATTTACCTGCCAGCAGTTGCGTGTCCTCCCTTTCTTTTAAGGCCGATGGAGACGCACGAGTGTAAGGAGAACGGTGAATGGTGGCCGTTCGTAAGCCAGGATCATCAGAAACCGCAGAGTAAATTTTAGGAACGTAGACGTAGGACAGCGGAGAAAACTACACTCAGGGACTTCAGTGAACTCTCCTTACAATGCTGAGGCCTGACACGCCTAGTGCCTGAGGGCAACCCGGCTCCTGCCCTAGGTAGTTTTGTTGAGCGTGCCTCCCTCAGGTGGTGCCTTTTCTCTCCCAGCAATATTGCTCCGTATAATTCTGCCGATGATCAAAACTGTTTGCCATGGCTTTGTCCTTTCACCTCATTGGCTTCATCTTTGAAATACAAATGCTTTTCTACACGGGTGCTGCCTCCCTGAGCTTTCCTTTGTCTTGGCTCAATCGATGCAGATTCCTGTGCTGAATACGCCATGGACTAGCACAGGTGGGTTCTTGTCAGTATACCGGGCAAACGCAGCAATTTCGATTGTCAAGACCCACCTGGCTTGATCAAGGTTCTTTATTCCAGTGAAAACGATTTTTATCCAAATTCTAGAGGAGCACCAGTGTGCCTCTGGGAGCTACACCCGGGCCTGCTGAACAGCGGCTCCGGAGTTTTCATTTTCTGACTAAAATTCAACACGGAATTTCATGGATCTAAGGAAACCGTGAATTGTGGACGTACCAGATTCTCACATCTTCGTTGTCTAATGGAAGCTGAAGTTTCCCAGTCTGATCCGGCTGCCACTTCATTTCTGGCAATGACCATTCAATTGTGGACGTTCAGCATTCTTCGGAATTCTCTTATACCGGCATGTTCCCGCGCCACATAAAGACCACTCGGTGGAGGTTTATGTGACTCAGGACAACTCTTTATTTCAGGCGTCTAGAACAAAGGGAATTCACAGAGGTTCATGATCACTTATTAAAGTCCCGTTTCTCTATGATGCCCACTGATGACACTTCTACATCTGAGGGCAAAGAGCTCGTGCAGCATGATATTCTCATTTCAGCCACGCCGCCTGCAGTTCCTTCCTTGCAGAAAAATCTTTCCCAGTGTACTTCTTTAAAATGCTGCAAAATAGTGGGACAGAAGATTTCGGTTTAGCGTTAACTTTAAACGGGCATAGATACAGGCATGTGGGCATGTTTAGAGACAGTGTTTCTTTCACTGGTCTAGGGTAAAGGGTGAAGCGCCTGGGTTCCCGTGCTTCACTACTGTATGGTCTCAAGATGATGTGTAGGCACAGCGGCAAATCCATCGATGGCAATTCTCTCATATTGTCATTGCGATGAGAAGATTCCTTATTCGCTAGGAAATGTTTTACCGTGGAAGACGGGTCACCACAGAGCTGTCTCTTTTGTGTTGAGACAAACTTTGCTGAATTTACCTGCCAGCAGTTGCGTGTCCTCCCTTTCTTTTAAGGCCGATGGAGACGCACGAGTGTAAGGAGAACGGTGAATGGTGGCCGTTCGTAAGCCAGGATCATCAGAAACCGCAGAGTAAATTTTAGGAACGTAGACGTAGGACAGCGGAGAAAACTACACTCAGGGACTTCAGTGAACTCTCCTTACAATGCTGAGGCCTGACACGCCTAGTGCCTGAGGGCAACCCGGCTCCTGCCCTAGGTAGTTTTGTTGAGCGTGCCTCCCTCAGCTGGTGCCTTTTCTCTCCCAGCAATATTGCTCCGTGAAATTCTGCCGATGATCAAAACTGTTTGCCATGGCTTTGTCCTTTCACCTCATTGGCCTCATCTTTGAAATACAAATGCTTTTCTACACGGGTGCTGCCTCCCTGAGCTTTCCTTTGTCTTGGCTCAATCGATGCAGATTCCTGTGCTGAATACGCCATGGACTAGCACAGGTGGGTTCTTGTCAGTATACCGGGCAAACGCAGCAATTTCGATTGTCAAGACCCACCTGGCTTGATCAAGGTTCTTTATTCCAGTGAAAACGATTTTTATCCAAATTCTAGAGGAGCACCAGTGTGCCTCTGGGAGCTACACCCGGGCCTGCTGAACAGCGGCTCCGGAGTTTTCATTTTCTGACTAAAATTCAACACGGAATTTCATGGATCTAAGGAAACCGTGAATTGTGGACGTACCAGATTCTCACATCTTCGTTGTCAAATGGAAGCTGAAGTTTCCCAGTCTGATCCGGCTGCCACTTCATTTCTGGCAATGACCATTCAATTGTGGACGTTCAGCCTTCTTCGGAATTCTCTTATACCGGCATGTTCCCGCGCCACATAAAGACCACTCGGTGGAGGTTTATGTGACTCAGGACAACTCTTTATTTCAGGCGTCTAGAACAAAGGGAATTCACAGAGGTTCATGATCACTTATTAAAGTCCCGTTTCTCTATGATGCCCACTGATGACACTTCTACATCTGAGGGCAAAGAGCTCGTGCAGCATGATATTCTCATTTCAGCCACGCCGCCTGCAGTTCCTTCCTTGCAGAAAAATCTTTCCCAGTGTACTTCTTTAAAATGCTGCAAAATAGTGGGACAGAAGATTTCGGTTTAGCGTTAACTTTAAACGGGCATAGATACAGGCATGTGGGCATGTTTAGAGACAGTGTTTCTTTCACTGGTCTAGGGTAAAGGGTGAAGCGCCTGGGTTCCCGTGCTTCACTACTGTATGGTCTCAAGATGATGTGTAGGCACAGCGGCAAATCCATCGATGGCAATTCTCTCATATTGTCATTGCGATGAGAAGATTCCTTATTCGCTAGGAAATGTTTTACCGTGGAAGACGGGTCACCACAGAGCTGTCTCTTTTGTGTTGAGACAAACTTTGCTGAATTTACCTGCCAGCAGTTGCGTGTCCTCCCTTTCTTTTAAGGCCGATGGAGACGCACGAGTGTAAGGAGAACGGTGAATGGTGGCCGTTCGTAAGCCAGGATCATCAGAAACCGCAGAGTAAATTTTAGGAACGTAGACGTAGGACAGCGGAGAAAACTACACTCAGGGACTTCAGTGAACTCTCCTTACAATGCTGAGGCCTGACACGCCTAGTGCCTGAGGGCAACCCGGCTCCTGCCCTAGGTAGTTTTGTTGAGCGTGCCTCCCTCAGCTGGTGCCTTTTCTCTCCCAGCAATATTGCTCCGTGAAATTCTGCCGATGATCAAAACTGTTTGCCATGGCTTTGTCCTTTCACCTCATTGGCCTCATCTTTGAAATACAAATGCTTTTCTACACGGGTGCTGCCTCCCTGAGCTTTCCTTTGTCTTGGCTCAATCGATGCAGATTCCTGTGCTGAATACGCCATGGACTAGCACAGGTGGGTTCTTGTCAGTATACCGGGCAAACGCAGCAATTTCGATTGTCAAGACCCACCTGGCTTGATCAAGGTTCTTTATTCCAGTGAAAACGATTTTTATCCAAATTCTAGAGGAGCACCAGTGTGCCTCTGGGAGCTACACCCGGGCCTGCTGAACAGCGGCTCCGGAGTTTTCATTTTCTGACTAAAATTCAACACGGAATTTCATGGATCTAAGGAAACCGTGAATTGTGGACGTACCAGATTCTCACATCTTCGTTGTCAAATGGAAGCTGAAGTTTCCCAGTCTGATCCGGCTGCCACTTCATTTCTGGCAATGACCATTCAATTGTGGACGTTCAGCCTTCTTCGGAATTCTCTTATACCGGCATGTTCCCGCGCCACATAAAGACCACTCGGTGGAGGTTTATGTGACTCAGGACAACTCTTTATTTCAGGCGTCTAGAACAAAGGGAATTCACAGAGGTTCATGATCACTTATTAAAGTCCCGTTTCTCTATGATGCCCACTGATGACACTTCTACATCTGAGGGCAAAGAGCTCGTGCAGCATGATATTCTCATTTCAGCCACGCCGCCTGCAGTTCCTTCCTTGCAGAAAAATCTTTCCCAGTGTACTTCTTTAAAATGCTGCAAAATAGTGGGACAGAAGATTTCGGTTTAGCGTTAACTTTAAACGGGCATAGATACAGGCATGTGGGCATGTTTAGAGACAGTGTTTCTTTCACTGGTCTAGGGTAAAGGGTGAAGCGCCTGGGTTCCCGTGCTTCACTACTGTATGGTCTCAAGATGATGTGTAGGCACAGCGGCAAATCCATCGATGGCAATTCTCTCATATTGTCATTGCGATGAGAAGATTCCTTATTCGCTAGGAAATGTTTTACCGTGGAAGACGGGTCACCACAGAGCTGTCTCTTTTGTGTTGAGACAAACTTTGCTGAATTTACCTGCCAGCAGTTGCGTGTCCTCCCTTTCTTTTAAGGCCGATGGAGACGCACGAGTGTAAGGAGAACGGTGAATGGTGGCCGTTCGTAAGCCAGGATCATCAGAAACCGCAGAGTAAATTTTAGGAACGTAGACGTAGGACAGCGGAGAAAACTACACTCAGGGACTTCAGTGAACTCTCCTTACAATGCTGAGGCCTGACACGCCTAGTGCCTGAGGGCAACCCGGCTCCTGCCCTAGGTAGTTTTGTTGAGCGTGCCTCCCTCAGCTGGTGCCTTTTCTCTCCCAGCAATATTGCTCCGTGAAATTCTGCCGATGATCAAAACTGTTTGCCATGGCTTTGTCCTTTCACCTCATTGGCCTCATCTTTGAAATACAAATGCTTTTCTACACGGGTGCTGCCTCCCTGAGCTTTCCTTTGTCTTGGCTCAATCGATGCAGATTCCTGTGCTGAATACGCCATGGACTAGCACAGGTGGGTTCTTGTCAGTATACCGGGCAAACGCAGCAATTTCGATTGTCAAGACCCACCTGGCTTGATCAAGGTTCTTTATTCCAGTGAAAACGATTTTTATCCAAATTCTAGAGGAGCACCAGTGTGCCTCTGGGAGCTACACCCGGGCCTGCTGAACAGCGGCTCCGGAGTTTTCATTTTCTGACTAAAATTCAACACGGAATTTCATGGATCTAAGGAAACCGTGAATTGTGGACGTACCAGATTCTCACATCTTCGTTGTCAAATGGAAGCTGAAGTTTCCCAGTCTGATCCGGCTGCCACTTCATTTCTGGCAATGACCATTCAATTGTGGACGTTCAGCCTTCTTCGGAATTCTCTTATACCGGCATGTTCCCGCGCCACATAAAGACCACTCGGTGGAGGTTTATGTGACTCAGGACAACTCTTTATTTCAGGCGTCTAGAACAAAGGGAATTCACAGAGGTTCATGATCACTTATTAAAGTCCCGTTTCTCTATGATGCCCACTGATGACACTTCTACATCTGAGGGCAAAGAGCTCGTGCAGCATGATATTCTCATTTCAGCCACGCCGCCTGCAGTTCCTTCCTTGCAGAAAAATCTTTCCCAGTGTACTTCTTTAAAATGCTGCAAAATAGTGGGACAGAAGATTTCGGTTTAGCGTTAACTTTAAACGGGCATAGATACAGGCATGTGGGCATGTTTAGAGACAGTGTTTCACTGGTCTAGGGTAAAGGGTGAAGCGCCTGGGTTCCCGTGCTTCACTACTGTATGGTCTCAAGATGATGTGTAGGCACAGCGGCAAATCCATCGATGGCAATTCTCTCATATTGTCATTGCGATGGGAAGATTCCTTATTCGCTAGGAAATGTTTTACCGTGGAAGACGGGTCACCACAGAGCTGTCTCTTTTGTGTTGAGACAAACTTTGCTGAATTTACCTGCCAGCAGTTGCGTGTCCTCCCTTTCTTTTAAGGCCGATGGAGACGCACGAGTGTAAGGAGAACGGTGAATGGTGGCCGTTCGTAAGCCAGGATCATCAGAAACCGCAGAGTAAATTTTAGGAACGTAGACGTAGGACAGCGGAGAAAACTACACTCAGGGACTTCAGTGAACTCTCCTTACAATGCTGAGGCCTGACACGCCTAGTGCCTGAGGGCAACCCGGCTCCTGCCCTAGGTAGTTTTGTTGAGCGTGCCTCCCTCAGGTGGTGCCTTTTCTCTGCCAGCAATATTGCTCCGTATAATTCTGCCGATGATCAAAACTGTTTGCCATGGCTTTGTCCTTTCACCTCATTGGCTTCATCTTTGAAATACAAATGCTTTTCTACACGGGTGCTGCCTCCCTGAGGTTTCCTTTGTCTTGGCTCAATCGATGCAGATTCCTGTGCTGAATACGCCATGGACTAGCACAGGTGGGTTCTTGTCAGTATACCGGGCAAACGCAGCAATTTCGATTGTCAAGACCCACCTGGCTTGATCAAGGTTCTTTATTCCAGTGAAAACGATTTTTATCCAAATTCTAGAGGAGCACCAGTGTGCCTCTGGGAGCTACACCCGGGCCTGCTGAACAGCGGCTCCGGAGTTTTCATTTTCTGACTAAAATTCAACACGGAATTTCATGGATCTAAGGAAACCGTGAATTGTGGACGTACCAGATTCTGACATCTTCGTTGTCAAATGGAAGCTGATGTTTCCCAGTCTGATCCGGCTGCCACTTCATTTCTGGCAATGACCATTCAATTGTGGACGTTCAGCCTTCTTCGGAATTCTCTTATACCGGCATGTTCCCGCGCCACATAAAGACCACTCGGTGGAGGTTTATGTGACTCAGGACAACTCTTTATTTCAGGCGTCTAGAACAAAGGGAATTCACAGAGGTTGATGATCACTTATTAAAGTCCCGTTTCTCTATGATGCCCACTGATGACACTTCTACATCTGAGGGCAAAGAGCTCGTGCAGCATGATATTCTCATTTCAGCCACGCCGCCTGCAGTTCCTTCCTTGCAGAAAAATCTTTCCCAGTGTACTTCTTTAAAATGCTGCAAAATAGTGGGACAGAAGATTTCGGTTTAGCGTTAACTTTAAACGGGCATAGATACAGGCATGTGGGCATGTTTAGAGACAGTGTTTCTTTCACTGGTCTAGGGTAAAGGGTGAAGCGCCTGGGTTCCCGTGCTTCACTACTGTATGGTCTCAAGATGATGTGTAGGCACAGCGGCAAATCCATCGATGGCAATTCTCTCATATTGTCATTGCGATGAGAAGATTCCTTATTCGCTAGGAAATGTTTTACCGTGGAAGACGGGTCACCACAGAGCTGTCTCTTTTGTGTTGAGACAAACTTTGCTGAATTTACCTGCCAGCAGTTGCGTGTCCTCCCTTTCTTTTAAGGCCGATGGAGACGCACGAGTGTAAGGAGAACGGTGAATGGTGGCCGTTCGTAAGCCAGGATCATCAGAAACCGCAGAGTAAATTTTAGGAACGTAGACGTAGGACAGCGGAGAAAACTACACTCAGGGACTTCAGTGAACTCTCCTTACAATGCTGAGGCCTGACACGCCTAGTGCCTGAGGGCAACCCGGCTCCTGCCCTAGATAGTTTTGTTGAGCGTGCCTCCCTCAGGTGGTGCCTTTTCTCTCCCAGCAATATTGCTCCGTATAATTCTGCCGATGATCAAAACTGTTTGCCATGGCTTTGTCCTTTCACCTCATTGGCTTCATCTTTGAAATACAAATGCTTTTCTACACGGGTGCTGCCTCCCTGAGCTTTCCTTTGTCTTGGCTCAATCGATGCAGATTCCTGTGCTGAATACGCCATGGACTAGCACAGGTGGGTTCTTGTCAGTATACCGGGCAAACGCAGCAATTTCGATTGTCAAGACCCACCTGGCTTGATCAAGGTTCTTTATTCCAGTGAAAACGATTTTTATCCAAATTCTAGAGGAGCACCAGTGTGCCTCTGGGAGCTACACCCGGGCCTGCTGAACAGCGGCTCCGGAGTTTTCATTTTCTGACTAAAATTCAACACGGAATTTCATGGATCTAAGGAAACCGTGAATTGTGGACGTACCAGATTCTCACATCTTCGTTGTCAAATGGAAGCTGAAGTTTCCCAGTCTGATCCGGCTGCCACTTCATTTCTGGCAATGACCATTCAATTGTGGACGTTCAGCCTTCTTCGGAATTCTCTTATACCGGCATGTTCCCGCGCCACATAAAGACCACTCGGTGGAGGTTTATGTGACTCAGGACAACTCTTTATTTCAGGCGTCTAGAACAAAGGGAATTCACAGAGGTTGATGATCACTTATTAAAGTCCCGTTTCTCTATGATGCCCACTGATGACACTTCTACATCTGAGGGCAAAGAGCTCGTGCAGCATGATATTCTCATTTCAGTCACGCCGCCTGCAGTTCCTTCCTTGCAGAAAAATCTTTCCCAGTGTACTTCTTTAAAATGCTGCAAAATAGTGGGACAGAAGATTTCGGTTTAGCGTTAACTTTAAACGGGCATAGATACAGGCATGTGGGCATGTTTAGAGACAGTGTTTCACTGGTCTAGGGTAAAGGGTGAAGCGCCTGGGTTCCCGTGCTTCACTACTGTATGGTCTCAAGATGATGTGTAGGCACAGCGGCAAATCCATCGATGGCAATTCTCTCATATAGTCATTGCGATGGGAAGATTCCTTATTCGCTAGGAAATGTTTTACCGTGGAAGACGGGTCACCACAGAGCTGTCTCTTTTGTGTTGAGACAAACTTTGCTGAATTTACCTGCCAGCAGTTGCGTGTCCTCCCTTTCTTTTAAGGCCGATGGAGACGCACGAGTGTAAGGAGAACGGTGAATGGTGGCCGTTCGTAAGCCAGGATCATCAGAAACCGCAGAGTAAATTTTAGGAACGTAGACGTAGGACAGCGGAGAAAACTTCACTCAGGGACATCAGTGAACTCTCCTAACAATGCTGAGGCCTGACACGCCTAGTGCCTGGGGCAACCCGGCTCCTGCCCTAGGTAGTTTTGTTGAGCGTGCCTCCCTCAGGTGGTGCCTTTTCTCTCCCAGCAATATTGCTCCGTGAAATTCTGCCGATGATCAAAACTGTTTGCCATGGCTTTGTCCTTTCACCTCATTGGCCTCATCTTTGAAATACAAATGCTTTTCTACACGGGTGCTGCCTCCCTGAGCTTTCCTTTGTCTTGGCTCAATCGATGCAGATTCCTGTGCTGAATACGCCATGGACTAGCACAGGTGGGTTCTTGTCAGTATACCGGGCAAACGCAGCAATTTCGATTGTCAAGACCCACCTGGCTTGATCAAGGTTCTTTATTCCAGTGAAAACGATTTTTATCCAAATTCTAGAGGAGCACCAGTGTGCCTCTGGGAGCTACACCCGGGCCTGCTGAACAGCGGCTCCGGAGTTTTCATTTTCTGACTAAAATTCAACACGGAATTTCATGGATCTAAGGAAACCGTGAATTGTGGACGTACCAGATTCTCACATCTTCGTTGTCAAATGGAAGCTGAAGTTTCCCAGTCTGATCCGGCTGCCACTTCATTTCTGGCAATGACCATTCAATTGTGGACGTTCAGCCTTCTTCGGAATTCTCTTATACCGGCATGTTCCCGCGCCACATAAAGACCACTCGGTGGAGGTTTATGTGACTCAGGACAAATGTTTATTTCAGGCGTCTAGAACAAAGGGAATTCACAGAGGTTGATGATCACTTATTAAAGTCCCGTTTCTCTATGATGCCCACTGATGACACTTTACATCTGAGGGCAAAGAGCTCGTGCAGCATGATATTCTCATTTCAGCCACGCCGCCTGCAGTTCCTTCCTTGCAGAAAAATCTTTCCCAGTGTACTTCTTTAAAATGCTGCAAAATAGTGGGACAGAAGATTTCGGTTTAGCGTTAACTTTAAACGGGCATAGATACAGGCATGTGGGCATGTTTAGAGACAGTGTTTCACTGGTCTAGGGTAAAGGGGGAAGCGCCTGGGTTCCCGTGCTTCACTACTGTATGGCCTCAAGATGATGTGTAGGCACAGCGGCAATCCATCGGTGGCAATTCTCTCATATTGTCATTGCGATGGGAAGATTCCTTATTCGCTAGGAAATGTTTTACCGTGGAAGACGGGTCACCACAGAGCTGTCTCTTTTGTGTTGAGACAAACTTTGCTGAATTTACCTGCCAGCAGTTGCGTGTCCTCCCTTTCTTTTAAGGCCGATGGAGACGCACGAGTGTAAGGAGAACGGTGAATGGTGGCCGTTCGTAAGCCAGGATCATCAGAAACCGCAGAGTAAATTTTAGGAACGTAGACGTAGGACAGCGGAGAAAACTTCACTCAGGGACTTCAGTGAACTCTCCTTACAATGCTGAGGCCCGACACGCCTAGTGCCTGGGGGCAACCCGGCTCCTGCCCTAGGTAGTTTTGTTGAGCGTGCCTCCCTCAGGTGGTGCCTTTTCTCTCCCAGCAATATTGCTCCGTGAAATTCTGCCGATGATCAAAACTGTTTGCCATGGCTTTGTCCTTTCACCTCATTGGCCTCATCTTTGAAATACAAATGCTTTTCTACACGGGTGCTGCCTCCCTGAGCTTTCCTTTGTCTTGGCTCAATCGATGCAGATTCCTGTGCTGAATACGCCATGGACTAGCACAGGTGGGTTCTTGTCAGTATACCGGGCAAACGCAGCAATTTCGATTGTCAATACCCACCTGGCTTGATCAAGGTTCTTTATTCCAGTGAAAACGATTTTTATCCAAATTCTAGAGGAGCACCAGTGTGCCTCTGGGAGCTACACCCGGGCCTGCTGAACAGCGGCTCCGGAGTTTTCATTTTCTGACTAAAATTCAACACGGAATTTCATGGATCTAAGGAAACCGTGAATTGTGGACGTACCAGATTCTCACATCTTCGTTGTCAAATGGAAGCTGAAGTTTCCCAGTCTGATCCGGCTGCCACTTCATTTCTGGCAATGACCATTCAATTGTGGACGTTCAGCCTTCTTCGGAAGTCTCTTATACCGGCATGTTCCTGCGCCACATAAAGACCACTCGGTGGAGGTTTATGTGACTCAGGACAAATGTTTATTTCAGGCGTCTAGAACAAAGGGAATTCACAGAGGTTGATGATCACTTATTAAAGTCCCGTTTCTCTATGATGCCCACTGATGACACTTCTACATCTGAGGGCAAAGAGCTCGTGCAGCATGATATTCTCATTTCAGCCACGCCGCCTGCAATTCCTTCCTTGCAGAAAAATCTTTCCCAGTGTACTTCTTTAAAATGCTGCAAAATAGTGGGACAGAAGATTTCGGTTTAGCGTTAACTTTAAACGGGCATAGATACAGGCATGTGGGCATGTTTAGAGACAGTGTTTCACTGGTCTAGGGTAAAGGGGGAAGCGCCTGGGTTCCCGTGCTTCACTACTGTATGGCCTCAAGATGATGTGTAGGCACAGCGGCAATCCATCGGTGGCAATTCTCTCATATTGTCATTGCGATGGGAAGATTCCATATTCGCTAGGAAATGTTTTACCGTGGAAGACGGGTCACCACAGAGCTGTCTCTTTTGTGTTGAGACAAACTTTGCTGAATTTACCTGCCAGCAGTTGCGTGTCCTCCCTTTCTTTTAAGGCCGATGGAGACGCACGAGTGTAAGGAGAACGGTGAATGGTGGCCGTTCGTAAGCCAGGATCATCAGAAACCGCAGAGTAAATTTTAGGAACGTAGACGTAGGACAGCGGAGAAAACTACACTCAGGGACTTCAGTGAACTCTCCTTACAATGCTGAGGCCTGACACGCCTAGTGCCTGAGGGCAACCCGGCTCCTGCCCTAGGTAGTTTTGTTGAGCGTGCCTCCCTCAGGTGGTGCCTTTTCTCTCCCAGCAATATTGCTCCGTATAATTCTGCCGATGATCAAAACTGTTTGCCATGGCTTTGTCCTTTCACCTCATTGGCCTCATCTTTGAAATACAAATGCTTTTCTACACGGGTGCTGCCTCCCTGAGCTTTCCTTTGTCTTGGCTCAATCGATGCAGATTCCTGTGCTGAATACGCCATGGACTAGCACAGGTGGGTTCTTGTCAGTATACCGGGCAAACGCAGCAATTTCGATTGTCAAGACCCACCTGGCTTGATCAAGGTTCTTTATTCCAGTGAAAACGATTTTTATCCAAATTCTAGAGGAGCACCAGTGTGCCTCTGGGAGCTACACCCGGGCCTGCTGAACAGCGGCTCCGGAGTTTTCATTTTCTGACTAAAATTCAACACGGAATTTCATGGATCTAAGGAAACCGTGAATTGTGGACGTACCAGATTCTCACATCTTCGTTGTCTAATGGAAGCTGAAGTTTCCCAGTCTGATCCGGCTGCCACTTCATTTCTGGCAATGACCATTCAATTGTGGACGTTCAGCCTTCTTCGGAATTCTCTTATACCGGCATGTTCCCGCGCCACATAAAGACCACTCGGTGGAGGTTTATGTGACTCAGGACAAATGTTTATTTCAGGCGTCTAGAACAAAGGGAATTCACAGAGGTTGATGATCACTTATTAAAGTCCCGTTTCTCTATGATGCCCACTGATGACACTTCTACATCTGAGGGCAAAGAGCTCGTGCAGCATGATATTCTCATTTCAGCCACGCCGCCTGCAATTCCTTCCTTGCAGAAAAATCTTTCCCAGTGTACTTCTTTAAAATGCTGCAAAATAGTGGGACAGAAGATTTCGGTTTAGCGTTAACTTTAAACGGGCATAGATACAGGCATGTGGGCATGTTTAGAGACAGTGTTTCACTGGTCTAGGGTAAAGGGGGAAGCGCCTGGGTTCCCGTGCTTCACTACTGTACGGCCTCAAGATGATGTGTAAGCACAGCGGAAAATCCATCGGTGGCAATTCTCTCATATTGTCATTGCGATGGGAAGATTCCTTATTCGCTAGGAAATGTTTTACCGTGGAAGACGGGTCACCACAGAGCTGCCTCTTTTGTGTTGAGACAAACTTTGCTGAATTTACCTGCCAGCAGTTGCGTCTCTTCCCTTTCTTTTAAGGCCGATGGAGACGCACGAGTTTAAGGAGAACGGTGAATGGTGGCCGTTCGTAAGCCAGGATCATCAGAAACCGCAGAGTAAATTTTAGGAACGTAGACGTAGGACAGCGGAGAAAACTTCACTCAGGGACTTCAGTGAACTCTCCTTACAATACTGAGGCCTGACACGCCTAGTGCCTGAGGGCAACCCGGCTCCTGCCCTAGGTAGTTTTGGTGAGCGTGCCTCCCTCAGGTGGTGCCTTTTCTCTCCCAGCAATATTGCTCCGTGAAAGTCTGCCGATGATCAAAACTGTTTGCCATGGCTTTGTCCTTTCACCTCATTGGCCTCATCTTTGAAATACAAATGCTTTTCTACACGGGTGCTGCCTCCCTGAGCTTTCCTTTGTCTTGGCTCAATCGATGCAGATTCCTGTGCTGAATACGCCATGGACTAGCACAGGTGGGTTCTTGTCAGTATACCGGGCAAACGCAGCAATTTCGATTGTCAAGACCCACCTGGCTTGATCAAGGTTCTTTATTCCAGTGAAAACGATTTTTATCCAAATTCTAGAGGAGCACCAGTGTGCCTCTGGGAGCTACACCCGGGCCTGCTGAACAGCGGCTCCGGAGTTTTCATTTTCTGACTAAAATTCAACACGGAATTTCATGGATCTAAGGAAACCGTGAATTGTGGACGTACCAGATTCTCACATCTTCGTTGTCTAATGGAAGCTGAAGTTTCCCAGTCTGATCCGGCTGCCACTTCATTTCTGGCAATGACCATTCAATTGTGGACGTTCAGCCTTCTTCGGAATTCTCTTATACTGGCATGTTCCCGCGCCACATAAAGACCACTCGGTGGAGGTTTATGTGACTCAGGACAACTCTTTATTTCAGGCGTCTAGAACAAAGGGAATTCACAGAGGTTGATGATCACTTATTAAAGTCCCGTTTCTCTATGATGCCCACTGATGACACTTCTACATCTGAGGGCAAAGAGCTCGTGCAGCATGATATTCTCATTTCAGCCACGCCGCCTGCAATTCCTTCCTTGCAGAAAAATCTTTCCCAGTGTACTTCTTTAAAATGCTGCAAAATAGTGGGACAGAAGATTTCGGTTTAGCGTTAACTTTAAACGGGCATAGATACAGGCATGTGGGCATGTTTAGAGACAGTGTTTCACTGGTCTAGGGTAAAGGGGGAAGCGCCTGGGTTCCCGTGCTTCACTACTGTACGGCCTCAAGATGATGTGTAAGCACAGCGGAAAATCCATCGGTGGCAATTCTCTCATATTGTCATTGCGATGGGAAGATTCCTTATTCGCTAGGAAATGTTTTACCGTGGAAGACGGGTCACCACAGAGCTGTCTCTTTTGTGTTGAGACAAACTTTGCTGAATTTACCTGCCAGCAGTTGCGTGTCCTCCCTTTCTTTTAAGGCCGATGGAGACGCACGAGTGTAAGGAGAACGGTGAATGGTGGCCGTTCGTAAGCCAGGATCATCAGAAACCGCAGAGTAAATTTTAGGAACGTAGACGTAGGACAGCGGAGAAAACTACACTCAGGGACTTCAGTGAACTCTCCTTACAATGCTGAGGCCTGACACGCCTAGTGCCTGAGGGCAACCCGGCTCCTGCCCTAGGTAGTTTTGTTGAGCGTGCCTCCCTCAGGTGGTGCCTTTTCTCTCCCAGCAATATTGCTCCGTATAATTCTGCCGATGATCAAAACTGTTTGCCATGGCTTTGTCCTTTCACCTCATTGGCCTCATCTTTGAAATACAAATGCTTTTCTACACGGGTGCTGCCTCCCTGAGCTTTCCTTTGTCTTGGCTCAATCGATGCAGATTCCTGTGCTGAATACGCCATGGACTAGCACAGGTGGGTTCTTGTCAGTATACCGGGCAAACGCAGCAATTTCGATTGTCAAGACCCACCTGGCTTGATCAAGGTTCTTTATTCCAGTGAAAACGATTTTTATCCAAATTCTAGAGGAGCACCAGTGTGCCTCTGGGAGCTACACCCGGGCCTGCTGAACAGCGGCTCCGGAGTTTTCATTTTCTGACTAAAATTCAACACGGAATTTCATGGATCTAAGGAAACCGTGAATTGTGGACGTACCAGATTCTCACATCTTCGTTGTCTAATGGAAGCTGAAGTTTCCCAGTCTGATCCGGCTGCCACTTCATTTCTGGCAATGACCATTCAATTGTGGACGTTCAGCCTTCTTCGGAATTCTCTTATACTGGCATGTTCCCGCGCCACATAAAGACCACTCGGTGGAGGTTTATGTGACTCAGGACAACTCTTTATTTCAGGCGTCTAGAACAAAGGGAATTGACAGAGGTTGATGATCACTTATTAAAGTCCCGTTTCTCTATGATGCCCACTGATGACACTTCTACATCTGAGGGCAAAGAGCTCGTGCAGCATGATATTCTCATTTCAGCCACGCCGCCTGCAATTCCTTCCTTGCAGAAAAATCTTTCCCAGTGTACTTCTTTAAAATGCTGCAAAATAGTGGGACAGAAGATTTCGGTTTAGCGTTAACTTTAAACGGGCATAGATACAGGCATGTGGGCATGTTTAGAGACAGTGTTTCACTGGTCTAGGGTAAAGGGGGAAGCGCCTGGGTTCCCGTGCTTCACTACTGTACGGCCTCAAGATGATGTGTAAGCACAGCGGAAAATCCATCGGTGGCAATTCTCTCATATTGTCATTGCGATGGGAAGATTCCTTATTCGCTAGGAAATGTTTTACCGTGGAAGACGGGTCACCACAGAGCTGCCTCTTTTGTGTTGAGACAAACTTTGCTGAATTTACCTGCCAGCAGTTGCGTCTCTTCCCTTTCTTTTAAGGCCGATGGAGACGCACGAGTGTAAGGAGAACGGTGAATGGTGGCCGTTCGTAAGCCAGGATCATCAGAAACCGCAGAGTAAATTTTAGGAACGTAGACGTAGGACAGCGGAGAAAACTTCACTCAGGGACTTCAGTGAACTCTCCTTACAATACTGAGGCCTGACACGCCTAGTGCCTGAGGGCAACCCGGCTCCTGCCCTAGGTAGTTTTGGTGAGCGTGCCTCCCTCAGGTGGTGCCTTTTCTCTCCCAGCAATATTGCTCCGTGAAATTCTGCCGATGATCAAAAATGTTTGCCATGGCTTTGTCCTTTCACCTCATTGGCCTCATCTTTGAAGTACAAATGCTTTTCTACACGGGTGCTGCCTCCCTGAGCTTTCCTTTGTCTTGGCTCAATCGATGCAGATTCCTGTGCTGAATACGCCATGGACTAGCACAGGTGGGTTCTTGTCAGTATACCGGGCAAACGCAGCAATTTCGATTGTCAAGACCCACCTGGCTTGATCAAGGTTCTTTATTCCAGTGAAAACGATTTTTATCCAAATTCTAGAGGAGCACCAGTGTGCCTCTGGGAGCTACACCCGGGCCTGCTGAACAGCGGCTCCGGAGTTTTCATTTTCTGACTAAAATTCAACACGGAATTTCATGGATCTAAGGAAACCGTGAATTGTGGACGTACCAGATTCTCACATCTTCGTTGTCTAATGGAAGCTGAAGTTTCCCAGTCTGATCCGGCTGCCACTTCATTTCTGGCAATGACCATTCAATTGTGGACGTTCAGCCTTCTTCGGAATTCTCTTATACCGGCATGTTCCCGCGCCACATAAAGACCACTCGGTGGAGGTTTATGTGACTCAGGACAAATGTTTATTTCAGGCGTCTAGAACAAAGGGAATTCACAGAGGTTGATGATCACTTATTAAAGTCCCGTTTCTCTATGATGCCCACTGATGACACTTCTACATCTGAGGGCAAAGAGCTCGTGCAGCATGATATTCTCATTTCAGCCACGCCGCCTGCAATTCCTTCCTTGCAGAAAAATCTTTCCCAGTGTACTTCTTTAAAATGCTGCAAAATAGTGGGACAGAAGATTTCGGTTTAGCGTTAACTTTAAACGGGCATAGATACAGGCATGTGGGCATGTTTAGAGACAGTGTTTCACTGGTCTAGGGTAAAGGGGGAAGCGCCTGGGTTCCCGTGCTTCACTACTGTACGGCCTCAAGATGATGTGTAAGCACAGCGGAAAATCCATCGGTGGCAATTCTCTCATATTGTCATTGCGATGGGAAGATTCCTTATTCGCTAGGAAATGTTTTACCGTGGAAGACGGGTCACCACAGAGCTGCCTCTTTTGTGTTGAGACAAACTTTGCTGAATTTACCTGCCAGCAGTTGCGTCTCTTCCCTTTCTTTTAAGGCCGATGGAGACGCACGAGTGTAAGGAGAACGGTGAATGGTGGCCGTTCGTAAGCCAGGATCATCAGAAACCGCAGAGTAAATTTTAGGAACGTAGACGTAGGACAGCGGAGAAAACTACACTCAGGGACTTCAGTGAACTCTCCTTACAATGCTGAGGCCTGACACGCCTAGTGCCTGAGGGCAACCCGGCTCCTGCCCTAGGTAGTTTTGTTGAGCGTGCCTCCCTCAGGTGGTGCCTTTTCTCTCCCAGCAATATTGCTCCGTATAATTCTGCCGATGATCAAAACTGTTTGCCATGGCTTTGTCCTTTCACCTCATTGGCCTCATCTTTGAAATACAAATGCTTTTCTACACGGGTGCTGCCTCCCTGAGCTTTCCTTTGTCTTGGCTCAATCGATGCAGATTCCTGTGCTGAATACGCCATGGACTAGCACAGGTGGGTTCTTGTCAGTATACCGGGCAAACGCAGCAATTTCGATTGTCAAGACCCACCTGGCTTGATCAAGGTTCTTTATTCCAGTGAAAACGATTTTTATCCAAATTCTAGAGGAGCACCAGTGTGCCTCTGGGAGCTACACCCGGGCCTGCTGAACAGCGGCTCCGGAGTTTTCATTTTCTGACTAAAATTCAACACGGAATTTCATGGATCTAAGGAAACCGTGAATTGTGGACGTACCAGATTCTCACATCTTCGTTGTCTAATGGAAGCTGAAGTTTCCCAGTCTGATCCGGCTGCCACTTCATTTCTGGCAATGACCATTCAATTGTGGACGTTCAGCCTTCTTCGGAATTCTCTTATACTGGCATGTTCCCGCGCCACATAAAGACCACTCGGTGGAGGTTTATGTGACTCAGGACAACTCTTTATTTCAGGCGTCTAGAACAAAGGGAATTCACAGAGGTTGATGATCACTTATTAAAGTCCCGTTTCTCTATGATGCCCACTGATGACACTTCTACATCTGAGGGCAAAGAGCTCGTGCAGCATGATATTCTCATTTCAGCCACGCCGCCTGCAATTCCTTCCTTGCAGAAAAATCTTTCCCAGTGTACTTCTTTAAAATGCTGCAAAATAGTGGGACAGAAGATTTCGGTTTAGCGTTAACTTTAAACGGGCATAGATACAGGCATGTGGGCATGTTTAGAGACAGTGTTTCACTGGTCTAGGGTAAAGGGGGAAGCGCCTGGGTTCCCGTGCTTCACTACTGTACGGCCTCAAGATGATGTGTAAGCACAGCGGAAAATCCATCGGTGGCAATTCTCTCATATTGTCATTGCGATGGGAAGATTCCTTATTCGCTAGGAAATGTTTTACCGTGGAAGACGGGTCACCACAGAGCTGCCTCTTTTGTGTTGAGACAAACTTTGCTGAATTTACCTGCCAGCAGTTGCGTCTCTTCCCTTTCTTTTAAGGCCGATGGAGACGCACGAGTGTAAGGAGAACGGTGAATGGTGGCCGTTCGTAAGCCAGGATCATCAGAAACCGCAGAGTAAATTTTAGGAACGTAGACGTAGGACAGCGGAGAAAACTTCACTCAGGGACTTCAGTGAACTCTCCTTACAATACTGAGGCCTGACACGCCTAGTGCCTGAGGGCAACCCGGCTCCTGCCCTAGGTAGTTTTGGTGAGCGTGCCTCCCTCAGGTGGTGCCTTTTCTCTCCCAGCAATATTGCTCCGTGAAATTCTGCCGATGATCAAAAATGTTTGCCATGGCTTTGTCCTTTCACCTCATTGGCCTCATCTTTGAAGTACAAATGCTTTTCTACACGGGTGCTGCCTCCCTGAGCTTTCCTTTGTCTTGGCTCAATCGATGCAGATTCCTGTGCTGAATACGCCATGGACTAGCACAGGTGGGTTCTTGTCAGTATACCGGGCAAACGCAGCAATTTCGATTGTCAAGACCCACCTGGCTTGATCAAGGTTCTTTATTCCAGTGAAAACGATTTTTATCCAAATTCTAGAGGAGCACCAGTGTGCCTCTGGGAGCTACACCCGGGCCTGCTGAACAGCGGCTCCGGAGTTTTCATTTTCTGACTAAAATTCAACACGGAATTTCATGGATCTAAGGAAACCGTGAATTGTGGACGTACCAGATTCTCACATCTTCGTTGTCTAATGGAAGCTGAAGTTTCCCAGTCTGATCCGGCTGCCACTTCATTTCTGGCAATGACCATTCAATTGTGGACGTTCAGCCTTCTTCGGAATTCTCTTATACCGGCATGTTCCCGCGCCACATAAAGACCACTCGGTGGAGGTTTATGTGACTCAGGACAAATGTTTATTTCAGGCGTCTAGAACAAAGGGAATTCACAGAGGTTGATGATCACTTATTAAAGTCCCGTTTCTCTATGATGCCCACTGATGACACTTCTACATCTGAGGGCAAAGAGCTCGTGCAGCATGATATTCTCATTTCAGCCACGCCGCCTGCAATTCCTTCCTTGCAGAAAAATCTTTCCCAGTGTACTTCTTTAAAATGCTGCAAAATAGTGGGACAGAAGATTTCGGTTTAGCGTTAACTTTAAACGGGCATAGATACAGGCATGTGGGCATGTTTAGAGACAGTGTTTCACTGGTCTAGGGTAAAGGGGGAAGCGCCTGGGTTCCCGTGCTTCACTACTGTACGGCCTCAAGATGATGTGTAAGCACAGCGGAAAATCCATCGGTGGCAATTCTCTCATATTGTCATTGCGATGGGAAGATTCCTTATTCGCTAGGAAATGTTTTACCGTGGAAGACGGGTCACCACAGAGCTGCCTCTTTTGTGTTGAGACAAACTTTGCTGAATTTACCTGCCAGCAGTTGCGTCTCTTCCCTTTCTTTTAAGGCCGATGGAGACGCACGAGTGTAAGGAGAACGGTGAATGGTGGCCGTTCGTAAGCCAGGATCATCAGAAACCGCAGAGTAAATTTTAGGAACGTAGACGTAGGACAGCGGAGAAAACTACACTCAGGGACTTCAGTGAACTCTCCTTACAATGCTGAGGCCTGACACGCCTAGTGCCTGAGGGCAACCCGGCTCCTGCCCTAGGTAGTTTTGTTGAGCGTGCCTCCCTCAGGTGGTGCCTTTTCTCTCCCAGCAATATTGCTCCGTATAATTCTGCCGATGATCAAAACTGTTTGCCATGGCTTTGTCCTTTCACCTCATTGGCCTCATCTTTGAAATACAAATGCTTTTCTACACGGGTGCTGCCTCCCTGAGCTTTCCTTTGTCTTGGCTCAATCGATGCAGATTCCTGTGCTGAATACGCCATGGACTAGCACAGGTGGGTTCTTGTCAGTATACCGGGCAAACGCAGCAATTTCGATTGTCAAGACCCACCTGGCTTGATCAAGGTTCTTTATTCCAGTGAAAACGATTTTTATCCAAATTCTAGAGGAGCACCAGTGTGCCTCTGGGAGCTACACCCGGGCCTGCTGAACAGCGGCTCCGGAGTTTTCATTTTCTGACTAAAATTCAACACGGAATTTCATGGATCTAAGGAAACCGTGAATTGTGGACGTACCAGATTCTCACATCTTCGTTGTCTAATGGAAGCTGAAGTTTCCCAGTCTGATCCGGCTGCCACTTCATTTCTGGCAATGACCATTCAATTGTGGACGTTCAGCCTTCTTCGGAATTCTCTTATACTGGCATGTTCCCGCGCCACATAAAGACCACTCGGTGGAGGTTTATGTGACTCAGGACAACTCTTTATTTCAGGCGTCTAGAACAAAGGGAATTCACAGAGGTTGATGATCACTTATTAAAGTCCCGTTTCTCTATGATGCCCACTGATGACACTTCTACATCTGAGGGCAAAGAGCTCGTGCAGCATGATATTCTCATTTCAGCCACGCCGCCTGCAATTCCTTCCTTGCAGAAAAATCTTTCCCAGTGTACTTCTTTAAAATGCTGCAAAATAGTGGGACAGAAGATTTCGGTTTAGCGTTAACTTTAAACGGGCATAGATACAGGCATGTGGGCATGTTTAGAGACAGTGTTTCACTGGTCTAGGGTAAAGGGGGAAGCGCCTGGGTTCCCGTGCTTCACTACTGTACGGCCTCAAGATGATGTGTAAGCACAGCGGAAAATCCATCGGTGGCAATTCTCTCATATTGTCATTGCGATGGGAAGATTCCTTATTCGCTAGGAAATGTTTTACCGTGGAAGACGGGTCACCACAGAGCTGCCTCTTTTGTGTTGAGACAAACTTTGCTGAATTTACCTGCCAGCAGTTGCGTCTCTTCCCTTTCTTTTAAGGCCGATGGAGACGCACGAGTGTAAGGAGAACGGTGAATGGTGGCCGTTCGTAAGCCAGGATCATCAGAAACCGCAGAGTAAATTTTAGGAACGTAGACGTAGGACAGCGGAGAAAACTTCACTCAGGGACTTCAGTGAACTCTCCTTACAATACTGAGGCCTGACACGCCTAGTGCCTGAGGGCAACCCGGCTCCTGCCCTAGGTAGTTTTGGTGAGCGTGCCTCCCTCAGGTGGTGCCTTTTCTCTCCCAGCAATATTGCTCCGTGAAATTCTGCCGATGATCAAAAATGTTTGCCATGGCTTTGTCCTTTCACCTCATTGGCCTCATCTTTGAAGTACAAATGCTTTTCTACACGGGTGCTGCCTCCCTGAGCTTTCCTTTGTCTTGGCTCAATCGATGCAGATTCCTGTGCTGAATACGCCATGGACTAGCACAGGTGGGTTCTTGTCAGTATACCGGGCAAACGCAGCAATTTCGATTGTCAAGACCCACCTGGCTTGATCAAGGTTCTTTATTCCAGTGAAAACGATTTTTATCCAAATTCTAGAGGAGCACCAGTGTGCCTCTGGGAGCTACACCCGGGCCTGCTGAACAGCGGCTCCGGAGTTTTCATTTTCTGACTAAAATTCAACACGGAATTTCATGGATCTAAGGAAACCGTGAATTGTGGACGTACCAGATTCTCACATCTTCGTTGTCTAATGGAAGCTGAAGTTTCCCAGTCTGATCCGGCTGCCACTTCATTTCTGGCAATGACCATTCAATTGTGGACGTTCAGCCTTCTTCGGAATTCTCTTATACCGGCATGTTCCCGCGCCACATAAAGACCACTCGGTGGAGGTTTATGTGACTCAGGACAAATGTTTATTTCAGGCGTCTAGAACAAAGGGAATTCACAGAGGTTGATGATCACTTATTAAAGTCCCGTTTCTCTATGATGCCCACTGATGACACTTCTACATCTGAGGGCAAAGAGCTCGTGCAGCATGATATTCTCATTTCAGCCACGCCGCCTGCAATTCCTTCCTTGCAGAAAAATCTTTCCCAGTGTACTTCTTTAAAATGCTGCAAAATAGTGGGACAGAAGATTTCGGTTTAGCGTTAACTTTAAACGGGCATAGATACAGGCATGTGGGCATGTTTAGAGACAGTGTTTCACTGGTCTAGGGTAAAGGGGGAAGCGCCTGGGTTCCCGTGCTTCACTACTGTACGGCCTCAAGATGATGTGTAAGCACAGCGGAAAATCCATCGGTGGCAATTCTCTCATATTGTCATTGCGATGGGAAGATTCCTTATTCGCTAGGAAATGTTTTACCGTGGAAGACGGGTCACCACAGAGCTGCCTCTTTTGTGTTGAGACAAACTTTGCTGAATTTACCTGCCAGCAGTTGCGTCTCTTCCCTTTCTTTTAAGGCCGATGGAGACGCACGAGTGTAAGGAGAACGGTGAATGGTGGCCGTTCGTAAGCCAGGATCATCAGAAACCGCAGAGTAAATTTTAGGAACGTAGACGTAGGACAGCGGAGAAAACTACACTCAGGGACTTCAGTGAACTCTCCTTACAATGCTGAGGCCTGACACGCCTAGTGCCTGAGGGCAACCCGGCTCCTGCCCTAGGTAGTTTTGTTGAGCGTGCCTCCCTCAGGTGGTGCCTTTTCTCTCCCAGCAATATTGCTCCGTATAATTCTGCCGATGATCAAAACTGTTTGCCATGGCTTTGTCCTTTCACCTCATTGGCCTCATCTTTGAAATACAAATGCTTTTCTACACGGGTGCTGCCTCCCTGAGCTTTCCTTTGTCTTGGCTCAATCGATGCAGATTCCTGTGCTGAATACGCCATGGACTAGCACAGGTGGGTTCTTGTCAGTATACCGGGCAAACGCAGCAATTTCGATTGTCAAGACCCACCTGGCTTGATCAAGGTTCTTTATTCCAGTGAAAACGATTTTTATCCAAATTCTAGAGGAGCACCAGTGTGCCTCTGGGAGCTACACCCGGGCCTGCTGAACAGCGGCTCCGGAGTTTTCATTTTCTGACTAAAATTCAACACGGAATTTCATGTATCTAAGGAAACCGTGAATTGTGGACGTACCAGATTCTCACATCTTCGTTGTCTAATGGAAGCTGAAGTTTCCCAGTCTGATCCGGCTGCCACTTCATTTCTGGCAATGACCATTCAATTGTGGACGTTCAGCCTTCTTCGGAATTCTCTTATACTGGCATGTTCCCGCGCCACATAAAGACCACTCGGTGGAGGTTTATGTGACTCAGGACAAATGTTTATTTCAGGCGTCTAGAACAAAGGGAATTCACAGAGGTTGATGATCACTTATTAAAGTCCCGTTTCTCTATGATGCCCACTGATGACACTTCTACATCTGAGGGCAAAGAGCTCGTGCAGCATGATATTCTCATTTCAGCCACGCCGCCTGCAATTCCTTCCTTGCAGAAAAATCTTTCCCAGTGTACTTCTTTAAAATGCTGCAAAATAGTGGGACAGAAGATTTCGGTTTAGCGTTAACTTTAAACGGGCATAGATACAGGCATGTGGGCATGTTTAGAGACAGTGTTTCACTGGTCTAGGGTAAAGGGGGAAGCGCCTGGGTTCCCGTGCTTCACTACTGTACGGCCTCAAGATGATGTGTAAGCACAGCGGAAAATCCATCGGTGGCAATTCTCTCATATTGTCATTGCGATGGGAAGATTCCTTATTCGCTAGGAAATGTTTTACCGTGGAAGACGGGTCACCACAGAGCTGCCTCTTTTGTGTTGAGACAAACTTTGCTGAATTTACCTGCCAGCAGTTGCGTCTCTTCCCTTTCTTTTAAGGCCGATGGAGACGCACGAGTGTAAGGAGAACGGTGAATGGTGGCCGTTCGTAAGCCAGGATCATCAGAAACCGCAGAGTAAATTTTAGGAACGTAGACGTAGGACAGCGGAGAAAACTTCACTCAGGGACTTCAGTGAACTCTCCTTACAATACTGAGGCCTGACACGCCTAGTGCCTGAGGGCAACCCGGCTCCTGCCCTAGGTAGTTTTGGTGAGCGTGCCTCCCTCAGGTGGTGCCTTTTCTCTCCCAGCAATATTGCTCCGTGAAATTCTGCCGATGATCAAAAATGTTTGCCATGGCTTTGTCCTTTCACCTCATTGGCCTCATCTTTGAAGTACAAATGCTTTTCTACACGGGTGCTGCCTCCCTGAGCTTTCCTTTGTCTTGGCTCAATCGATGCAGATTCCTGTGCTGAATACGCCATGGACTAGCACAGGTGGGTTCTTGTCAGTATACCGGGCAAACGCAGCAATTTCGATTGTCAAGACCCACCTGGCTTGATCAAGGTTCTTTATTCCAGTGAAAACGATTTTTATCCAAATTCTAGAGGAGCACCAGTGTGCCTCTGGGAGCTACACCCGGGCCTGCTGAACAGCGGCTCCGGAGTTTTCATTTTCTGACTAAAATTCAACACGGAATTTCATGGATCTAAGGAAACCGTGAATTGTGGACGTACCAGATTCTCACATCTTCGTTGTCTAATGGAAGCTGAAGTTTCCCAGTCTGATCCGGCTGCCACTTCATTTCTGGCAATGACCATTCAATTGTGGACGTTCAGCCTTCTTCGGAATTCTCTTATACCGGCATGTTCCCGCGCCACATAAAGACCACTCGGTGGAGGTTTATGTGACTCAGGACAAATGTTTATTTCAGGCGTCTAGAACAAAGGGAATTCACAGAGGTTGATGATCACTTATTAAAGTCCCGTTTCTCTATGATGCCCACTGATGACACTTCTACATCTGAGGGCAAAGAGCTCGTGCAGCATGATATTCTCATTTCAGCCACGCCGCCTGCAATTCCTTCCTTGCAGAAAAATCTTTCCCAGTGTACTTCTTTAAAATGCTGCAAAATAGTGGGACAGAAGATTTCGGTTTAGCGTTAACTTTAAACGGGCATAGATACAGGCATGTGGGCATGTTTAGAGACAGTGTTTCACTGGTCTAGGGTAAAGGGGGAAGCGCCTGGGTTCCCGTGCTTCACTACTGTACGGCCTCAAGATGATGTGTAAGCACAGCGGAAAATCCATCGGTGGCAATTCTCTCATATTGTCATTGCGATGGGAAGATTCCTTATTCGCTAGGAAATGTTTTACCGTGGAAGACGGGTCACCACAGAGCTGCCTCTTTTGTGTTGAGACAAACTTTGCTGAATTTACCTGCCAGCAGTTGCGTCTCTTCCCTTTCTTTTAAGGCCGATGGAGACGCACGAGTGTAAGGAGAACGGTGAATGGTGGCCGTTCGTAAGCCAGGATCATCAGAAACCGCAGAGTAAATTTTAGGAACGTAGACGTAGGACAGCGGAGAAAACTACACTCAGGGACTTCAGTGAACTCTCCTTACAATGCTGAGGCCTGACACGCCTAGTGCCTGAGGGCAACCCGGCTCCTGCCCTAGGTAGTTTTGTTGAGCGTGCCTCCCTCAGGTGGTGCCTTTTCTCTCCCAGCAATATTGCTCCGTATAATTCTGCCGATGATCAAAACTGTTTGCCATGGCTTTGTCCTTTCACCTCATTGGCCTCATCTTTGAAATACAAATGCTTTTCTACACGGGTGCTGCCTCCCTGAGCTTTCCTTTGTCTTGGCTCAATCGATGCAGATTCCTGTGCTGAATACGCCATGGACTAGCACAGGTGGGTTCTTGTCAGTATACCGGGCAAACGCAGCAATTTCGATTGTCAAGACCCACCTGGCTTGATCAAGGTTCTTTATTCCAGTGAAAACGATTTTTATCCAAATTCTAGAGGAGCACCAGTGTGCCTCTGGGAGCTACACCCGGGCCTGCTGAACAGCGGCTCCGGAGTTTTCATTTTCTGACTAAAATTCAACACGGAATTTCATGGATCTAAGGAAACCGTGAATTGTGGACGTACCAGATTCTCACATCTTCGTTGTCTAATGGAAGCTGAAGTTTCCCAGTCTGATCCGGCTGCCACTTCATTTCTGGCAATGACCATTCAATTGTGGACGTTCAGCCTTCTTCGGAATTCTCTTATACTGGCATGTTCCCGCGCCACATAAAGACCACTCGGTGGAGGTTTATGTGACTCAGGACAAATGTTTATTTCAGGCGTCTAGAACAAAGGGAATTCACAGAGGTTGATGATCACTTATTAAAGTCCCGTTTCTCTATGATGCCCACTGATGACACTTCTACATCTGAGGGCAAAGAGCTCGTGCAGCATGATATTCTCATTTCAGCCACGCCGCCTGCAATTCCTTCCTTGCAGAAAAATCTTTCCCAGTGTACTTCTTTAAAATGCTGCAAAATAGTGGGACAGAAGATTTCGGTTTAGCGTTAACTTTAAACGGGCATAGATACAGGCATGTGGGCATGTTTAGAGACAGTGTTTCACTGGTCTAGGGTAAAGGGGGAAGCGCCTGGGTTCCCGTGCTTCACTACTGTACGGCCTCAAGATGATGTGTAAGCACAGCGGAAAATCCATCGGTGGCAATTCTCTCATATTGTCATTGCGATGGGAAGATTCCTTATTCGCTAGGAAATGTTTTACCGTGGAAGACGGGTCACCACAGAGCTGCCTCTTTTGTGTTGAGACAAACTTTGCTGAATTTACCTGCCAGCAGTTGCGTCTCTTCCCTTTCTTTTAAGGCCGATGGAGACGCACGAGTGTAAGGAGAACGGTGAATGGTGGCCGTTCGTAAGCCAGGATCATCAGAAACCGCAGAGTAAATTTTAGGAACGTAGACGTAGGACAGCGGAGAAAACTACACTCAGGGACTTCAGTGAACTCTCCTTACAATGCTGAGGCCTGACACGCCTAGTGCCTGAGGGCAACCCGGCTCCTGCCCTAGGTAGTTTTGTTGAGCGTGCCTCCCTCAGGTGGTGCCTTTTCTCTCCCAGCAATATTGCTCCGTATAATTCTGCCGATGATCAAAACTGTTTGCCATGGCTTTGTCCTTTCACCTCATTGGCCTCATCTTTGAAATACAAATGCTTTTCTACACGGGTGCTGCCTCCCTGAGCTTTCCTTTGTCTTGGCTCAATCGATGCAGATTCCTGTGCTGAATACGCCATGGACTAGCACAGGTGGGTTCTTGTCAGTATACCGGGCAAACGCAGCAATTTCGATTGTCAAGACCCACCTGGCTTGATCAAGGTTCTTTATTCCAGTGAAAACGATTTTTATCCAAATTCTAGAGGAGCACCAGTGTGCCTCTGGGAGCTACACCCGGGCCTGCTGAACAGCGGCTCCGGAGTTTTCATTTTCTGACTAAAATTCAACACGGAATTTCATGTATCTAAGGAAACCGTGAATTGTGGACGTACCAGATTCTCACATCTTCGTTGTCTAATGGAAGCTGAAGTTTCCCAGTCTGATCCGGCTGCCACTTCATTTCTGGCAATGACCATTCAATTGTGGACGTTCAGCCTTCTTCGGAATTCTCTTATACTGGCATGTTCCCGCGCCACATAAAGACCACTCGGTGGAGGTTTATGTGACTCAGGACAAATGTTTATTTCAGGCGTCTAGAACAAAGGGAATTCACAGAGGTTGATGATCACTTATTAAAGTCCCGTTTCTCTATGATGCCCACTGATGACACTTCTACATCTGAGGGCAAAGAGCTCGTGCAGCATGATATTCTCATTTCAGCCACGCCGCCTGCAATTCCTTCCTTGCAGAAAAATCTTTCCCAGTGTACTTCTTTAAAATGCTGCAAAATAGTGGGACAGAAGATTTCGGTTTAGCGTTAACTTTAAACGGGCATAGATACAGGCATGTGGGCATGTTTAGAGACAGTGTTTCACTGGTCTAGGGTAAAGGGGGAAGCGCCTGGGTTCCCGTGCTTCACTACTGTACGGCCTCAAGATGATGTGTAAGCACAGCGGAAAATCCATCGGTGGCAATTCTCTCATATTGTCATTGCGATGGGAAGATTCCTTATTCGCTAGGAAATGTTTTACCGTGGAAGACGGGTCACCACAGAGCTGCCTCTTTTGTGTTGAGACAAACTTTGCTGAATTTACCTGCCAGCAGTTGCGTCTCTTCCCTTTCTTTTAAGGCCGATGGAGACGCACGAGTGTAAGGAGAACGGTGAATGGTGGCCGTTCGTAAGCCAGGATCATCAGAAACCGCAGAGTAAATTTTAGGAACGTAGACGTAGGACAGCGGAGAAAACTTCACTCAGGGACTTCAGTGAACTCTCCTTACAATACTGAGGCCTGACACGCCTAGTGCCTGAGGGCAACCCGGCTCCTGCCCTAGGTAGTTTTGGTGAGCGTGCCTCCCTCAGGTGGTGCCTTTTCTCTCCCAGCAATATTGCTCCGTATAATTCTGCCGATGATCAAAACTGTTTGCCATGGCTTTGTCCTTTCACCTCATTGGCCTCATCTTTGAAGTACAAATGCTTTTCTACACGGGTGCTGCCTCCCTGAGCTTTCCTTTGTCTTGGCTCAATCGATGCAGATTCCTGTGCTGAATACGCCATGGACTAGCACAGGTGGGTTCTTGTCAGTATACCGGGCAAACGCAGCAATTTCGATTGTCAAGACCCACCTGGCTTGATCAAGGTTCTTTATTCCAGTGAAAACGATTTTTATCCAAATTCTAGAGGAGCACCAGTGTGCCTCTGGGAGCTACACCCGGGCCTGCTGAACAGCGGCTCCGGAGTTTTCATTTTCTGACTAAAATTCAACACGGAATTTCATGGATCTAAGGAAACCGTGAATTGTGGACGTACCAGATTCTCACATCTTCGTTGTCTAATGGAAGCTGAAGTTTCCCAGTCTGATCCGGCTGCCACTTCATTTCTGGCAATGACCATTCAATTGTGGACGTTCAGCCTTCTTCGGAATTCTCTTATACCGGCATGTTCCCGCGCCACATAAAGACCACTCGGTGGAGGTTTATGTGACTCAGGACAAATGTTTATTTCAGGCGTCTAGAACAAAGGGAATTCACAGAGGTTGATGATCACTTATTAAAGTCCCGTTTCTCTATGATGCCCACTGATGACACTTCTACATCTGAGGGCAAAGAGCTCGTGCAGCATGATATTCTCATTTCAGCCACGCCGCCTGCAATTCCTTCCTTGCAGAAAAATCTTTCCCAGTGTACTTCTTTAAAATGCTGCAAAATAGTGGGACAGAAGATTTCGGTTTAGCGTTAACTTTAAACGGGCATAGATACAGGCATGTGGGCATGTTTAGAGACAGTGTTTCACTGGTCTAGGGTAAAGGGGGAAGCGCCTGGGTTCCCGTGCTTCACTACTGTACGGCCTCAAGATGATGTGTAAGCACAGCGGAAAATCCATCGGTGGCAATTCTCTCATATTGTCATTGCGATGGGAAGATTCCTTATTCGCTAGGAAATGTTTTACCGTGGAAGACGGGTCACCACAGAGCTGCCTCTTTTGTGTTGAGACAAACTTTGCTGAATTTACCTGCCAGCAGTTGCGTCTCTTCCCTTTCTTTTAAGGCCGATGGAGACGCACGAGTGTAAGGAGAACGGTGAATGGTGGCCGTTCGTAAGCCAGGATCATCAGAAACCGCAGAGTAAATTTTAGGAACGTAGACGTAGGACAGCGGAGAAAACTACACTCAGGGACTTCAGTGAACTCTCCTTACAATGCTGAGGCCTGACACGCCTAGTGCCTGAGGGCAACCCGGCTCCTGCCCTAGGTAGTTTTGTTGAGCGTGCCTCCCTCAGGTGGTGCCTTTTCTCTCCCAGCAATATTGCTCCGTATAATTCTGCCGATGATCAAAACTGTTTGCCATGGCTTTGTCCTTTCACCTCATTGGCCTCATCTTTGAAATACAAATGCTTTTCTACACGGGTGCTGCCTCCCTGAGCTTTCCTTTGTCTTGGCTCAATCGATGCAGATTCCTGTGCTGAATACGCCATGGACTAGCACAGGTGGGTTCTTGTCAGTATACCGGGCAAACGCAGCAATTTCGATTGTCAAGACCCACCTGGCTTGATCAAGGTTCTTTATTCCAGTGAAAACGATTTTTATCCAAATTCTAGAGGAGCACCAGTGTGCCTCTGGGAGCTACACCCGGGCCTGCTGAACAGCGGCTCCGGAGTTTTCATTTTCTGACTAAAATTCAACACGGAATTTCATGTATCTAAGGAAACCGTGAATTGTGGACGTACCAGATTCTCACATCTTCGTTGTCTAATGGAAGCTGAAGTTTCCCAGTCTGATCCGGCTGCCACTTCATTTCTGGCAATGACCATTCAATTGTGGACGTTCAGCCTTCTTCGGAATTCTCTTATACTGGCATGTTCCCGCGCCACATAAAGACCACTCGGTGGAGGTTTATGTGACTCAGGACAAATGTTTATTTCAGGCGTCTAGAACAAAGGGAATTCACAGAGGTTGATGATCACTTATTAAAGTCCCGTTTCTCTATGATGCCCACTGATGACACTTCTACATCTGAGGGCAAAGAGCTCGTGCAGCATGATATTCTCATTTCAGCCACGCCGCCTGCAATTCCTTCCTTGCAGAAAAATCTTTCCCAGTGTACTTCTTTAAAATGCTGCAAAATAGTGGGACAGAAGATTTCGGTTTAGCGTTAACTTTAAACGGGCATAGATACAGGCATGTGGGCATGTTTAGAGACAGTGTTTCACTGGTCTAGGGTAAAGGGGGAAGCGCCTGGGTTCCCGTGCTTCACTACTGTACGGCCTCAAGATGATGTGTAAGCACAGCGGAAAATCCATCGGTGGCAATTCTCTCATATTGTCATTGCGATGGGAAGATTCCTTATTCGCTAGGAAATGTTTTACCGTGGAAGACGGGTCACCACAGAGCTGCCTCTTTTGTGTTGAGACAAACTTTGCTGAATTTACCTGCCAGCAGTTGCGTCTCTTCCCTTTCTTTTAAGGCCGATGGAGACGCACGAGTGTAAGGAGAACGGTGAATGGTGGCCGTTCGTAAGCCAGGATCATCAGAAACCGCAGAGTAAATTTTAGGAACGTAGACGTAGGACAGCGGAGAAAACTTCACTCAGGGACTTCAGTGAACTCTCCTTACAATACTGAGGCCTGACACGCCTAGTGCCTGAGGGCAACCCGGCTCCTGCCCTAGGTAGTTTTGGTGAGCGTGCCTCCCTCAGGTGGTGCCTTTTCTCTCCCAGCAATATTGCTCCGTGAAATTCTGCCGATGATCAAAAATGTTTGCCATGGCTTTGTCCTTTCACCTCATTGGCCTCATCTTTGAAGTACAAATGCTTTTCTACACGGGTGCTGCCTCCCTGAGCTTTCCTTTGTCTTGGCTCAATCGATGCAGATTCCTGTGCTGAATACGCCATGGACTAGCACAGGTGGGTTCTTGTCAGTATACCGGGCAAACGCAGCAATTTCGATTGTCAAGACCCACCTGGCTTGATCAAGGTTCTTTATTCCAGTGAAAACGATTTTTATCCAAATTCTAGAGGAGCACCAGTGTGCCTCTGGGAGCTACACCCGGGCCTGCTGAACAGCGGCTCCGGAGTTTTCATTTTCTGACTAAAATTCAACACGGAATTTCATGGATCTAAGGAAACCGTGAATTGTGGACGTACCAGATTCTCACATCTTCGTTGTCTAATGGAAGCTGAAGTTTCCCAGTCTGATCCGGCTGCCACTTCATTTCTGGCAATGACCATTCAATTGTGGACGTTCAGCCTTCTTCGGAATTCTCTTATACTGGCATGTTCCCGCGCCACATAAAGACCACTCGGTGGAGGTTTATGTGACTCAGGACAAATGTTTATTTCGGCGTCTAGAACAAAGGGAATTCACAGAGGTTGATGATCACTTATTAAAGTCCCGTTTCTCTATGATGCCCACTGATGACACTTCTACATCTGAGGGCAAAGAGCTCGTGCAGCATGATATTCTCATTTCAGCCACGCCGCCTGCAATTCCTTCCTTGCAGAAAAATCTTTCCCAGTGTACTTCTTTAAAATGCTGCAAAATAGTGGGACAGAAGATTTCGGTTTAGCGTTAACTTTAAACGGGCATAGATACAGGCATGTGGGCATGTTTAGAGACAGTGTTTCACTGGTCTAGGGTAAAGGGGGAAGCGCCTGGGTTCCCGTGCTTCACTACTGTACGGCCTCAAGATGATGTGTAAGCACAGCGGAAAATCCATCGGTGGCAATTCTCTCATATTGTCATTGCGATGGGAAGATTCCTTATTCGCTAGGAAATGTTTTACCGTGGAAGACGGGTCACCACAGAGCTGCCTCTTTTGTGTTGAGACAAACTTTGCTGAATTTACCTGCCAGCAGTTGCGTCTCTTCCCTTTCTTTTAAGGCCGATGGAGACGCACGAGTGTAAGGAGAACGGTGAATGGTGGCCGTTCGTAAGCCAGGATCATCAGAAACCGCAGAGTAAATTTTAGGAACGTAGACGTAGGACAGCGGAGAAAACTTCACTCAGGGACTTCAGTGAACTCTCCTTACAATACTGAGGCCTGACACGCCTAGTGCCTGAGGGCAACCCGGCTCCTGCCCTAGGTAGTTTTGGTGAGCGTGCCTCCCTCAGGTGGTGCCTTTTCTCTCCCAGCAATATTGCTCCGTGAAATTCTGCCGATGATCAAAAATGTTTGCCATGGCTTTGTCCTTTCACCTCATTGGCCTCATCTTTGAAGTACAAATGCTTTTATACACGGGTGCTGCGTCCCTGAGCTTTCCTTTGTCTTGGCTCAATCGATGCAGATTCCTGTGCTGAATACGCCATGGACTAGCACAGGTGGGTTCTTGTCAGTATACCGGGCAAACGCAGCAATTTCGATTGTCAAGACCCACCTGGCTTGATCAAGGTTCTTTATTCCAGTGAAAACGATTTTTATCCAAATTCTAGAGGAGCACCAGTGTGCCTCTGGGAGCTACACCCGGGCCTGCTGAACAGCGGCTCCGGAGTTTTCATTTTCTGACTAAAATGCAACACGGAATTTCATGGATCTAAGGAAACCGTGAATTGTGGACGTACCAGATTCTCACATCTTCGTTGTCAAATGGAAGCTGAAGTTTCCCAGTCTGATCCGGCTGCCACTTCATTTCTGGCAATGACCATTCAATTGTGGACGTTCAGCCTTCTTCGGAATTCTCTTATACCGGCATGTTCCCGCGCCACATAAAGACCACTCGGTGGAGGTTTATGTGACTCAGGACAACTCTTTATTTCAGGCGTCTAGAACAAAGGGAATTCACAGAGGTTGATGATCACTTATTAAAGTCCCGTTTCTCTATGATGCCCACTGATGACACTTCTACATCTGAGGGCAAAGAGCTCGTGCAGCATGTTATTCTCATTTCAGCCACGCCTCCTGCAGTTCCTTCCTTGCAGAAAAATCTTTCCCAGTGTACTTCTTTAAAATGCTGCAAAATAGTGGGACAGAAGATTTCGGTTTAGCGTTAACTTTAAACGGGCATAGATACAGGCATGTGGGCATGTTTAGAGACAGTGTTTCACTGGTCTAGGGTAAAGGGTGAAGCGCCTGGGTTCCCGTGCTTCACTACTGTATGGCCTCAAGATGATGTGTAGGCACAGCGGCAATCCATCGGTGGCAATTCTCTCATATTGTCATTGCGATGGGAAGATTCCTTATTCGCTAGGAAATGTTTTACCGTGGAAGACGGGTCACCACAGAGCTGTCTCTTTTGTGTTGAGACAAACTTTGCTGAATTTACCTGCCAGCAGTTGCGTGTCCTCCCTTTCTTTTAAGGCCGATGGAGACGCACGAGTGTAAGGAGAACGGTGAATGGTGGCCGTTCGTAAGCCAGGATCATCAGAAACCGCAGAGTAAATTTTAGGAACGTAGACGTAGGACAGCGGAGAAAACTTCACTCAGGGACTTCAGTGAACTCTCCTTACAATGCTGAGGCCTGACACGCCTAGTGCCTGGGGGCAACCCGGCTCCTGCCCTAGGTAGTTTTGTTGAGCGTGCCTCCCTCAGGTGGTGCCTTTTCTCTCCCAGCAATATTGCTCCGTGAAATTCTGCCGATGATCAAAACTGTTTGCCATGGCTTTGTCCTTTCACCTCATTGGCCTCATCTTTGAAGTACAAATGCTTTTCTACACGGGTGCTGCCTCCCTGAGCTTTCCTTTGCCTTGGCTCAATCGATGCAGATTCCTGTGCTGAATACGCCATGGACTAGCACAGGTGGGTTCTTGTCAGTATACCGGGCAAACGCAGCAATTTCGATTGTCAAGACCCACCTGGCTTGATCAAGGTTCTTTATTCCAGTGAAAACGATTTTTATCCAAATTCTAGAGGAGCACCAGTGTGCCTCTGGGAGCTACACCCGGGCCTGCTGAACAGCGGCTCCGGAGTTTTCATTTTCTGACTAAAATTCAACACGGAATTTCATGGATCTAAGGAAACCGTGAATTGTGGACGTACCAGATTCTCACATCTTCGTTGTCTAATGGAAGCTGAAGTTTCCCAGTCTAGTCCGGCTGCCACTTCATTTCTGGCAATGACCATTCAATTGTGGACGTTCAGCCTTCTTCGGAAGTCTCTTATACCGGCATGTTCCCGCGCCACATAAAGACCACTCGGTGGAGGTTTATGTGACTCAGGACAAATGTTTATTTCAGGCGTCTAGAACAAAGGGAATTCACAGAGGTTGATGATCACTTATTAAAGTCCCGTTTCTCTATGATGCCCACTGATGACACTTCTACATCTGAGGGCAAAGAGCTCGTGCAGCATGATATTCTCATTTCAGCCACGCCGCCTGCAGTTCCTTCCTTGCAGAAAAATCTTTCCCAGTGTACTTCTTTAAAATGCTGCAAAATAGTGGGACAGAAGATTTCGGTTTAGCGTTAACTTTAAACGGGCATAGATACAGGCATGTGGGCATGTTTAGAGACAGTGTTTCACTGGTCTAGGGTAAAGGGTGAAGCGCCTGGGTTCCCGTGCTTCACTACTGTATGGTCTCAAGATGATGTGTAGGCACAGCGGCAAATCCATCGATGGCAATTCTCTCATATTGTCATTGCGATGGGAAGATTCCTTATTCGCTAGGAAATGTTTTACCGTGGAAGACGGGTCACCACAGAGCTGTCTCTTTTGTGTTGAGACAAACTTTGCTGAATTTACCTGCCAGCAGTTGCGTGTCCTCCCTTTCTTTTAAGGCCGATGGAGACGCACGAGTGTAAGGAGAACGGTGAATGGTGGCCGTTCGTAAGCCAGGATCATCAGAAACCGCAGAGTAAATTTTAGGAACGTAGACGTAGGACAGCGGAGAAAACTTCACTCAGGGACATCAGTGAACTCTCCTAACAATGCTGAGGCCTGACACGCCTAGTGCCTGGGGCAACCCGGCTCCTGCCCTAGGTAGTTTTGTTGAGCGTGCCTCCCTCAGGTGGTGCTTTTTCTCTCGCAGCAATATTGCTCCGTGAAATTCTGCCGATGATCAAAACTGTTTGCCATGGCTTTGTCCTTTCACCTGATTGGCCTCATCTTTGAAGTACAAATGCTTTTCTACACGGGTGCTGCGTCCCTGAGCTTTCCTTTGTCTTGGCTCAATCGATGCAGATTCCTGTGCTGAATACGCCATGGACTAGCACAGGTGGGTTCTTGTCAGTATACCGGGCAAACGCAGCAATTTCGATTGTCAAGACCCACCTGGCTTGATCAGAGTTCTTTATTCCAGTGAAAACGATTTTTATCCAAATTCTAGAGGAGCACCAGTGTGCCTCTGGGAGCTACACCCGGGCCTGCTGAACAGCGGCTCCGGAGTTATCATTTTCTGACTAAAATTCAACACGGAATTTCATGGATCTAAGGAAACCGTGAATTGTGGACGTACCAGATTCTCACATCTTCGTTGTCAAATGGAAGCTGAAGTTTCACAGTCTGGTCTGGCTGCCACTTCATTTCTGGCAATGACCATTCAATTGTGGACGTTCAGCCTTCTTCGGAAGTCTCTTATACCGGCATGTTCCCGCGCCACATAAAGACCACTCGGTGGAGGTTTATGTGACTCAGGACAAATGTTTATTTCAGGCGTCTAGAACAAAGGGAATTCACAGAGGTTGATGATCACTTATTAAAGTCCCGTTTCTCTATGATGCCCACTGATGACACTTCTACATCTGAGGGCAAAGAGCTCGTGCAGCATGATATTCTCATTTCAGCCACGCCGCCTGCAGTTCCTTCCTTGCAGAAAAATCTTTCCCAGTGTACTTCTTTAAAATGCTGCAAAATAGTGGGACAGAAGATTTCGGTTTAGCGTTAACTTTAAACGGGCATAGATACAGGCATGTGGGCATGTTTAGATACAGTGTTTCACTGGTCTAGGGTAAAGGGTGAAGCGCCTGGGTTCCCGTGCTTCACTACAGTATGGCCTCAAGATTATGTGTAGGCACAGCGGGAAATCCATCGATGGCAATTCTCTCATATTGTCATTGCGATGGGAAGATTCCTTATTCGCTAGGAAATGTTTTACCGTGGAAGACGGGTCACCACAGAGCTGTCTCTTTTGTGTTGAGACAAACTTTGCTGAATTTACCTGCCAGCAGTTGCGTGTCCTCCCTTTCTTTTAAGGCCGATGGAGACGCACGAGTGTAAGGAGAACGGTGAATGGTGGCCGTTCGTAAGCCAGGATCATCAGAAACCGCAGAGTAAATTTTAGGAACGTAGACGTAGGACAGCGGAGAAAACTACACTCAGGGACTTCAGTGAACTCTCCTTACCATGCTGAGGCCTGACACGCCTAGTGCCTGAGGGCAACCCGGCTCCTGCCCTAGGTAGTTTTGGTGAGCGTGCCTCCCTCAGGTGGTGCCTTTTCTCTCGCAGCAATATTGCTCCGTGAAATTCTGCCGATGATCAAAACTGTTTGCCATGGCTTTGTCCTTTCACCTCATTGGCCTCATCTTTGAAATACAAATGCTTTTCTACACGGGTGCTGCCTCCCTGAGCTTTCCTTTGTCTTGGCTCAATCGATGCAGATTCCTGTGCTGAATACGCCATGGACTAGCACAGGTGGGTTCTTGTCAGTATACCGGGCAAACGCAGCAATTTCGATTGTCAAGACCCACCTGGCTTGATCAAGGTTCTTTATTCCAGTGAAAACGATTTTTATCCAAATTCTAGAGGAGCACCAGTGTGCCTCTGGGAGCTACACCCGGGCCTGCTGAACAGCGGCTCCGGAGTTTTCATTTTCTGACTAAAATTCAACGCGGAATTTCATGGATCTAAGGAAACCGTGAATTGTGGTCGTACCAGATTCTCACATCTTCGTTGTCTAATGGAAGCTGAAGTTTCCCAGTCTGATCCGGCTGCCACTTCATTTCTGGCAATGACCATTCAATTGTGGACGTTCAGCCTTCTTTGGAATTCTCTTATACCGGCATGTTCCCGCGCCACATAAAGACCACTCGGTGGAGGTTTATGTGACTCAGGACAACTCTTTATTTCAGGCGTCTAGAACAAAGGGAATTCACAGAGGTTGATGATCACTTATTAAAGTCCCGTTTCTCTATGATGCCCACTGATGACACTTCTACATCTGAGGGCAAAGAGCTCGTGCAGCATGATATTCTCATTTCAGCCACGCCGCCTGCAGTTCCTTCCTTGCAGAAAAATCTTTCCCAGTGTACTTCTTTAAAATGCTGCAAAATAGTGGGACAGAAGATTTCGGTTTAGCGTTAACTTTAAACGGGCATAGATACAGGCATGTGGGCATGTTTAGAGACAGTGTTTCACTGGTCTAGGGTAAAGGGTGAAGCGCCTGGGTTCCCGTGCTTCACTACTGTATGGTCTCAAGATGATGTGTAGGCACAGCGGCAAATCCATCGATGGCAATTCTCTCATATTGTCATTGCGATGGGAAGATTCCTTATTCGCTAGGAAATGTTTTACCGTGGAAGACGGGTCACCACAGAGCTGTCTCTTTTGTGTTGAGACAAACTTTGCTGAATTTACCTGCCAGCAGATGCGTGTCCTCCCTTTCTTTTAAGGCCGATGGAGACGCACGAGTGTAAGGAGAACGGTGAATGGTGGCCGTTCGTAAGCCAGGATCATCAGAAACCGCAGAGTAAATTTTAGGAACGTAGACGTAGGACAGCGGAGAAAACTTCACTCAGGGACATCAGTGAACTCTCCTAACAATGCTGAGGCCTGACACGCCTAGTGCCTGGGGCAACCCGGCTCCTGCCCTAGGTAGTTTTGTTGAGCGTGCCTCCCTCAGGTGGTGCCTTTTCTCTCCCAGCAATATTGCTCCGTGAAATTCTGCCGATGATCAAAACTGTTTGCCATGGCTTTGTCCTTTCACCTCATTGGCCTCATCTTTGAAGTACAAATGCTTTTCTACACGGGTGCTGCGTCCCTGAGCTTTCCTTTGTCTTGGCTCAATCGATGCAGATTCCTGTGCTGAATACGCCATGGACTAGCACAGGTGGGTTCTTGTCAGTATACCGGGCAAACGCAGCAATTTCGATTGTCAAGACCCACCTGGCTTGATCAAGGTTCTTTATTCCAGTGAAAACGATTTTTATCCAAATTCTAGAGGAGCACCAGTGTGCCTCTGGGAGCTACACCCGGGCCTGCTGAACAGCGGCTCCGGAGTTTTCATTTTCTGACTAAAATTCAACACGGAATTTCATGGATCTAAGGAAACCGTGAATTGTGGACGTACCAGATTCTCACATCTTCATTGTCTAATGGAAGCTGAAGTTTCCCAGTCTGATCCGGCTGCCACTTCATTTCTGGCAATGACCATTCAATTGTGGACGTTCAGCCTTCTTCGGAAGTCTCTTATACCGGCATGTTCCCGCGGCACATAAAGACCACTCGGTGGAGGTTTATGTGACTCAGGACAAATGTTTATTTCAGGCGTCTAGAACAAAGGGAATTCACAGAGGTTGATGATCACTTATTAAAGTCCCGTTTCTCTATGATGCCCACTGATGACACTTCTACATCTGAGGGCAAAGAGCTCGTGCAGCATGGTATTCTCATTTCAGCCACGCCGCCTGCAGTTCCTTCCTTGCAGAAAAATCTTTCCCAGTGTACTTCTTTAAAATGCTGCAAAATAGTGGGACAGAAGATTTCGGTTTAGCGTTAACTTTAAACGGGCATAGATACAGGCATGTGGGCATGTTTAGAGACAGTGTTTCACTGGTCTAGGGTAAAGGGTGAAGCGCCTGGGTTCCCGTGCTTCACTACTGTATGGCCTCAAGATGATGTGTAGGCACAGCGGCAAATCCATCGGTGGCAATTCTCTCGTGCAAGTGCCCGCTAGTTAACCTACATAGTCCAAGTGCCTGCTAGGTAACCTAGATAGTCCAAGGGCCTGCTAGTTAACCTACATAGTCCAAGTGCCCGCTAGGTAACCTACATAGTGCAAGTGCCCGCTAGGTAACCTAGATAGTACAAGTGCCTTTTGGGAACCTAGATAGTCCAAGTGCCCTCTAGGGAACCTACATAGTCCAATTGCCCGCTCTGGAACATACATAGTCCAAGTGCCCGTTAGTTAACCTAGATAATCCAAGTGCCCACTAGTTAACCTAGATAGTCCAGTGCCCGCTAGGTAACCTACATAGTCCAAGTGCCCGCTAGGTAACCTATATAGTCCAAATGCCCGCTAGCGAACCTACATAGTCCAAGAGCGCTCTAGTTAACCTAGAGTGTCCAAGTGCCCGCTAGTTAACCAGGATCATCAAAGTGCCCTCTAGTTAAATAACATAGTCTAAAGGCCTGCTAGTTAACCTACGTAGACCAACGGCCCGCTAGTTAACCTAGATAGTCCAAGTGCCCGCTAGTTAACCTACATAGTCCAAGTTCCCGCTAGGTAACCTAGACTGTCCAAGTGACCACTAGGTTACCTACATAGTCTAAGTGCCCGTTCGTTAACCTTCATAGTCCAAGTGTCCGCTAGGTAACGTAGATAGCCCAAGTGCCCGCTAGGGAAAGTACATAGTCCAAGTGCCCGTAGGTAACATAGATACTCCAAGTGCCCGCTAGTTAACCTAAATAGTCCAAGTGCCTGCTAGTTAAACTACATAGTCCAAGTGCCCGTTCGTGAACCTACATTGTCCAAGTGCCCGCTAGGTAACGTAGATAGCCCAAGTGCCCGCTAGGGAACGTACATAGTCCAAGTGCCCACTAGGTAACCTAGACAGTCCAATTGCCCCCCAGTTAACCTAGACAGTCCAAGTGCCCGCTAGGGAACCTACATAGCCCAAGGGCCCGCTAGTTAACCTACATAGTCCAAGGTCTGCTAGTTAACCTAGATAGTCAAAGTGCCCGCTACGTAACCTAGACAGTCCAAGTGCCCAGTAGGTTACCTACATAGTTCAAGTGCCCGTTCGTTAACCTAGATAGTCCACGTGCCTGCTAGGTAACCTACATAGTCCAAGGGCAAGCTAGGTAACCTAGACAGACAAAGTGCCCGTTAGGTAACCTAGATAGTCCAAGTGCCTGCTAGGTAACCTACATTGTCCATGTTCCCTGTAGGTAACCTAGATAGTCCAAGTGCCCGTTACCTAACCTAGATAGTCCAAGTGTCCGCTAGGCAACATACATAGTCCAAGTGCCCGTTCGTTAACCTAGAAGTCCAAGTGCCCGCTGTGTAACCTAGATAGTCCAAGTGCCCGCTAGGTTACCTGCATAGTCCAAGTGCCCGTTCGTTAACCTAGATAGTCCAAGTGCCCACTAGGAACCTATATAGTCCAAGTGCCCGCTAGGTAACCTACATAGTGCAAGTGTCTGCTAGGTAACCTACATAGTCCAAGTACCCGCTAGGGAAGGTACATAGTCCAAGTGCCCGCTAGTTAACCTACATAGTCCAAGTGCCTGCTAGGTAACCTAGATAGTCCAAGGGCCTTCTAGTTAACCTACATAGTCCAAGTGCCCGCTAGGTAACGTACATAGTGCAAGTGTCCGCTAGTTAACCTACATAGTCAAAGTGCCCGCTAGTTAACCTAGATCGTCCAAGTGCCCGCTAGGTAACCTACATAGTGCAAGTGTCCGCTAGTTAACCTTGATCGTCCAATTTTCATCTAGTTAACCTACATAGTCCAAGTGCCCGCTAGGTAACCTAGGTAGTCCAAGTGCCCGTTCGGTAACCTAGATAGTCCAAGTGCCCTGTAGGGAACCTATATTGTCCAAGTGCCCGCTAGGGAACCTACATTGTCCAATTGTCCGTTCTGGAACATACATAGTCCAAGTGACCGTTAGTTAACCTAGATAGTCCAAGTGCCTGCGAGGTAACCTACATTGTCCATGTTCCCTCTAGGTAACCTAGATAGTCCAAGTGCCCGTTACCTAACCTAGATAGTCCAAGTGCCCGTTACCTAACCTAGATAGTCCAAGTGCCCGCTAAGTTACCTGCATAGTCCAAGTGCCCGTTCGTTAACCTAGATAGTCCAAGTGCCCACTAGGGAACCTATATAGTCCAAGTGCCCGCTATGTAACCTAGACAGTCCAAGAGCCCGCTAGGTTACCTGCATAGTCCAAGTGCCCGTTCGTTAACCTAGATAGTCCAAGTGCCCACTTGGTAACCTACATAGTCCAAGTGCCCGCTAGTTAACATAGATAGTCCAAGTGCCCGCTAGGGAAAGTACATAGTCCAAGTGCCCGCTAGGTAACCTAGAGAGTGCAAGTGCCCGCTAGTTAACCTACATAATCCAAGTGCTTGCTAGGTAACCTGGATAGTCCAAGGGCCTGCTAGTTAACCTACATAGTCCAAGTGCCCGCTAGGTAACCTACATAGTGCAAGTGCCCGCTAGGTAACCTAGATAGTCCAAGTGCCCTTTAGGGAACCTAGATAGTCCAAGTGCCCGCTAGGGAACCTACATAGTCCAATTGCCCGCTCTGGAGCATACATAGTCCAAGTGCCCGTTAGTTAACATAGATAATCCAAGTGCCCGCTAGTTAACCTAGATAGTCCATTGCCCGCTAGGTAACCTACATAGTCCAAGTGCCCGCTAGGTAACCTATATAGTCCAAATGCCCGCTAGGGAACCTACATAGTCCAAGAGCGCTCTAGTTAACCTAGAGTGTCCAAGTGCCCGCTAGTTAACCAGGATCATCAAAGTGCCCTCTGGTTAACTTACATAGTCTAAAGGCCTGCTAGTTAACCTACATAGACCAAGGGCCCGCTAGTTAACCTAGATAGTCCAAGTGCCCGCTAGTTAACCTACATAGTCCAAGTTCCCGCTAGGTAACCTAGACTGTCCAAGTGACCACTAGGTTACCTACATAGTCTAAGTGCCCGTTCGTTAACCTTCATAGTCCAAGTGTCCGCTAGGTAACGTAGATAGCCCAAGTGCCCGCTAGGGAAAGTACATAGTCCAAGTGCCCGTAGGTAACATAGATAGTCCAAGTGCCTGCTAGGTAAACTACATAATCCAAGTGCCCGTTCGTTAACCTACATTATCCAAGTGCCCGCTAGGTAACGTAGATAGCCCAAGTGCCGGCTAGGGAACGTACATAGTCCAAGTGCCCACTAGGTAACCTAGACAGTCCAATTGCCCCCTAGTTAACCTAAACAGTCCAAGTGCCCGCTAGGGAACCTACAAAGTCCAAGGGCCCGCTAGTTAACCTACATAGTCCAAGGTCTGCTAGTTAACCTAGATAGTCAAAGTGCCCGCTAGGTAACCTAGAGAGTCCAAGTGCCCAGTAGGTTACCTACATAGTTCAAATGCCCTTTCGTTAACCTAGATAGTCCACGTGCCTGCTAGGTAACCTACATAGTCCAAGGGCAAGCTAGGTAACCTAGACAGACAAAGTGCCCGTTAGGTAACATAGATAGTCCAAGTGCCTGCTAGGTAACCTACATTGTCCATGTTCCCTGTAGGTAACCTAGATAGTCCAAGTGCCCGTTACCTAACCTAGATAGTCCAAGTGCCCGCTAGGCAACATACATACTCCAAGTGCCCGTTCGTTAACCTGGAAGTCCAAGTGCCCGCTATGTAACCTAGACAGTCCAAGTGCCCGCTAGGTTACCTGCATAGTCCAAGTGCCCGTTCGTTAACCTAGATAGTCCAAGTGCCCACTAGGGAACCTATATAGTCCAAGTGCCCGCTATGTAACCTAGACAGTCCAAGTGCCCGCTAGGTTACCTGCATAGTCCAAGTGCCCGTTCGTTAACCTAGATAGTCCAAGTGCCCACTATGTAACCTACATAGTCCAAGTGCCCGCTAGGGAAGGTACATAGTCCAAGTGCCCGCTAGGTAACTTAGAGAGTGCAAGTGCCCGTTAGTTAACCTAGATAATCCAAGTGCCCACTAGTTAACCTAGATAGTCCAGTGCCCGCTAGTTAACCTACATAGTCCAAGTGCCCGCTAGGTAACCTATATAGTCCAAATGCCCGCTAGGGAACCTACATAGTCCAAGAGCGCTCTAGTTAACCTAGATAGTCCAAGTGCCCGCTAGTTAACCAGGATCATCAAAGTGCCCTCTAGTTAACTTACATAGTCTAAAGGCCTGCTAGTTAACCTACATAGACCAAGGGCCCGCTAGTTAACCTAGATAGTTCAAGTGCCCGCTAGTTAACCTACATAGTCCAAGTTCCCGCTAGGTAACCTAGACTGTCCAAGTGACCACTAGGTTACCTACATAGTCTAAGTGCCCGTTCGTTAACCTTCATAGTCCAAGTGTCCGCTAGGTAACGTAGATAGCCCAAGTGCCCGCTAGGGAAAGTACATAGTCCAAGTGCCCGTAGGTAACATAGATACTCCAAGTGCCCGCTAGTTAACCTAAATAGTCCAAGTGCCTGCTAGTTAAACTACATAGTCCAAGTGCCCGTTCGTGAACCTACATTTTCCAAGTGCCCGCTAGGTAACGTAGATAGCCCAAGTGCCCGCTAGGGAACGTACATAGTCCAAGTGCCCACTAGGTAACCTAGACAGTCCAATTGCCCCCTAGTTAACCTAGACAGTCCAAGTGCCCGCTAGGGAACCTACATAGTCCAAGTGCCTGCTAGGTAACCTAGATAGTCCAAGGGCCTTCTAGTTAACCTACATAGTCCAAGTGCCCGCTAGGTAACGTACATAGTGCAAGTGTCCGCTAGTTAACCTACATAGTGAAAGTGCCCGCTAGTTAACTTAGATCGTCCATGTGCCCGCTACGTAACCTACATAGTGCAAGTGTCCGCTAGTTAACCTTGATCGTCCAATTTTCATCTAGTAAACCTACATAGTCCAAGTGCCCGCTAGGTAACCTAGGTAGTCCAAGTGCCCGTTCGGTAACCTAGATAGTCCAAGTGCCCTTTAGGGAACCTAGATAATCCAAGTGCCCGCTAGGGAACCTACATAGTCCATGTCCCGCTCTGGAACATACAAAGTCCAAGTGCCCGTTAGTTAACCTAGATAGTCCAAGTGCCTGCTAGGTAACCTACATTTTCCATGTTCCCTCTAGGTAACCTAGATAGTCAAAGTGCCCGTTACCTAACCTAGATAGTCCAAGTGCCCGCTAGGCAACATACATACTCCAAGTGCCCGTTTGTTAACCTGGAAGTCCAAGTGCCCGCTATGTAACCTAGACAGTCCAAGTGCCCGCTAGGTTACCTGCATAGTCCAAGTGCCCGTTCGTTAACCTAGATAGTCCAAGTGCCCACCAGGGAACCTATATAGTCCAAGTGCCCGCTATGTAACCTAGACAGTCCAAGTGCCCGCTAGGTTACCTGCATAGTCCAAGTGCCCGTTCGTTAACCTAGATAGTCCAAGTGCCCACTGGTAACCTATATAGTCCAAGTGCCCGCTAGTTAACATAGATCGTCCAAGTGCCCGCTAGGGAAGGTACATAGTCCAAGTGCCCGCTAGGTAACTTAGAGAGTGCAAGTGCCCGCTAGTTAACCTACATAGTCCAAGTGCCTGCTAGGTAACCTAGATAGTCCAAGGGCCTGCTAGTTAACCTACATAGTCCAAGTGCCCGCTAGGTAACCTAGATAGTCCAAGTGCCCTTTAGGGAACCTAGATAGTCCAAGTGCCCTCTAGGGAACCTACATAGTCCAATTGCCCGCTCTGGAACATACATAGTCCAAGTGCCCGTTAGTTAACCTAGATAATCCAAGTGCCCACTAGTTAACCTAGATAGTCCAGTGCCCGCTAGGTAACCTACATAGTCCAAGTGCCCGCTAGGGAACCTACATAGTCCAAGAGCGCTCTAGTTAACCTAGAGTGTCCAAGTGCCCGCTAGTTAACCAGGATCATCAAAGTGCCCTCTAGTTAACTTACATAGTCTAAAGGCCTGCTAGTTAACCTACATAGACCAAGGGCCCGCTAGTTAACCTAGATAGTCCAAGTGCCCGCTAGTTAACCTACATAGTCCAAGTTCCCGCTAGGTAACCTAGACTGTCCAAGTGACCACTAGGTTACCTACATAGTCTAAGTGCCCGTTCGTTAACCTTCATAGTCCAAGTGTCCGCTAGGTAACGTAGATAGCCCAGGTGCCCGCTAGGGAAAGTACATAGTCCAAGTGCCCGTAGGTAACATAGATACTCCAAGTGCCCGCTAGTTAACCTAAATAGTCCAAGTGCCTGCTAGTTAAACTACATAGTCCAAGTGCCCGTTCGTGAACCTATATTGTCCAAGTGCCCGCTAGGTAACGTAGATAGCCCAAGTGCCCGCTAGGGAACGTACATAGTCCAAGTGCCCACTAGGTAACCTAGACAGTCCAATTGCCCCCTAGTTAACCTAGATAGTCCAAGTGCCCGCTAGGGAACCTACATAGCCCAAGGGCCCGCTAGTTAACCTACATAGTCCAAGGTCTGCTAGTTAACCTAGATAGTCAAAGTGCCCGCTAGGTAACCTAGACAGTCCAAGTGCCCAGTAGGTTACCTACATAGTTCAAGTGCCCGTTCGTTAACCTAGATAGTCCACGTGCCTGCTAGGTAACCTACATAGTCCAAGGGCAAGCTAGGTAACCTAGACAGACAAAGTGCCCGTTAGGTAACCTAGATAGTCCAAGTGCCTGCTAGGTAACCTACATTGTCCATGTTCCCTGTAGGTAACCTAGAGAGTCCAAGTGCCCGTTACCTAACCTAGATAGTCCAAGTGTCCGCTAGGCAACATACATAGTCCAAGTGCCCGTTCGTTAACCTAGAAGTCCAAGTGCCCGCTGTGTAACCTAGATAGTCCAAGTGCCCGCTAGGTTACCTGCATAGTCCAAGTGCCCGTTCGTTAACCTAGATAGTCCAAGTGCCCACTAGGAACCTATATAGTCCAAGTGCCCGCTAGGTAACCTACATAGTGCAAGTGTCTGCTAGGTAACCTACATAGTCCAAGTACCCGCTAGGGAAGGTACATAGTCCAAGTGCCCGCTAGGTAACCTAGAGAGAGCAAGTGCCCGCTAGTTAACCTACATAGTCCAAGTGCCTGCTGGGTAACCTAGATAGTCCAAGGGCCTTCTAGTTAACCTACATAGTCCAAGTGCCCGCTAGGTAACGTACATAGTGCAAGTGTCCGCTAGTTAACCTACATAGTCAAAGTGCCCGCTAGTTAACCTAGATCGTCCAAGTGCCCGCTACGTAACCTACATAGTGCAAGTGTCCGCTAGTTAACCTTGATCGTCCAATTTTCATCTAGTTAACCTACATAGTCCAAGTGCCCGCTAGGTAACCTAGGTAGTCCAAGTGCCCGTTCGGTAACCTAGATAGTCCAAGTGCCCTTTAGGAACCTAGATAATCCAAGTGCCCGCTAGGGAACCTACATAGTCCATGTCCCGCTCTGGAACATACATAGTCCAAGTGCCCGTTAGTTAACCTAGATAGTCCAAGTGCCTGCTAGGTAACCTACATTTTCCATGTTCCCTCTAGGTAACCTAGATAGTCCAAGTGCCCGTTACCTAACCTAGATAGTCCAAGTGCCCGCTAGGCAACATACATAGTGCAAGTGCCCGTTCGTTAACCTGGAAGTCCAAGTGCCCGCTATGTAACCTAGACAGTCCAAGTGCCCGCTAATTTACCTGCATAGTCCAAGTGCCCGTTCGTTAACCTAGATAGTCCAAGTGCCCACTAGGGAACCTATATAGTCCAAGTGCCCGCTATGTAACCTAGACAGTCCAAGTGCCCGCTAGGTTACCTGCATAGTCCAAGTGCCCGTTCGTTAACCTAGATAGTCCAAGTGCCCACTTGGTAACCTACATAGTCCAAGTGCCCGGTAGTTAACATAGATAGTCCAAGTGCCCGCTAAGGAAAGTACATAGTCCAAGTGCCCGCTAGGTAACCTAGAGAGTGCAAGTGCCCGCTAGTTAACCTACATAGTCCAAGTGCTTGCTAGGTAACCTAGATAGTCCAAGGGCCTGCTAGTTAACCTACATAGTCCATGTGCCCGCTAGGTAACCTACATAGTGCAAGTGCCCGCTAGGTAACCTAGATAGTCCAAGTGCCCTTTAGGGAACCTAGATAGTCCAAGTGCCCGCTAGGGAACCTACATAGTCCAATTGCCCGCTCTGGAACATACATAGTCCAAGTGCCCGTTAGTTAACATAGATAATCCAAGTGCCCGCTAGTTAACCTAGATAGTCCAGTGCCCGCTAGGTAACCTACATAGTCCAAGTGCCCGCTAGGTAACCTATATAGTCCAAATGCCCGCTAGGGAACCTACATAGTCCAAGAGCGCTCTAGTTAACCTAGAGTGTCCAAGTGCCCGCTAGTTACCAGGATCATCAAAGTGCCCTCTAGTTAACTTACATAGTCTAAAGGCCTGCTAGTTAACCTACATAGACCAAGGGCCCGCTAGTTAACCTAGATAGTCCAAGTGCCCGCTAGTTAAGCTACATAGTCCAAGTTCCCGCTAGGTAACCTAGACTGTCCAAGTGACCACTAGGTTACCTACATAGTCTAAGTGCCCGTTCGTTAACCTTCATAGTACAAGTGTCCGCTAGGTAACGTAGATAGCCCAAGTGCCCGCTAGGGAAAGTACATAGTCCAAGTGCCCGTAGGTAACATAGATAGTCCAAGTGCCTGCTAGGTAAACTACATAGTCCAAGTGCCCGTTCGTTAACCTACATTGTCCAAGTGCCCGCTAGTTAACATAGATAGTCCAAGTGCCCGCTACGGAAAGTACATAGTCCAAGTGCCCGCTAGGTAACCTAGAGAGTGCAAGTGCCCGCTAGTTAACCTACATAGTCCAAGTGCTTGCTAGGTAACCTAGATAGTCCAAGGGCCTGCTAGTTAACCTACATAGTCCATGTGCCCGCTAGGTAACCTACATAGTGCAAGTGCCAGCTAGGTAACCTAGATAGTCCAAGTGCCCTTTAGGGAACCTAGATAGTACAAGTGCCCGCTAGGGAACCTACATAGTCCAATTGCCCACTCTGGAACATACATAGTCCAAGTGCCCGTTAGTTAACATAGATAATCCAAGTGCCCACTAGTTAACCTAGATAGTCCAGTGCCCGCTAGGTAACCTACATAGTCCAAGAGCCCTCTAGGTAACCTATATAGTCCAAATGCCCGCTAGGGAACCTACATAGTCCAAGAGCGCTCTAGTTAACCTAGAGTGTCCAAGTGCCCGTTAGTTACCAGGATCATCAAAGTGCCCTCTAGTTAACTTACATAGTCTAAAGGCCTGCTAGTTAACCTATATAGACCAAGGGCCCGCTAGTTAACCTAGATAGTCCAAGTGCCCGCTAGTTAACCTACATAGTCCAAGTTCCCGCTAGGTAACCTAGACTGTCCAAGTGACCACTAGGTTACCTACATAGTCTAAGTGCCCGTTCGTTAACCTTCATAGTCCAAGTGTCCGCTAGGTAACGTAGATAGCCCAAGTGCCCGCTAGGGAAAGTACATAGTCCAAGTGCCCGTAGGTAACATAGATAGTCCAAGTGCCTGCTAGTTAAACTACATAGTCCAAGTGCCCGTTCGTTAACCTACATTTTCCAAGGGCCCGCTAGGTAACGTAGATAGCCCAAGTGCCCGCTAGGGAACGTACATAGTCCAAGTGCCCACTAGGTAACCTAGACAGTCCAATTGCCCCCTAGTTAACCTAGACAGTCCAAGTGCCCGCTAGGGAACCTACATAGCCCAAGGGCCCGCTAGTTAACCTACATAGTCCAAGGTCTGCTAGTTAACCTAGATAGTCAAATTGCCCGCTAGGTAACCTAGACAATCCAAGTGCGCAGTAGGTTACCTACATAGTTCAAGTGCCCGTTCGTTAACCTAGATAGTCCACGTGCCTGCTAGGTAACCTACATAGTCCAAGGGCAAGCTAGGTAACCTAGACAGACAAAGTGCCCGTTAGGTAACCTAGATAGTCCAAGTGCCTGCTAGGTAACCTACATTGTCCATGTTCCCTGTAGGTAACCTAGATAGTCCAAGTGCCCGTTACCTAACCTAGATAGTCCAAGTGTCCGCTAGGCAACATACATAGTCCAAGTGCCCGTTCGTTAACCTAGAAGTCCAAGTGCCCGCTGTGTAACCTAGATAGTCCAAGTGCCCGCTAGGTTACCTGCATAGTCCAAGTGCCCGTTCGTTAACCTAGATAGTCCAAGTGCCCACTAGGGAACCTATATAGTCCAAGTGCCCGCTAGGTAACCTACATAGTGCAAGTGTCTGCTAGGTAACCTACATAGTCCAAGTACCCGCTAGGGAAGGTACATAGTCCAAGTGCCCGCTAGGTAACCTAGAGAGTGCAAGTGCCCGCTAGTTAACCTACATAGTCCAAGTGCCTGCTAGGTAACCTAGATAGTCCAAGGGCCTTCTAGTTAACCTACATAGTCCAAGTGCCCACTAGGTAACGTACATAGTGCAAGTGTCCGCTAGTTAACCTACATAGTCAAAGTGCCCGCTAGTTAACCTAGATCGTCCAAGTGCCCGCTACGTAACCTACATAGTGTAAGTGTCCGGTAGTTAACCTTGATCGTCCAATTTTCATCTAGTTAACCTACATAGTCCAAGTGCCCGCTAGGTAACCTAGGTAGTCCAAGTGCCCGTTCAGTAACCTAGATAGTCCAAGTGCCCTTTAGGAACCTAGATAATCCAAGTGCCCGCTAGGGAACCTACATAGTCCATGTCCCGCTCTGGAACATACATAGTCCAAGTGCCGGTTAGTTAACCTAGATAGTCCAAGTGCCTGCTAGGTAACCTACATTTTCCATGTTCCCTCTAGGTAACCTAGATAGTCCAAGTGCCCGTTACCTAACCTAGATAGTCCAAGTGCCCGCTAGGCAACATACATAGTCCAAGTGCCCGTTTGTTAACCTGGAAGTCCAAGTGCCCGCTATGTAACCTAGACAGTCCAAGTGCCCGCGAGGTTACCTGCATAGTCCAAGTGCCCGTTCGTTAACCTAGATAGTCCAAGTGCCCACTAGGGAACCTATATAGTCCAAGTGCCCGCTATGTAACCTAGACAGTCCAAGTGCCCGCTAGGTTACCTGCATAGTCCAAGTGCCCGTTCGTTAACCTAGATAGTCCAAGTGCCCACTAGGTAACCTACATAGTCCAAGTGCCCGCTAGTTAACATAGATAGTCCAAGTGCCCGCTAGGGAAGGTACATAGTCCAAGTGCCCACTAGGTAACTTAGAGAGTGCAAGTGCCTGCTAGTTAACCTACATAGTCCAAGTGCCTGCTAGGTAACCTAGATAGTCCAAGGGCCTGCTAGTTAACCTACATAGTCCAAGTGCCCGCTAGGTAACCTACATAGTGCAAGTGCCCGCTAGGTAACCTAGATAGTCCAAGTGCCCTTTAGGGAACCTAGATAGTCCAAGTGCCCTCTAGGGAACCTATATAGTCCAATTGCCCGCTCTGGAACATACATAGTCCAAGTGCCCGTTAGTTAACCTAGATAATCCAAGTGCCCACTAGTTAACCTAGATAGTCCAGTGCCCGCTAGGTAACCTACATAGTCCAAGTGCCAGATAGGTAACCTATATAATCCAAATGCCCGCTAGGGAACCTACATAGTCCAAGAGCGCTCTAGTTAACATAGATAGTCCAAGTGCCCGCTAGTTAACCAGGATCATCAAAGTGCCCTCTAGTTAACTTACATAGTCTAAAGGCCTGCTAGTTAACCTACATAGACCAAGGGCCCGCTAGTTAACCTAGATAGTCCAAGTGCCCGCTAGTTAACCTACATAGTCCAAGTTCCCGCTAGGAAACCTAGACCGTCCAAGTGACCACTAGGTTACCTACATAGTCTAAGTGCCCGTTCGTTAACCTTCATAGTCCAAGTGTCCGCTAGGTAACGTAGATAGCCCAAGTGCCCGCTAGGGAAAGTACATAGTCCAAGTGCCCGTAGGTAACATAGATAGTCCAAGTGCCCGCTAGTTAACCTAAATTGTCCAAGTGCCTGCTAGGTAAACTACATAGTCCAAGTGCCCGTTCGTGAACCTACATTGTCCACGTGCCCGCTAGGTAACGTAGATAGCCCAAGTGCCCGCTAGGGAACGTACATAGTCCAAGTGCCCACTAGGTAACCTAGACAGTCCAATTGCCCCCTAGTTAACCTAGACAGTCCAAGTGCCCGCTAGGGAACCAACATAGCCCAAGGGCCCGCTAGTTAACCTACATAGTCCAAGGTCTGCTAGTTAACCTAGATAGTCAAAGTGCCCGCTAGGTAACCTAGACAGTCCAAGTGCCCAGTAGGTTACCTACATAGTTCAAGTGCCCGTTCGTTAACCTAGATAGTCCACGTGCCTGCTAGGTAACCTACATAGTCCAAGGGCAAGCTAGGTAACCTAGACAGACAAAGTGCCCGTTAGGTAACCTAGATAGTCCAAGTGCCTGCTAGGTAACCTACATTGTCCATGTTCCCTGTAGGTAACCTAGATAGTCCAAGTGCCCGTTACCTAACCTAGATAGTCCATGTGTCCGCTAGGCAACATACATAGTCCAAGTGCCCGTTCGTTAACCTAGAAGTCCAAGTGCCCGCTGTGTAACCTAGATAGTCCAAGTGCCCGCTAGGTTACCGGCATAGTCCAAGTGCCCGTTCGTTAACCTAGATAGTCCAAGTGCCCACTAGGGAACCTATATAGTCCAAGTGCCCGCTAGGTAACCTACATAGTGCAAGTGTCTGCTAGGTAACCTACATAGTCCAAGTACCCGCTAGGGAAGGTACATAGTCCAAGTGCCCGCTAGGTAACCTAGAGAGTGCAAGTGCCCGCTAGTTGACCTACATACTCCAAGTGCCTGCTAGGTAACCTAGATAGTCCAAGGGCCTTCTAGTTAACCTACATAGTCCAAGTGCCCGTTAGGTAACGTACATAGTGCAAGTGTCCGCTAGTTAACCTACATAGTCAAAGTGCCCGCTAGTTAACCTAGATCTTCCAAGTGCCCGCTAGGTAACCTATATAGTGCAAGTGTCCGCTAGTTAACCTTGATCGTCCAATTTTCATCTAGTTAACCTACATAGTCCAAGTGCCCGCTAGGTAACCTACATAGTGCAAGTGCCCGCTAGGTAACCTAGATAGTCCAAGTGCCCTTTAGGGAACCTAGATAGTCCAAGTGCCCGCTAGGGAACCTACATAGTCCAATTGCCCGCTCTGGAACATACATAGTCCAAGTGCCCGTTAGTTAACATAGATAATCCAAGTGCCCGCTAGTTAACCTAGATAGTCCAGTGCCCGCTAGGTAACCTACATAGTCCAAGAGCCCTCTAGGTAACCTATATAGTCCAAATGCCCGCTAGGGAACCTACATAGTCCAAGAGCGCTCTAGTTAACCTAGAGTGTCCAAGTGCCCGTTAGTTACCAGGATCATCAAAGTGCCCTCTAGTTAACTTACATAGTCTAAAGGCCTGCTAGTTAACCTATATAGACCAAGGGCCCGCTAGTTAACCTAGATAGTCCAAGTGCCCGCTAGTTAACCTACATAGTCCAAGTTCCCGCTAGGTAACCTAGACTGTCCAAGTGACCACTAGGTTACCTACATAGTCTAAGTGCCCGTTCGTTAACCTTCATAGTCCAAGTGTCCGCTAGGTAACGTAGATAGCCCAAGTGCCCGCTAGGGAAAGTACATAGTCCAAGTGCCCGTAGGTAACATAGATAGTCCAAGTGCCTGCTAGTTAACCTACATAGTCCAAGTGCCCGCTAGGTAACCTAGATAGTCCAAGTGCCCTTTAGGGAACCTAGATAGTCCAAGTGCCCTCTAGGGAACCTACATAGTCCAATTGCCCGCTCTGGAACATACATAGTCCAAGTGCCCGTTAGTTAACCTAGATAATCCAAGTGCCCACTAGTTAACCTAGATAGTCCAGTGCCCGCTAGGTAACCTACATAGTCCAAGTGCCCGCTAGGGAACCTACATAGTCCAAGAGCGCTCTAGTTAACCTAGAGTGTCCAAGTGCCCGCTAGTTAACCAGGATCATCAAAGTGCCCTCTAGTTAACTTACATAGTCTAAAGGCCTGCTAGTTAACCTACATAGACCAAGGGCCCGCTAGTTAACCTAGATAGTCCAAGTGCCCGCTAGTTAACCTACATAGTCCAAGTTCCCGCTAGGTAACCTAGACTGTCCAAGTGACCACTAGGTAACCTACATAGTCTAAGTGCCCGTTCGTTAACCTTCATAGTCCAAGTGTCCGCTAGGTAACGTAGATAGCCCAGGTGCCCGCTAGGGAAAGTACATAGTCCAAGTGCCCGTAGGTAACATAGATACTCCAAGTGCCCGCTAGTTAACCTAAATAGTCCAAGTGCCTGCTAGTTAAACTACATAGTCCAAGTGCCCGTTCGTGAACCTATATTGTCCAAGTGCCCGCTAGGTAACGTAGATAGCCCAAGTGCCCGCTAGGGAACGTACATAGTCCAAGTGCCCACTAGGTAACCTAGACAGTCCAATTGCCCCCTAGTTAACCTAGATAGTCCAAGTGCCCGCTAGGGAACCTACATAGCCCAAGGGCCCGCTAGTTAACCTACATAGTCCAAGGTCTGCTAGTTAACCTAGATAGTCAAAGTGCCCGCTAGGTAACCTAGACAGTCCAAGTGCCCAGTAGGTTACCTACATAGTTCAAGTGCCCGTTCGTTAACCTAGATAGTCCACGTGCCTGCTAGGTAACCTACATAGTCCAAGGGCAAGCTAGGTAACCTAGACAGACAAAGTGCCCGTTAGGTAACCTAGATAGTCCAAGTGCCTGCTAGGTAACCTACATTGTCCATGTTCCCTGTAGGTAACCTAGATAGTCCAAGTGCCCGTTACCTAACCTAGATAGTCCAAGTGTCCGCTAGGCAACATACATAGTCCAAGTGCCCGTTCGTTAACCTAGAAGTCCAAGTGCCCGCTGTGTAACCTAGATAGTCCAAGTGCCCGCTAGGTTACCTGCATAGTCCAAGTGCCCGTTCGTTAACCTAGATAGTCCAAGTGCCCACTAGGAACCTATATAGTCCAAGTGCCCGCTAGGTAACCTACATAGTGCAAGTGTCTGCTAGGTAACCTACATAGTCCAAGTACCCGCTAGGGAAGGTACATAGTCCAAGTGCCCGCTAGGTAACCTAGAGAGAGCAAGTGCCCGCTAGTTAACCTACATAGTCCAAGTGCCTGCTGGGTAACCTAGATAGTCCAAGGGCCTTCTAGTTAACCTACATAGTCCAAGTGCCCGCTAGGTAACGTACATAGTGCAAGTGTCCGCTAGTTAACCTACATAGTCAAAGTGCCCGCTAGTTAACCTAGATCGTCCAAGTGCCCGCTACGTAACCTACATAGTGCAAGTGTCCGCTAGTTAACCTTGATCGTCCAATTTTCATCTAGTTAACCTACATAGTCCAAGTGCCCGCTAGGTAACCTAGGTAGTCCAAGTGCCCGTTCGGTAACCTAGATAGTCCAAGTGCCCTTTAGGAACCTAGATAATCCAAGTGCCCGCTAGGGAACCTACATAGTCCATGTCCCGCTCTGGAACATACATAGTCCCAGTGCCCGTTAGTTAACCTAGATAGTCCAAGTGCCTGCTAGGTAACCTACATTTTCCATGTTCCCTCTAGGTAACCTAGATAGTCCAAGTGCCCGTTACCTAACCTAGATAGTCCAAGTGCCCGCTAGGCAACATACATAGTGCAAGTGCCCGTTCGTTAACCTGGAAGTCCAAGTGCCCGCTATGTAACCTAGACAGTCCAAGTGCCCGCTAATTTACCTGCATAGTCCAAGTGCCCGTTCGTTAACCTAGATAGTCCAAGTGCCCACTAGGGAACCTATATAGTCCAAGTGCCCGCTATGTAACCTAGACAGTCCAAGTGCCCGCTAGGTTACCTGCATAGTCCAAGTGCCCGTTCGTTAACCTAGATAGTCCAAGTGCCCACTTGCTAACCTACATAGTCCAAGTGCCCGGTAGTTAACATAGATAGTCCAAGTGCCCGCTAGGGAAAGTACATAGTCCAAGTGCCCGCTAGGTAGCCTAGAGAGTGCAAGTGCCCGCTAGTTAACCTACATAGTCCAAGTGCTTGCTAGGTAACCTAGATAGTCCAAGGGCCTGCTAGTTAACCTACATAGTCCATGTGCCCGCTAGGTAACCTACATAGTGCAAGTGCCCGCTCTGGAACATACATAGTCCAAGTGCCCGTTAGTTAACATAGATAATCCAAGTGCCCGCTAGTTAACCTAGATAGTCCATTGCCCGCTAGGTAACCTACATAGTCCAAGTGCCCGCTAGGTAACCTATATAGTCCAAATGCCCGCTAGGGAACCTACATAGTCCAAGAGCGCTCTAGTTAACCTAGAGTGTCCAAGTGCCCGCTAGTTAACCAGGATCATCAAAGTGCCCTCTAGTTAACTTACATAGTCTAAAGGCCTGCTAGTTAACCTACATAGACCAAGGGCCCGCTAGTTAACCTAGATAGTCCAAGTGCCCGCTAGTTAACCTACATAGTCCAAGTTCCCGCTAGGTAACCTAGACTGTCCAAGTGACCACTAGGTTACCTACATAGTCTAAGTGCCCGTTCGTTAACCTTCATAGTCCAAGTGTCCGCTAGGTAACGTAGATAGCCCAAGTGCCCGCTAGGGAAAGTACATAGTCCAAGTGCCCGTAGGTAACATAGATAGTCCAAGTGCCTGCTAGGTAAACTACATAATCCAAGTGCCCGTTCGTTAACCTACATTATCCAAGTGCCCGCTAGGTAACGTAGATAGCCCAAGTGCCGGCTAGGGAACGTACATAGTCCAAGTGCCCACTAGGTAACCTAGACAGTCCAATTGCCCCCTAGTTAACCTAAACAGTCCAAGTGCCCGCTAGGGAACCTACAAAGTCCAAGGGCCCGCTAGTTAACCTACATAGTCCAAGGTCTGCTAGTTAACCTAGATAGTCAAAGTGCCCGCTAGGTAACCTAGAGAGTCCAAGTGCCCAGTAGGTTACCTACATAGTTCAAATGCCCTTTCGTTAACCTAGATAGTCCACGTGCCTGCTAGGTAACCTACATAGTCCAAGGGCAAGCTAGGTAACCTAGACAGACAAAGTGCCCGTTAGGTAACATAGATAGTCCAAGTGCCTGCTAGGTAACCTACATTGTCCATGTTCCCTGTAGGTAACCTAGATAGTCCAAGTGCCCGTTACCTAACCTAGATAGTCCAAGTGCCCGCTAGGCAACATACATACTCCAAGTGCCCGTTCGTTAACCTGGAAGTCCAAGTGCCCGCTATGTAACCTAGACAGTCCAAGTGCCCGCTAGGTTACCTGCATAGTCCAAGTGCCCGTTCGTTAACCTAGATAGTCCAAGTGCCCACTAGGGAACCTATATAGTCCAAGTGCCCGCTATGTAACCTAGACAGTCCAAGTGCCCGCTAGGTTACCTGCATAGTCCAAGTGCCCGTTCGTTAACCTAGATAGTCCAAGTGCCCACTATGTAACCTACATAGTCCAAGTGCCCGCTAGGGAAGGTACATAGTCCAAGTGCCCGCTAGGTAACTTAGAGAGTGCAAGTGCCCGCTAGTTAACCTACATAGTCCAAGTGCCTGCTAGGTAACCTAGATAGTCCAAGGGCCTGCTAGTTAACCTACATAGTCCAAGTGCCCGCTAGGTAACCTACATAGTGCAAGTGCCCGCTAGGTAACCTAGATAGTCCAAGTGCCCTTTAGGGAACCTAGATAGTCCAAGTGCCCTCTAGGGAACCTACATAGTCCAATTGCCCGCTCTGGAACATACATAGTCCAAGTGCCCGTTAGTTAACCTAGATAATCCAAGTGCCCACTAGTTAACCTAGATAGTCCAGTGCCCGCTAGGTAACCTACATAGTCCAAGTGCCCGCTAGGTAACCTATATAGTCCAAATGCCCGCTAGGGAACCTACATAGTCCAAGAGCGCTCTAGTTAACCTAGATAGTCCAAGTGCCCGCTAGTTAACCAGGATCATCAAAGTGCCCTCTAGTTAACTTACATAGTCTAAAGGCCTGCTAGTTAACCTACATAGACCAAGGGCCCGCTAGTTAACCTAGATAGTTCAAGTGCCCGCTAGTTAACCTACATAGTCCAAGTTCCCGCTAGGTAACCTAGACTGTCCAAGTGACCACTAGGTTACCTACATAGTCTAAGTGCCCGTTCGTTAACCTTCATAGTCCAAGTGTCCGCTAGGTAACGTAGATAGCCCAAGTGCCCGCTAGGGAAAGTACATAGTCCAAGTGCCCGTAGGTAACATAGATACTCCAAGTGCCCGCTAGTTAACCTAAATAGTCCAAGTGCCTGCTAGTTAAACTACATAGTCCAAGTGCCCGTTCGTGAACCTACATTTTCCAAGTGCCCGCTAGGTAACGTAGATAGCCCAAGTGCCCGCTAGGGAACGTACATAGTCCAAGTGCCCACTAGGTAACCTAGACAGTCCAATTGCCCCCTAGTTAACCTAGACAGTCCAAGTGCCCGCTAGGGAACCTACATAGTCCAAGTGCCTGCTAGGTAACCTAGATAGTCCAAGGGCCTTCTAGTTAACCTACATAGTCCAAGTGCCCGCTAGGTAACGTACATAGTGCAAGTGTCCGCTAGTTAACCTACATAGTCAAAGTGCCCGCTAGTTAACCTAGATCGTCCATGTGCCCGCTACGTAACCTACATAGTGCAAGTGTCCGCTAGTTAACCTTGATCGTCCAATTTTCATCTAGTAAACCTACATAGTCCAAGTGCCCGCTAGGTAACCTAGGTAGTCCAAGTGCCCGTTCGGTAACCTAGATAGTCCAAGTGCCCTTTAGGGAACCTAGATAACCCAAGTGCCCGCTAGGGAACCTACATAGTCCATGTCCCGCTCTGGAACATACAAAGTCCAAGTGCCCGTTAGTTAACCTAGATAATTCAAGTGCCTGCTAGGTAACCTACATTTTCCATGTTCCCTCTAGGTAACCTAGATAGTCAAAGTGCCCGTTACCTAACCTAGATAGTCCAAGTGCCCGCTAGGCAACATACATACTCCAAGTGCCCGTTTGTTAACCTGGAAGTCCAAGTGCCCGCTATGTAACCTAGACAGTCCAAGTGCCCGCTAGGTTACCTGCATAGTCCAAGTGCCCGTTCGTTAACCTAGATAGTCCAAGTGCCCACCAGGGAACCTATATAGTCCAAGTGCCCGCTATGTAACCTAGACAGTCCAAGTGCCCGCTAGGTTACCTGCATAGTCCAAGTGCCCGTTCGTTAACCTAGATAGTCCAAGTGCCCACTGGTAACCTACATAGTCCAAGTGCCCGCTAGTTAACATAGATCGTCCAAGTGCCCGCTAGGGAAGGTACATAGTCCAAGTGCCCGCTAGGTAACTTAGAGAGTGCAAGTGCCCGCTAGTTAACCTACATAGTCCAAGTGCCTGCTAGGTAACCTAGATAGTCCAAGGGCCTGCTAGTTAACCTACATAGTCCAAGTGCCCGCTAGGTAACCTAGATAGTCCAAGTGCCCTTTAGGGAACCTAGATAGTCCAAGTGCCCTCTAGGGAACCTACATAGTCCAATTGCCCGCTCTGGAACATACATAGTCCAAGTGCCCGTTAGTTAACCTAGATAATCCAAGTGCCCACTAGTTAACCTAGATAGTCCAGTGCCCGCTAGGTAACCTACATAGTCCAAGTGCCCGCTAGGTAACCTATATAGTCCAAATGCCCGCTAGGGAACCTATATAGTCCAAGAGCGCTCTAGTTAACCTAGAGTGTCCAAGTGCCCGCTAGTTAACCAGGATCATCAAAGTGCCCTCTAGTTAACTTACATAGTCTAAAGGCCTGCTAGTTAACCTACATAGACCAAGGGCCCGCTAGTTAACCTAGATAGTCCAAGTGCCCGCTAGTTAACCTACATAGTCCAAGTTCCCGCTAGGTAACCTAGACTGTCCAAGTGACCACTAGGTTACCTACATAGTCTAAGTGCCCGTTCGTTAACCTTCATAGTCCAAGTGTCCGCTAGGTAACGTAGATAGCCCAGGTGCCCGCTAGGGAAAGTACATAGTCCAAGTGCCCGTAGGTAACATAGATACTCCAAGTGCCCGCTAGTTAACCTAAATAGTCCAAGTGCCTGCTAGTTAAACTACATAGTCCAAGTGCCCGTTCGTGAACCTATATTGTCCAAGTGCCCGCTAGGTAACGTAGATAGCCCAAGTGCCCGCTAGGGAACGTACATAGTCCAAGTGCCCACTAGGTAACCTAGACAGTCCAATTGCCCCCTAGTTAACCTAGATAGTCCAAGTGCCCGCTAGGGAACCTACATAGCCCAAGGGCCCGCTAGTTAACCTACATAGTCCAAGGTCTGCTAGTTAACCTAGATAGTCAAAGTGCCCGCTAGGTAACCTAGACAGTCCAAGTGCCCAGTAGGTTACCTACATAGTTCAAGTGCCCGTTCGTTAACCTAGATAGTCCACGTGCCTGCTAGGTAACCTACATAGTCCAAGGGCAAGCTAGGTAACCTAGACAGACAAAGTGCCCGTTAGGTAACCTAGATAGTCCAAGTGCCTGCTAGGTAACCTACATTGTCCATGTTCCCTGTAGGTAACCTAGATAGTCCAAGTGCCCGTTACCTAACCTAGATAGTCCAAGTGTCCGCTAGGCAACATACATAGTCCAAGTGCCCGTTCGTTAACCTAGAAGTCCAAGTGCCCGCTGTGTAACCTAGATAGTCCAAGTGCCCGCTAGGTTACCTGCATAGTCCAAGTGCCCGTTCGTTAACCTAGATAGTCCAAGTGCCCACTAGGAACCTATATAGTCCAAGTGCCCGCTAGGTAACCTACATAGTGCAAGTGTCTGCTAGGTAACCTACATAGTCCAAGTACCCGCTAGGGAAGGTACATAGTCCAAGTGCCCGCTAGGTAACCTAGAGAGAGCAAGTGCCCGCTAGTTAACCTACATAGTCCAAGTGCCTGCTGGGTAACCTAGATAGTCCAAGGGCCTTCTAGTTAACCTACATAGTCCAAGTGCCCGCTAGGTAACGTACATAGTGCAAGTGTCCGCTAGTTAACCTACATAGTCAAAGTGCCCGCTAGTTAACCTAGATCGTCCAAGTGCCCGCTACGTAACCTACATAGTGCAAGTGTCCGCTAGTTAACCTTGATCGTCCAATTTTCATCTAGTTAACCTACATAGTCCAAGTGCCCGCTAGGTAACCTAGGTAGTCCAAGTGCCCGTTCGGTAACCTAGATAGTCCAAGTGCCCTTTAGGAACCTAGATAATCCAAGTGCCCGCTAGGGAACCTACATAGTCCATGTCCCGCTCTGGAACATACATAGTCCCAGTGCCCGTTAGTTAACCTAGATAGTCCAAGTGCCTGCTAGGTAACCTACATTTTCCATGTTCCCTCTAGGTAACCTAGATAGTCCAAGTGCCCGTTACCTAACCTAGATAGTCCAAGTGCCCGCTAGGCAACATACATAGTGCAAGTGCCCGTTCGTTAACCTGGAAGTCCAAGTGCCCGCTATGTAACCTAGACAGTCCAAGTGCCCGCTAATTTACCTGCATAGTCCAAGTGCCCGTTCGTTAACCTAGATAGTCCAAGTGCCCACTAGGGAACCTATATAGTCCAAGTGCCCGCTATGTAACCTAGACAGTCCAAGTGCCCGCTAGGTTACCTGCATAGTCCAAGTGCCCGTTCGTTAACCTAGATAGTCCAAGTGCCCACTTGCTAACCTACATAGTCCAAGTGCCCGGTAGTTAACATAGATAGTCCAAGTGCCCGCTAGGGAAAGTACATAGTCCAAGTGCCCGCTAGGTAGCCTAGAGAGTGCAAGTGCCCGCTAGTTAACCTACATAGTCCAAGTGCTTGCTAGGTAACCTAGATAGTCCAAGGGCCTGCTAGTTAACCTACATAGTCCATGTGCCCGCTAGGTAACCTACATAGTGCAAGTGCCCGCTCTGGAACATACATAGTCCAAGTGCCCGTTAGTTAACATAGATAATCCAAGTGCCCGCTAGTTAACCTAGATAGTCCATTGCCCGCTAGGTAACCTACATAGTCCAAGTGCCCGCTAGGTAACCTATATAGTCCAAATGCCCGCTAGGGAACCTACATAGTCCAAGAGCGCTCTAGTTAACCTAGAGTGTCCAAGTGCCCGCTAGTTAACCAGGATCATCAAAGTGCCCTCTAGTTAACTTACATAGTCTAAAGGCCTGCTAGTTAACCTACATAGACCAAGGGCCCGCTAGTTAACCTAGATAGTCCAAGTGCCCGCTAGTTAACCTACATAGTCCAAGTTCCCGCTAGGTAACCTAGACTGTCCAAGTGACCACTAGGTTACCTACATAGTCTAAGTGCCCGTTCGTTAACCTTCATAGTCCAAGTGTCCGCTAGGTAACGTAGATAGCCCAAGTGCCCGCTAGGGAAAGTACATAGTCCAAGTGCCCGTAGGTAACATAGATAGTCCAAGTGCCTGCTAGGTAAACTACATAATCCAAGTGCCCGTTCGTTAACCTACATTATCCAAGTGCCCGCTAGGTAACGTAGATAGCCCAAGTGCCGGCTAGGGAACGTACATAGTCCAAGTGCCCACTAGGTAACCTAGACAGTCCAATTGCCCCCTAGTTAACCTAAACAGTCCAAGTGCCCGCTAGGGAACCTACAAAGTCCAAGGGCCCGCTAGTTAACCTACATAGTCCAAGGTCTGCTAGTTAACCTAGATAGTCAAAGTGCCCGCTAGGTAACCTAGAGAGTCCAAGTGCCCAGTAGGTTACCTACATAGTTCAAATGCCCTTTCGTTAACCTAGATAGTCCACGTGCCTGCTAGGTAACCTACATAGTCCAAGGGCAAGCTAGGTAACCTAGACAGACAAAGTGCCCGTTAGGTAACATAGATAGTCCAAGTGCCTGCTAGGTAACCTACATTGTCCATGTTCCCTGTAGGTAACCTAGATAGTCCAAGTGCCCGTTACCTAACCTAGATAGTCCAAGTGCCCGCTAGGCAACATACATACTCCAAGTGCCCGTTCGTTAACCTGGAAGTCCAAGTGCCCGCTATGTAACCTAGACAGTCCAAGTGCCCGCTAGGTTACCTGCATAGTCCAAGTGCCCGTTCGTTAACCTAGATAGTCCAAGTGCCCACTAGGGAACCTATATAGTCCAAGTGCCCGCTATGTAACCTAGACAGTCCAAGTGCCCGCTAGGTTACCTGCATAGTCCAAGTGCCCGTTCGTTAACCTAGATAGTCCAAGTGCCCACTATGTAACCTACATAGTCCAAGTGCCCGCTAGGGAAGGTACATAGTCCAAGTGCCCGCTAGGTAACTTAGAGAGTGCAAGTGCCCGCTAGTTAACCTACATAGTCCAAGTGCCTGCTAGGTAACCTAGATAGTCCAAGGGCCTGCTAGTTAACCTACATAGTCCAAGTGCCCGCTAGGTAACCTACATAGTGCAAGTGCCCGCTAGGTAACCTAGATAGTCCAAGTGCCCTTTAGGGAACCTAGATAGTCCAAGTGCCCTCTAGGGAACCTACATAGTCCAATTGCCCGCTCTGGAACATACATAGTCCAAGTGCCCGTTAGTTAACCTAGATAATCCAAGTGCCCACTAGTTAACCTAGATAGTCCAGTGCCCGCTAGGTAACCTACATAGTCCAAGTGCCCGCTAGGTAACCTATATAGTCCAAATGCCCGCTAGGGAACCTACATAGTCCAAGAGCGCTCTAGTTAACCTAGATAGTCCAAGTGCCCGCTAGTTAACCAGGATCATCAAAGTGCCCTCTAGTTAACTTACATAGTCTAAAGGCCTGCTAGTTAACCTACATAGACCAAGGGCCCGCTAGTTAACCTAGATAGTTCAAGTGCCCGCTAGTTAACCTACATAGTCCAAGTTCCCGCTAGGTAACCTAGACTGTCCAAGTGACCACTAGGTTACCTACATAGTCTAAGTGCCCGTTCGTTAACCTTCATAGTCCAAGTGTCCGCTAGGTAACGTAGATAGCCCAAGTGCCCGCTAGGGAAAGTACATAGTCCAAGTGCCCGTAGGTAACATAGATACTCCAAGTGCCCGCTAGTTAACCTAAATAGTCCAAGTGCCTGCTAGTTAAACTACATAGTCCAAGTGCCCGTTCGTGAACCTACATTTTCCAAGTGCCCGCTAGGTAACGTAGATAGCCCAAGTGCCCGCTAGGGAACGTACATAGTCCAAGTGCCCACTAGGTAACCTAGACAGTCCAATTGCCCCCTAGTTAACCTAGACAGTCCAAGTGCCCGCTAGGGAACCTACATAGTCCAAGTGCCTGCTAGGTAACCTAGATAGTCCAAGGGCCTTCTAGTTAACCTACATAGTCCAAGTGCCCGCTAGGTAACGTACATAGTGCAAGTGTCCGCTAGTTAACCTACATAGTCAAAGTGCCCGCTAGTTAACCTAGATCGTCCATGTGCCCGCTACGTAACCTACATAGTGCAAGTGTCCGCTAGTTAACCTTGATCGTCCAATTTTCATCTAGTAAACCTACATAGTCCAAGTGCCCGCTAGGTAACCTAGGTAGTCCAAGTGCCCGTTCGGTAACCTAGATAGTCCAAGTGCCCTTTAGGGAACCTAGATAACCCAAGTGCCCGCTAGGGAACCTACATAGTCCATGTCCCGCTCTGGAACATACAAAGTCCAAGTGCCCGTTAGTTAACCTAGATAATTCAAGTGCCTGCTAGGTAACCTACATTTTCCATGTTCCCTCTAGGTAACCTAGATAGTCAAAGTGCCCGTTACCTAACCTAGATAGTCCAAGTGCCCGCTAGGCAACATACATAGTCCAAGTGCCCGTTTGTTAACCTGGAAGTCCAAGTGCCCGCTATGTAACCTAGACAGTCCAAGTGCCCGCGAGGTTACCTGCATAGTCCAAGTGCCCGTTCGTTAACCTAGATAGTCCAAGTGCCCACTAGGGAACCTATATAGTCCAAGTGCCCGCTATGTAACCTAGACAGTCCAAGTGCCCGCTAGGTTACCTGCATAGTCCAAGTGCCCGTTCGTTAACCTAGATAGTCCAAGTGCCCACTAGGTAACCTACATAGTCCAAGTGCCCGCTAGTTAACATAGATAGTCCAAGTGCCCGCTAGGGAAGGTACATAGTCCAAGTGCCCACTAGGTAACTTAGAGAGTGCAAGTGCCTGCTAGTTAACCTACATAGTCCAAGTGCCTGCTAGGTAACCTAGATAGTCCAAGGGCCTGCTAGTTAACCTACATAGTCCAAGTGCCCGCTAGGTAACCTACATAGTGCAAGTGCCCGCTAGGTAACCTAGATAGTCCAAGTGCCCTTTAGGGAACCTAGATAGTCCAAGTGCCCTCTAGGGAACCTATATAGTCCAATTGCCCGCTCTGGAACATACATAGTCCAAGTGCCCGTTAGTTAACCTAGATAATCCAAGTGCCCACTAGTTAACCTAGATAGTCCAGTGCCCGCTAGGTAACCTACATAGTCCAAGTGCCAGATAGGTAACCTATATAATCCAAATGCCCGCTAGGGAACCTACATAGTCCAAGAGCGCTCTAGTTAACATAGATAGTCCAAGTGCCCGCTAGTTAACCAGGATCATCAAAGTGCCCTCTAGTTAACTTACATAGTCTAAAGGCCTGCTAGTTAACCTACATAGACCAAGGGCCCGCTAGTTAACCTAGATAGTCCAAGTGCCCGCTAGTTAACCTACATAGTCCAAGTTCCCGCTAGGAAACCTAGACTGTCCAAGTGACCACTAGGTTACCTACATAGTCTAAGTGCCCGTTCGTTAACCTTCATAGTCCAAGTGTCCGCTAGGTAACGTAGATAGCCCAAGTGCCCGCTAGGGAAAGTACATAGTCCAAGTGCCCGTAGGTAACATAGATAGTCCAAGTGCCCGCTAGTTAACCTAAATTGTCCAAGTGCCTGCTAGGTAAACTACATAGTCCAAGTGCCCGTTCGTGAACCTACATTGTCCACGTGCCCGCTAGGTAACGTAGATAGCCCAAGTGCCCGCTAGGGAACGTACATAGTCCAAGTGCCCACTAGGTAACCTAGACAGTCCAATTGCCCCCTAGTTAACCTAGACAGTCCAAGTGCCCGCTAGGGAACCAACATAGCCCAAGGGCCCGCTAGTTAACCTACATAGTCCAAGGTCTGCTAGTTAACCTAGATAGTCAAAGTGCCCGCTAGGTAACCTAGACAGTCCAAGTGCCCAGTAGGTTACCTACATAGTTCAAGTGCCCGTTCGTTAACCTAGATAGTCCACGTGCCTGCTAGGTAACCTACATAGTCCAAGGGCAAGCTAGGTAACCTAGACAGACAAAGTGCCCGTTAGGTAACCTAGATAGTCCAAGTGCCTGCTAGGTAACCTACATTGTCCATGTTCCCTGTAGGTAACCTAGATAGTCCAAGTGCCCGTTACCTAACCTAGATAGTCCAAGTGTCCGCTAGGCAACATACATAGTCCAAGTGCCCGTTCGTTAACCTAGAAGTCCAAGTGCCCGCTGTGTAACCTAGATAGTCCAAGTGCCCGCTAGGTTACCGGCATAGTCCATGTGCCCGTTCGTTAACCTAGATAGTCCAAGTGCCCACTAGGGAACCTATATAGTCCAAGTGCCCGCTAGGTAACCTACATAGTGCAAGTGTCTGCTAGGTAACCTACATAGTCCAAGTACCCGCTAGGGAAGGTACATAGTCCAAGTGCCCGCTAGGTAACCTAGAGAGTGCAAGTGCCCGCTAGTTGACCTACATACTCCAAGTGCCTGCTAGGTAACCTAGATAGTCCAAGGGCCTTCTAGTTAACCTACATAGTCCAAGTGCCCGCTAGGTAACGTACATAGTGCAAGTGTCCGCTAGTTAACCTACATAGTCAAAGTGCCCGCTAGTTAACTTAGATCGTCCAAGTGCCCGCTAGGTAACCGATATAGTGCAAGTGTCCGCTAGTTAACCTTGATCGTCCAATTTTCATCTAGTTAACCTACATAGTCCAAGTGCCCGCTAGGTAACCTAGGTAGTCCAAGTGCCCGTTCGGTAACCTAGATAGTCCAAGTGCCCTTTAGGGAACCTATATTGTCCAAGTGCCCGCTAGGGAACCTACATAGTCCAATTGTCCGCTCTGGAACATACATAGTCCCAGTGCCCGTTAGTTAACCTAGATAGTCCAAGTGCCTGCTAGGTAACCTACATTTTCCATGTTCCCTCTAGGTAACCTAGATAGTCCAAGTGCCCGTTACCTAACCTAGATAGTCCAAGTGCCCGCTAGGCAACATACATAGTCCAAGTGCCCGTTCGTTAACCTGGATGTCCAAGTGCCCGCTTTGTAACCTAGACAGTCCAAGTGCCCGCTAGGTTACCTGCATTGTCCAAGTGCCCGTTCGTTAACCTAGATAGTCCAAGTGCCCTCTAGGGAACCTATATAGTCCAAGTGCCCGCTATGTAACCTAGACAGTCCAAGTGCCCGCTAGGTTACCTGCATAGTCCAAGTGCCCGTTCGTTAACCTAGATTGTCCAAGTGCCCACTAGGTAACCTACATAGTCCAAGTGCCCGCTAGTTAACATAGATAGCCCAAGTGCCCGCTACTGAAGGTACATAGTCCAAGTGCCCGCTAGGTAACCTAGAGAATGCAAGTGCCCGCTAGTTAACCTACATAGTCCAAGTGCCTGCTAGGTAACCTAGATAGTCCAAGGGCCTGCTAGTTAACCTACATAGTCCAAGTGCCCGCTAGGTAACCTACATAGTGCAAGTGCCCGCTAGGTAACCTAGATAGTCCAAGTGCCCTTTAGGGAACCTAGATAGTCCAAGTGCCCTCTAGGGAACCTATATAGTCCAATTGCCCGCTCTGGAACATACATAGTCCAAGTGCCCGTTAGTTAACCTAGATAATCCAAGTGCCCGCTAGTTAACCTAGATAGTCCAGTGCCCGCTAGGTAACCTACATAGTCCAAGTGCCCGCTAGGTAACCTATATAGTCCAAATGCCCTTAGGGAACCTACATAGTCCAAGAGCCCTCTAGTTAACCTAGATAGTCCAAGTGCCCGCTAGTTAACCAGGATCATCAAATTGCCCTCTAGTTAACTTACATCTTCCAAAGGCCTGCTAGTTAACCTACATAGACAAAGGCCCGCTAGTTAACCTACATAGTCCTAGTTCCCGCTAGGTAACCTAGACAGTCCAAGTGACCAGTAGGTTACCTACATAGTCTAAGTGCCCGTTCGTTAACCCTCATACCCCAAGTGCCCGCTAGGTAACATAGATAGCCCAAGTGCCCGCTGGGTTACCTACATAGTCCAAGTGCACGTTCGTTAACCTAGATCGTCCAAGTGCCCGCTGGTATCCTACATAGTCCAAGGTCCCGCTAGGTAACCTTGATAGTCCAAGTGCCTTCTAGTTAACCTACGTAGTCCAAGTGCCCGCTAGGTAACCTACATAGTCCAAGTGCCCACTAGGTAACCTAAATAATCCAAATGCCCGCTAGGGAACCCACATAGTCCAAGTGCCCGCTAGGGAACTTACATAGTCCAAGGGTCGCTAGGGAACCTACATAGTCCAAGTGCCCGTTAGTTAACCTAGATAGTCCAAGTGCCCACTAGGTAACCTAGATAGTCTAACAGCCCGGTAGGTAACCTACATACTCCAAGTACCCGCTAGGTAATGTAGATAGTTCAAGTGCCAGCTAGGTAACCTAGATAGTCCAAGTGCCCGCTAGGTAACCTACAAAGTCTAAGTGCCCGTTAAGGCATCTATATAGTCCAAATGCCCGCTAGGGAGCCTATATAATCCAAATGCCTGCTAGGTAACCTAGATACTCCAAGGGCCCGCTAGGTAACCTACATAGTCCTAGTACCCCCTAGTTAACCTACATTCTCCAAGTGCCCGATAGGGAACCTACATAGTCCAAGGGCCTTCTAGGTAACCTACATAGTCCAAATGCCCTCTAGTTAACCCACATAGTCCAAGAGCCCGCTAGGGAACTTACATAGTCCAAGGGCCCGCTAGGGAACCTACATAGTCCAAGTGCCCGTTTGTTAACCTAGATAGTCCAAGTGCCCGCTAGGTAACCTAGATAGTCCAACAGCCCGCTAGGTAACCAACATACTCCAAAAACATGCTAGGCAACGTAGATAGTTCAAGTGCCAGCTAGGTAACCTAGATAGTCCAAGTGCCCGCTAGGTAACCTACAAAGTCTAAGTGCCCGCTAGATTATCTATATAGTCCAAATGCCCGCTAGGGAACCTACATAGTCCAAGTGCCCGGAAGGTAACCTAGATAGTCCAAGTGCCCGCTAATTAACCTACATAGTCCAAGGGCCCGCTAGATAACCTACATAGTCCAAGGTCCGCTAGTTAACCTAGATAGTCCAAGTGCTCGCTAGTTAAGCTACATAGTACGAGGGCCCGCTAGTTGACCTAGATAGTCCAAGAGCCCGCTAGGTAACCTAAGTAGTCCAAATGTCCGATAGGGATCCTACATAGTCCAAGTGCCCCCTAGGTAACCTACATAGTCCAAGTGCCCGTTCGTTAACCTAGATTGTCCAAGTGCCCGCTAGGTAACCTAGACTGTCCTAGTGCCCGCTAGGTTACCTATATAGTCCAAGTGCCCGTTCGTTAACCTAGATAGTCCAAGTACCCGCTATGAAACATACATAGTCCAAGAGCCCGCTAGGTAACCTAGATAGTCCAAGTGCCCGCTAGGTAACCTAGAGTCCAAGTGCTCACTAGTTAACCTACATAGTCCAAGTGCCCGCTATGTAACCTAGATAGTCAATGTGCCCGTTAGGTAACCTAGATAGTCCAAGTGCCCGTTAGGCAACCTACATGGTCCAAGAGTCCGTTCGTTAACCTAGATGTCCAAGTGCCTGCTAGGTAACCTAGACAGTCCAAGTGCCCGCTAGGTTACCTGCATATTCCAAGTGCCCGTTCGTTAACCTAGATAGTCCAAGTGCCAACTAGGGAACCTATATAGTCCAAGTGCCCGCTATGTAACCTAGACAATCCAAGTGCCCGCTAGGTAAAGTAAATAATCCAAATGCCCGCTAGGAAAACTACATAGTCCAAGTGCCCGCTAGTTAACCTAGATAGTCCAAGTGCCCGCTAGTAAACCTAGATAGTCCAAGGGCCCGCTAGTTAATCTAGATAGTCCAAGTGCCTGCTAGTTAACCTAGATAGTCCAAGTGCCCGCTAGGGAACCTATATAGTCCAAGTGCTATCTAGGTAACCTAGATAGTCCAAGTGCCCGCTAGTTAACCTACATTGTCCAAGTGCCTGCTAGTTAAACTGCATAGTCCAAGTGCCCGCTAGGATGTGTACATAGTCCAAGTGCCCGCTAGTTAACCTAGATAGTCTAAGTGCCCACTAGTTAACCTACATAGTCCAAGGGCCTGCTAGTTAACTTACATTCTCCAAGTGCCCGCTAGGTAACGTAGATAGCCCAAGTGCCCGCTAGGGAACGTACAGAGTCCAAGTGCCCACTAGGTAACCTAGACAGTCCAATTGCCCCCTAGTTAACCTAGACAGTCCAAGTACCCGATAGGGAACCTACATAGTCCAAGTGCTCGCTAGGCAACCTACATAGTCCAAGTGTCCGCTAGTTAACCTACATAGTCCAAGTGCCCGTTCGTTAACCTAGATAGTCCAAGGGCCAGCTAGGTAAACTAGACAGTCCAAGTGCCCGCTGGGTTACCTACATAGTCCAAGTGCACGTTCTTTAACCTAGATCGTCCAAGTGCCTTCTAGTTAACCTACGTAGTCCAAGTGCCCGCTAGGTAACCTACATAGTCCAAGTGCCAACTAGGTAACCTAAATAATCCAAATGCCCGCTAGGTAACCTAGATAGTCCAAGGGCCCGCTAGGTAACCTACATAATCCTAGTACCCCCTAGTTAACCTACATTCTCCAAGTGCCCGATAGGGAACCTACATAGTCCAAGTGCCCGCTAGGTAACCTACATAGTCCAAATGCCCTCTAGTTAACCCACATAGTCCAAGTGCCCGCTAGGAAACTTACATAGTCCAAGGGCCCGCTAGGGAACCTACATAGTCCAAGTACCCGTTAGTTAACCTAGATAGTCCAAGTGCCCGCTAGGTAACCTAGATAGTCCAACAGCCCGCTAGGTAACCCACATACTCCAAGAACATGCTAGGCAACGTAGATAGTTCAAGTGTCAGCTAGGTAACCTAGATAGACCAAGTGCTCGCTAGGTAACCTAGACTATCCTAGTGCCCGCTAGGTTACCTATATAGTTCAAGTGCCCGTTCGTTAACCTAGATAATCTAAGTACCCGCTAGGAAACCTACATAGTCCAAGGGCCCGCTAGGTAACCTAGATAGTCCAAGTGCCCGCTAGGTAACCTAGAGTCCAAGTGCTCACTAGTTAACCTACATAGTCCAAGTGCCCGCTATGTAACCTAGATAGTCAAAGTGCCCGTTAGGTAACCTAGATAGTCCAAGTGCCCGTTAGGCAACCTACATGGTCCAAGAGCCCGTTCGTTAACCTAGATGTCCAAGTGCCTAGGTAACCTAGACAGTCCAAGTGCCCGCTAGGTTACCTGCATATTCCAAGTGCCCGTTCGTTAACCTAGATAGTCCAAGTGCCAACTAGGGAACCTATATAGTCCAAGCGCCCGCTATGTAACCTAGACAGTCCAAGTGCCCGCTAGGTAACCTAAATAATCCAAATGCCCGCTAGGAAAACTACATAGTCCAAGTGCCCGCTAGTTAACCTAGATAGTCCAAGTGCCCGCTAGTAAACCTAGATAGTCCAAGGGCCCGCTAGTTAATCTAGATAGTCCAAGTGCCTGCTAGTTAATCTAGATAGTCCAAGTGCCCGCTAGGGAACCTATATAGTCCAAATGCTATCTAGGTAACCTAGATAGTCCAAGTGCCCGCTAGTTAACCTACATTGTCCAAGTGCCTGCTAGTTAAACTACATAGTCCAAGTGCCCGCTACGATGTGTACATAGTCCAAGTGCCCGCTAGGTAACCTAGATAGTCTAAGGGCCCACTAGTTAACCTACATAGTCCAAGGGCCTGCTAGTTAACTTACATTCTCCAAGTGCCCGCTAGGTAACGTAGATAGCCCAAGTGCCCGCTAGGGAACGTACAGAGTCCAAGTGCCCACTAGGTAACCTAGACAGTCCAATTGCCCCCTAGTTAACCTAGACAGTCCAAGTACCCGATAGGGAACCTACATAGTCCAAATGCCCGCTAGGGAACCTACATAGTCCAAGTGCTCGCTAGGCAACCTACATAGTCCAAGTGTCCGCTAGTTAACCTACATAGTCCAAGTGCCCGTTCGTTAACCTAGATAGTCCAAGGGCCAGCTAGGTAAACTAGACAGTCCAAGTGCCCGCTGGGTTACCTACATAGTCCAAGTGCACGTTCGTTAACCTTGATCGTCCAAGTGCCCGCTGGTATCCTACATAGTCCAAGGGCCCGCTAGGTAACCTTGATAGTCCAAGTGCCTTCTAGTTAACCTACGTAGTCCAAGTGCCCGCTAGGTAACCTACATAGTCCAAGTGCCCACTAGGTAACCTAAATAATCCAAATGCCCGCTAGGGAACCCACATAGTCCAAGTGCCCGCTAGGGAACTTACATAGTCCAAGGGTCGCTAGGGAACCTACATAGTCCAAGTGCCCGTTAGTTAACCTAGATAGTCCAAGTGCCCACTAGGTAACCTAGATAGTCTAACAGCCCGGTAGGTAACCTACATACTCCAAGTACCCGCTAGGTAATGTAGATAGTTCAAGTGCCAGCTAGGTAACCTAGATAGTCCAAGTGCCCGCTAGGTAACCTACAAAGTATAAGTGCCCGCTAAGGAATCTATATAGTCCAAATGCCCGCTAGGGAGCCTATATAATCCAAATGCCTGCTAGGTAACCTAGATACTCCAAGGGCCCGCTAGGTAACCTACATAGTCCTAGTACCCCCTAGTTAACCTACATTCTCCAAGTGCCCGATAGGGAACCTACATAGTCCAAGTGCCTTCTAGGTAACCTACATAGTCCAAATGCCCTCTAGTTAACCCACATAGTCCAAGTGCCCGCTAGGGAACTTATATAGTCCAAGGGCCCGCTAGGGAACCTATATAGTCCAAGTGCCCATTTGTTAACCTAGATAGTCCAAGTGCCCGCTAGGTAACCTAGATAGTCCAACAGCCCGCTAGGTAACCAACATACTCCAAAAACATGCTAGGCAACGTAGATAGTTCAAGTGCCAGCTAGGTAACCTAGATAGTCCAAGTGCCCACTAGGTAACCTACAAAGTCTAAGTGCCCGCTAGGTTATCTATATAGTCCAAATGCCCGCTAGGGAACCTACATAGTCCAAGTGCCCGGAAGGTAACCTAGATAGTCCAAGTGCCCGCTAATTAACCTACATAGTCCAAGGGCCCGCTAGATAACCTACATAGTCCAAGGTCCGCTAGTTAACCTAGATAGTCCAAGTGCTCGCTAGTTAAGCTACATAGTACGAGGGCCCGCTAGTTGACCTAGATAGTCCAAGAGCCCGCTAGGTAACCTAAGTAGTCCAAATGTCCGATAGGGATCCTACATAGTCCAAGTGCCCGCTAGGTAACCTACATAGTCCAAGTGCCCGTTCGTTAACCTAGATTGTCCAAGTGCCCGCTAGGTAACCTAGACTGTCCTAGTGCCCGCTAGGTTACCTATATAGTCCAAGTGCCCGTTCGTTAACCTAGATAGTCCAAGTACCCGCTATGAAACATACATAGTCCAAGAGCCCGCTAGGTAACCTAGATAGTCCAAGTGCTCGCTAGTTAAGCTACATAGTACGAGGGCCCGCTAGTTGACCTAGATAGTCCAAGAGCCCGCTAGGTAACCTAAGTAGTACAAATGTCCGATAGGGATCCTACATAGTCCAAGTGCCCGCTAGGTAACCTACATAGTCCAAGTGCCCGTTCGTTAACCTAGATTGTCCAAGTGCCCGCTAGGTAACCTAGACTGTCCTAGTGCCCGCTAGGTTACCTATATAGTCCAAGTGCCCGTTCGTTAACCTAGATAGTCCAAGTACCCGCTATGAAACATACATAGTCCAAGAGCCCGCTAGGTAACCTAGATAGTCCAAGTGCCCGCTAGGTAACCTAGAGTCCAAGTGCTCACTAGTTAACCTACATAGTCCAAGTGCCCGCTATGTAACCTAGATAGTCAAAGTGCCCGTTAGGTAACCTAGATAGTCCAAGTGCCCGTTAGGCAACCTACATGGTCCAAGAGTCCGTTCGTTAACCTAGATGTCCAAGTTCCTGCTAGGTAACCTAGACAGTCCAAGTGCCCGCTAGGTTACCTGCATATTCCAAGTGCCCGTTCGTTAACCTAGATAGTCCAAGTGCCAACTAGGGAACCTATATAGTCCAAGTGCCCGCTATGTAACCTAGTCAGTCCAAGTGCCCGCTAGGTAAAGTAAATAATCCATATGCCCGCTAGGAAAACTACATAGTCCAAGTGCCCGCTAGTTAACCTAGATAGTCCAAGTGCCCGCTAGTAAACCTAGATAGTCCAAGGGCCCGCTAGTTAATCTAGATAGTCCAAGTGCCTGCTAGTTAACCTAGATAGTCCAAGTGCCCGCTAGGGAACCTATATAGTCCAAGTGCTATCTATGTAACCTAGATAGTCCAAGTGCCCGCTAGTTAACCTACATTGCCCAAGTGCCTGCTAGTTAAACTGCATAGTCCAAGTGCCCGCTAGGATGTGTACATAGTCCAAGTGCCCGCTAGGTAACCTAGATAGTCTAAGTGCCCACTAGTTAACCTACATAGTCCAAGGGCCTGCTAGTTAACTTACATTCTCCAAGTGCCCGCTAGGTAAAGTAAATAATCCAAATGCCCGCTAGGGAAACTACATAGTCCAAGTGCCCGCTAGTTAACCTAGATAGTCCAAGGGCCCGCTAGTTAACCTAGATAGTCCAAGTGCCCGCTAGTTAACCTAAATCTTCCAAGTGTCCGCTAGGTAACCTACATAGTCCAAGTGACTGCTAGGTAACCTAGATAGTCCAAGTGCCTGATAGCTAACCTACATGGTCCAAGTGTCCGTTCGTTAACCTAGATAGTCCAAGTGCCCATTGGGTAACCTACATAGTCCAAGTGCCGCCTGGTAACCTGGATAGTCCAAGGGCCCGCTAGTTAACCTACATAGTCCAAGTGCCTTCTAGTGAGCCTACGTAGTCCACGTGACCGCTAAGGAACCTACATAGTCCAAGTGCCCGTTACCTAACCTAGATAGTCCAAGGGCCCGCTAGTTGACCTACATAGTCAAAGTGCCAGCTAGGTAACCTAGATAGTACAAGTGCCCGCTAGAGAACCTAGATAGTCCAAGTGCCTGTTAGCTAACCTAGATAGTCCAAGTGGCGGCTAGGTAACCTACATAGTCCAAGTGCCCGTTAGTTAACCTAGATAGTCAATGTGCCTGCTAGGTAACCTAGATAGTCCAAATGCCCGCTAGGTAAGCTACATAGTCCAAGTGCCCGCTAGGTAACTTAAATAGTACAAATGCCCGCTAGGGAAACTACATAGTCCACGTGCCCGCTTGTTAACCTAGATAGTCCAAGTGCCTGCTAGTAAACCTACATAATCCATGGGCCCGCTAGTTAACCTACCTAGTGCAAGTGCCCGCTAGTTAACCTAGATAGTCCAAGTGCCTGCTAGTAAACCTACATAATCCATGGGTCCGCTAGTTAACATACATAGTGCAAGGGCCTGCTACTTAACATAGATAGTGCAAGTGTCCCCTAGTTAACCTACAGAGTCCAAGTGCCCGCTAGTTAACCTAGATAGTCCAAGTGCCCGCTAGGGATCCTTCATTATCCAAGTGCATTCTAGGTAACCTAGATAGTCCAAGTGCCCGCTAGTTAACCTAGATAATACTAGTGCCCATTAGTTAACCTAGATAGTCCAAGTGCCCACTAGGGGACGTACATAGTCCAAGTGCCCGCTAGGTAACCTAGATAGTCCAAGTGCGCGCTAGGGTATGTACATAGTCCAAGTGCCTGCTAGGAAACCTAGATAGTCCAAGTGCCCGCTAGTTAACCTACATAGTCCATGGCCCGCTAGTTAACCTACATTGTCCAAGATCTGCTAGTTAACCTAGATAATCAAAGTGCCCGCTAGGTAACCTAGACAGTCCAAGTGCCCGCTAGGTTACCTACATAGTCCAAGTGCCCTTTCGTTAAGCTAGATAGTCCAAGTGCCCGCTAGGTAACCTACATAGTCCCAGGGCCCGCTAGGTAACCTGACAAACAAATTGCCCGTTAGGTAACCGAGATAGTCCAAGTGCCTGCTAGGTAACCTACATTGTCCATGTTCCCTCTAGGTAACCTAGATAGTCCAAGTGCCCGTTACCTATCCTAGATAGTCCAAGTGCCCGCTAGGCAACATACATAGTCCAAGTGCCCGTTCGTTAACCTGGAAGTCCAAGTGCCCGCTATGTAACCTAGACAGTCCAAGTGCCCGCTATTTTACCTGCATAGTCCAAGTGCCCGTTCGTTAACCTAGATAGTCCAAGTGCCCACTAGGTAACCTACATAGTCCAAGTGCCCGCTAGTTAACATAGATAGTCCAAGTGCCCGCTAGGGAAGGTACATAGTCAAAGTGCCCGCTAGGTAACCTAGAGAGTGCAAGTGCCCGCTAGTTAACCTACATAGTCCAAGTGCCTGCTAGGTAACCTAGATAGTCCAAGGGCCTGCTAGTTAACCTACATAGTCCAAGTGCCTGCTAGGTAACCTACATAGTGCAAGTGCCCGCTAGGTAACCTAGATAGTCCAAGTGCCCTTTAGGGAACCTAGATAGTCCAAGTGCCCGCTAGGGAACCTACATAGTCCTATTGCCCGCTCTGGAACATACATAGTCCAAGTGCCCGTTAGTTAACCTAGATAATCCAAGTGCCCGCTAGTTAACCTAGATAGTCCAGTGCCCGCTAGGTAACCTACATAGTCCAAGTGCCCGCTAGGTAACCTATATAGTCCAAATGCCCGCTAGGGAACCTACAGAGTCCAAGAGCGCTCTAGTTAACCTAGATAGTCCAAGTGCCCGTGAGTTAACCAGGATCATCAAAGTGCCCTCTAGTTAACTTACATAGTCTAAAGGCCTGCTAGTTAACCTACATAGACCAAGGGCCCGCTAGTTAACCTAGATAGTCCAAGTGCCCGCTAGTTAACCTACATAGTCCAAGTTCCCGCTAGGTAACCTAGACAGTCCTAGTGACCACTAGGTTACCTACATAGTCTAAGTGCCCGTTCGTTAACCTTCATAGCCCAAGTGCCCGCTAGAGAAAGTACATAGTCCAAGTGCCCGTAGGTAACATAAATAGTCCAAGTGCCCGCTAGTTAACCTAAATAGTCCAAGTGCCTGCTAGGTAAACTACATATTCCAAGTGCCCGTTCGTTAACCTACATTGTCCAACTGCCCGCTAGGTAACGTAGATAGCCCAAGTGCCCTCTAGGGAACGTACATAGTCCAAGTGCCCACTAGGTAACCTAGACAGTCCAATTGCCCCCTAGTTAACCTAGACAGTCCAAGTGCCCGCTAGGGAACCTACATAGTCCAAGGGCCCGCTAGTTAACCTACATAGTCCAAGGTCTGCTAGTTAACCTAGATAGTCAAATTGCCCGCTAGGTAACCTAGACAGTCCAAGTGCCCAGTAGGTTACCTACATAGTTCAAGTGACCGTTCGTTAACCTAGATAGTCCACGTGCCTGCTAGGTAACCTACATAGTCCAAGGGCAAGCTAGGTAACCTAGACAGACAAAGTGCCCGTTAGTTAATCTAGATAGTCCAAGTGCATGCTAGGTAACCTACATTGTCCATGTTCCCTCTAGGTAACCTAGATAGTGCAAGTGCCCGTTACCTAACCTAGATGGTCCAAGTGCCCGCTAGGCAACATACATAGTCCAAGTGCCCGTTCGTTAACCTGGAAGTCCAAGTGCCCGCTATGTAACCTAGACAGTCCAAGTGCCCGCTAGGTTACCTGCATAGTCCAAGTGCCCGTTCGTTAACCTAGATAGTCCAAGTGCCCACTAGGGAACCTATATAGTCCAAGTGCCCGCTATTTAACCTAGACAATCCAAGTGCCCGCTAGGTTACCTGCATATTCCAAGTGCCCGTTCGTTAACCTAGATAGTCCAAGTGCCTGCTAGGTAACCTAGATAGTCCAAGGGCCTGCTAGTTAACCTACATAGTCCAAGTTCCCGCTAGGTAACCTACATAGTGCAAGTGCCCTCTAGGTAACCTACATAGTCCAAGTGCCCTTTAGGGAACCTAGATAGTCCAAGTGCCCGCTAGGGAACCTACATAGTCCAATTGCCCGCTCTGGAACATACATAGTCCAAGTGCCCGTTAGTTAACCTAGATAATCCAAGTGCCCGCTAGTTAACCTAGATAGTCCAGTGCCCGCTAGGTAACCTACATAGTCCAAGTGCCCGCTAGGTAACTTATATAGTCCAAATGCCCGCTAGGGAACCTACATAGTCCAAGAGCGCTCTAGTTCACCTAGATAGTCCAAGTGCCCGCTAGTTAACCAGGATCATCAAAGTGTCCTCTAGTTAACTTACATAGTCTAAAGGCCTGCTAGTTAACCTACATAGACCAAGGGCCCGCTAGTTAACCTAGATAGTTCAAGTGCCCGCTAGTTATCCTACATAGTCCAAGTTCCCGCTAGGTAACCTAGACAGTCCAAGTGACCACTAGGTTACCTATATAGTCTAAGTGCCCGTTCGTTAACCTTCATAGTCCAAGTGCCCGCTAGGTAACGTAGATAGCCCAAGTGCCCGCTAGGGAAAGTACATAGTCCAAGTGCCCGTGGGTAACATAGATAGTCCAAGTGCCCGCTAGTTAACCTAAATAGTGCAAGTGCCTGCTAGGTAAACTACATAGTCCAAGTGCCCGTTCGTGAACCTACATTGTCCAAGTGCCCGCTAGGTAACGTAGATAGCCCAAGTGCCCGCTAGGGAACGTACATAGTCCAAGTGCCCACTAGGTAACCTAGACAGTCCAATTGCCCCCTAGTTAACCTAGACAGTCCAAGTGCCCGCTAGGGAACCTACATAGACCCAGGGCCCGCTAGTTAACCTACATAGTCCAAGGTCTGCTAGTTAACCTAGATAGTCAAAGTGCCCGCTAGGTAACCTAGACAGTCCAAGTGCCCAGTAGGTTACCTACATAGTTCAAGTGCCCGTTCGTTAACCTAGATAGTCCACGTGCCTGCTAGGTAACCTACATAGTCCAAGGGCAAGCTAGGTAACCTAGACAGACAAAGTGCCCGTTAGGTAACCTAGATAGTCCAAGTGCCTGCTAGGTAACCTACATTGTCCATGTTCCCTGTAGGTAACCTAGATAGTCCAAGTGCCCGTTACCTAACCTAGATAGTCCAAGTGTCCGCTAGGCAACATACATAGTCCAAGTGCCCGTTCGTTAACCTAGAAGTCCAAGTGCCCGCTGTGTAACCTAGATAGTCCAAGTGCCCGCTAGGTTACCGGCATAGTCCATGTGCCCGTTCGTTAACCTAGATAGTCCAAGTGCCCACTAGGGAACCTATATAGTCCAAGTGCCCGCTAGGTAACCTACATAGTGCAAGTGTCTGCTAGGTAACCTACATAGTCCAAGTACCCGCTAGGGAAGGTACATAGTCCAAGTGCCCGCTAGGTAACCTAGAGAGAGCAAGTGCCCGCTAGTTAACCTACATAGTCCAAGTGCCTGCTAGGTAACCTAGATAGTCCAAGGGCCTGCTAGTTAACCTACATAGTCCAAGTGCCCGCTAGGTAACCTACATAGTGCAAGTGGCCGCTAGTTAACCTACATAGTCAAAGTGCCCGCTAGTTAACCTAGATCGTCCAAGTGCCCGCTAGGTAACCTACATAGTGCAAGTGTCCGCTAGTTAACCTTGATCGTCCAATTTTCATCTAGTTATCCTACATAGTCCAAGTGCCCGCTAGGCAACCTAGGTATTTCAAGTGCCCGTTCGTTAACCTAGATAGTCCAAGTGCCCACTAGGGAACCTATATAGTCCAAGTGCCCGCTAGGTAACCTACATAGTGGAAGTGTCTGCTAGGTAACCTACATAGTCCATGTACCCGCTAGGGAAGGTACATAGTCCAAGTTCCCGCTAGGTAACCTAGAGAGTGCAAGTGCCCGCTAGTTAACCTACATAGTCCAAGTGCCTGCTAGGTAACCTAAATAGTCCAAGGGCCTGCTAGTTAACCTACATAGTCCAAGTGCCCGCTAGGTAACCTACATAGTGCAAGTGTCCACTAGTTAACCTACATAGTCAAAGTGCCCGCTAGTTAACCTAGATCGTCCAAGTGCTCGCTAGGTAACCTACATAGTGCAAGTGTCCGCTAGTTAACCTTGATCGTCCAATTTTCATCTAGTTATCCTTCATAGTCCAAGTGCCCGCTAGGCAACCTAGGTATTCCAAGTGCCCGTTCGGTAACCTAGATAGTCCAATTGCCCCCTAGTTAACCTAGACAGTCCAAGTACCCGATAGGGAACCTACATAGTCCAAGTGCCCGCTAGGGAACCTACATAGTCCAAGTGCTCACTAGGCAACCTACATAGTCCAAGTGCCCGTTAGCTAACCTAGATAGTCGAAGTTTCCGTTAGTTAACCTAAATAGTCCAAATGCCCGTTCGTTAACCTAGATAGTCCAAGTGCCCGCTAGGTAACCTAGACAGTCCAAGTGCCCAGTAGGTTACCTACATAGTCCAAGTGCACGTTCGTTAACCTAGATAGTCCAAGTGCCCCTGGTAACCTACATAGTCCAAGGGCCCGCTAGGTAACCTTGATAGTCCAAGTGCCTTCTAGTTAACCTACGTAGTCCAAGTTCCCGCTAGGTAACCTACATAGTCCAAGTGCCCACTAGGTTACCTAAATAATCCAAATGCCCGCTAGGGAAACTACATAGTCCAAGTGCCGCTAGTTAACCTAGTTAGTCCAAGGGCCTGCTAGTTAACCTAGATAGTCCAAGTGCCGCTATTTAACGTAAATCGTCCAAGTGTCCTCTAGGTAACCTACATAGTCCAAGTGCCTGCTAGGTAACCTAGATAGTCCAACTGCCTGATAGCTAACCTACATAGTCCAAGTGTCCGTTCGTTAACTTAGATAGTCCAAGTGCCCATTGGGTAACCTACATATTCCAAGTGCCCGCTTGGTAACCTGGATAGTCCAAGTGCCTGCTAGTTAACCTACATAGTCCAAGTGCCTTCTAGGGAGCCTACATACTCCATGTGACCGCTAAGGAAACTACATAGTCCAAGTGCCCGCTAGGGAACCTACATAGTCCAAATGCCCGCAAGGAAACCTACATAGTCTAAATGTCCGCCAGGCAACCTACATAATCCAAGTGCCCGCTCTGGAACATACATAGTCCAAGTGCCCGTTAGATAACCTAGATAGTCCAAGGGCCCGCTAGTTGACCTACATAGTCCAAGTGCCAGCTTGGTAACCTAGATAGTACAAGTGCCCGCTAGGGAACCTAGATTGTCCAAGTGCCTGTTAGCTAACCTAGATAGTACAAGTGGCGGCTAGGTAACCTACATAGTCCAAGTGCCCGTTCGTTAACCAAGATAATCCAAGTGCCCGTTAGGTAACCTAGACAGTCCAAGTGCCCGCTAGGTAACCTACATAGTCCAAGTGCCTGCTAGGCAACCTAAATAGTCCAAATGCTCGCTAGGGAAACTACATAGTCCAAGTGCCCGCTAGTTAACCTAGATAGTCAAGTGCCCCCTAGTAAACCTACATAATCCATGGGCCCGCTAGTTAACCTACATAGTGCAAGGGCCCGCTAGTTAACCTAGATCGTGCAAGTGTCCGCTAGTTACCCTACATAGTCCAAGTGCCAGCTAGTTAACCTAGATAGTCCAATTGCCCGCTAGGGATCCTTCATAATCCAAGTGCCTGCTAGGTAACCTAGATTGTCCAAGGGCCTGCTAGTTAACCTAGATAATCCAAGTGCCCGCTAGTTAACCTAAATCGTCCAAGTGTCCGCTAGGTAACCTACATAGTCCAAGTGCCTGCTAGGTAACCTAGATATTCCAAGTTCCTGATAGCTAACCTACATAGTCCAAGTGTCCGTTCGTTAACGTATATAGTCCAAGTGCCCGCTTGGTAACCTGGATAGTCCAAGTGCCCGCTAGTTAACCTACATAGTCCAAGTGCCTTCTTGGGAGCCTACATAGTCCACGTGACCGCTAGGGAACCTACATAGTCCAAATGCCCGCAAGGAAACCTACATAGTCTAAATGCCCGCTAGGCAACCTACATAATCCAAGTGCCCGCTCTGGAACATACATAGTCCAAGTGCCCGTTAGCCAACTTAGATAGTCCAAGGGCCCGCTAGTTGACCTACATAGTCCAAGAGCCAGCTAGGTAACCTAGATAGTACAAGTGCCCACTAGGGAACCTAGATAGTCCAAGTGCCTGTTAGCTAACCTAGATAGTCCAAGTGGCGGCTAGGTAACCTACATAGTCCAAGTGCACGTTCGTTAACCTAGATAATCCAAGTGCCCGTTAGGTAACCTAGACAGTCCAAGTGCCCGCTAGTTACCCTACATAGTCCAAGTGCCCGTTAGTTAACCTAGATAGCCAAAGTGCCTGCTAGGTAACCTAGATAGTCCAAGTGCCCGCTAGGTAACCTAAATTGTCCAAATGCCCGCTAGGTAACCTACATAGTCCAAGTGCCCACTAGGTAACCTAAATAATCCAAATGCCCGCTAGGGAACCCACATAGTCCAAGTGCCCGCTAGGGAACTTACATAGTCCAAGGGTCGCTAGGGAACCTACATAGTCCAAGTGCCCGTTAGTTAACCTAGATAGTCCAAGTGCCCACTAGGTAACCTAGATAGTCTAACAGCCCGGTAGGTAACCTACATACTCCAAGTACCCGCTAGGTAATGTAGATAGTTCAAGTGCCAGCTAGGTAACCTAGATAGTCCAAGTGCCCGCTAGGTAACCTACAAAGTATAAGTGCCCGCTAAGGAATCTATATAGTCCAAATGCCCGCTAGGGAGCCTATATAATCCAAATGCCTGCTAGGTAACCTAGATACTCCAAGGGCCCGCTAGGTAACCTACATAGTCCTAGTACCCCCTAGTTAACCTACATTCTCCAAGTGCCCGATAGGGAACCTACATAGTCCAAGTGCCTTCTAGGTAACCTACATAGTCCAAATGCCCTCTAGTTAACCCACATAGTCCAAGTGCCCGCTAGGGAACTTATATAGTCCAAGGGCCCGCTAGGGAACCTATATAGTCCAAGTGCCCATTTGTTAACCTAGATAGTCCAAGTGCCCGCTAGGTAACCTAGATAGTCCAACAGCCCGCTAGGTAACCAACATACTCCAAAAACATGCTAGGCAACGTAGATAGTTCAAGTGCCAGCTAGGTAACCTAGATAGTCCAAGTGCCCACTAGGTAACCTACAAAGTCTAAGTGCCCGCTAGGTTATCTATATAGTCCAAATGCCCGCTAGGGAACCTACATAGTCCAAGTGCCCGGAAGGTAACCTAGATAGTCCAAGTGCCCGCTAATTAACCTACATAGTCCAAGGGCCCGCTAGATAACCTACATAGTCCAAGGTCCGCTAGTTAACCTAGATAGTCCAAGTGCTCGCTAGTTAAGCTACATAGTACGAGGGCCCGCTAGTTGACCTAGATAGTCCAAGAGCCCGCTAGGTAACCTAAGTAGTCCAAATGTCCGATAGGGATCCTACATAGTCCAAGTGCCCGCTAGGTAACCTACATAGTCCAAGTGCCCGTTCGTTAACCTAGATTGTCCAAGTGCCCGCTAGGTAACCTAGACTGTCCTAGTGCCCGCTAGGTTACCTATATAGTCCAAGTGCCCGTTCGTTAACCTAGATAGTCCAAGTACCCGCTATGAAACATACATAGTCCAAGAGCCCGCTAGGTAACCTAGATAGTCCAAGTGCTCGCTAGTTAAGCTACATAGTACGAGGGCCCGCTAGTTGACCTAGATAGTCCAAGAGCCCGCTAGGTAACCTAAGTAGTACAAATGTCCGATAGGGATCCTACATAGTCCAAGTGCCCGCTAGGTAACCTACATAGTCCAAGTGCCCGTTCGTTAACCTAGATTGTCCAAGTGCCCGCTAGGTAACCTAGACTGTCCTAGTGCCCGCTAGGTTACCTATATAGTCCAAGTGCCCGTTCGTTAACCTAGATAGTCCAAGTACCCGCTATGAAACATACATAGTCCAAGAGCCCGCTAGGTAACCTAGATAGTCCAAGTGCCCGCTAGGTAACCTAGAGTCCAAGTGCTCACTAGTTAACCTACATAGTCCAAGTGCCCGCTATGTAACCTAGATAGTCAAAGTGCCCGTTAGGTAACCTAGATAGTCCAAGTGCCCGTTAGGCAACCTACATGGTCCAAGAGTCCGTTCGTTAACCTAGATGTCCAAGTTCCTGCTAGGTAACCTAGACAGTCCAAGTGCCCGCTAGGTTACCTGCATATTCCAAGTGCCCGTTCGTTAACCTAGATAGTCCAAGTGCCAACTAGGGAACCTATATAGTCCAAGTGCCCGCTATGTAACCTAGTCAGTCCAAGTGCCCGCTAGGTAAAGTAAATAATCCATATGCCCGCTAGGAAAACTACATAGTCCAAGTGCCCGCTAGTTAACCTAGATAGTCCAAGTGCCCGCTAGTAAACCTAGATAGTCCAAGGGCCCGCTAGTTAATCTAGATAGTCCAAGTGCCTGCTAGTTAACCTAGATAGTCCAAGTGCCCGCTAGGGAACCTATATAGTCCAAGTGCTATCTATGTAACCTAGATAGTCCAAGTGCCCGCTAGTTAACCTACATTGCCCAAGTGCCTGCTAGTTAAACTGCATAGTCCAAGTGCCCGCTAGGATGTGTACATAGTCCAAGTGCCCGCTAGGTAACCTAGATAGTCTAAGTGCCCACTAGTTAACCTACATAGTCCAAGGGCCTGCTAGTTAACTTACATTCTCCAAGTGCCCGCTAGGTAAAGTAAATAATCCAAATGCCCGCTAGGGAAACTACATAGTCCAAGTGCCCGCTAGTTAACCTAGATAGTCCAAGGGCCCGCTAGTTAACCTAGATAGTCCAAGTGCCCGCTAGTTAACCTAAATCTTCCAAGTGTCCGCTAGGTAACCTACATAGTCCAAGTGACTGCTAGGTAACCTAGATAGTCCAAGTGCCTGATAGCTAACCTACATGGTCCAAGTGTCCGTTCGTTAACCTAGATAGTCCAAGTGCCCATTGGGTAACCTACATAGTCCAAGTGCCGCCTGGTAACCTGGATAGTCCAAGGGCCCGCTAGTTAACCTACATAGTCCAAGTGCCTTCTAGTGAGCCTACGTAGTCCACGTGACCGCTAAGGAACCTACATAGTCCAAGTGCCCGTTACCTAACCTAGATAGTCCAAGGGCCCGCTAGTTGACCTACATAGTCAAAGTGCCAGCTAGGTAACCTAGATAGTACAAGTGCCCGCTAGAGAACCTAGATAGTCCAAGTGCCTGTTAGCTAACCTAGATAGTCCAAGTGGCGGCTAGGTAACCTACATAGTCCAAGTGCCCGTTAGTTAACCTAGATAGTCAATGTGCCTGCTAGGTAACCTAGATAGTCCAAATGCCCGCTAGGTAAGCTACATAGTCCAAGTGCCCGCTAGGTAACTTAAATAGTACAAATGCCCGCTAGGGAAACTACATAGTCCACGTGCCCGCTTGTTAACCTAGATAGTCCAAGTGCCTGCTAGTAAACCTACATAATCCATGGGCCCGCTAGTTAACCTACCTAGTGCAAGTGCCCGCTAGTTAACCTAGATAGTCCAAGTGCCTGCTAGTAAACCTACATAATCCATGGGTCCGCTAGTTAACATACATAGTGCAAGGGCCTGCTACTTAACATAGATAGTGCAAGTGTCCCCTAGTTAACCTACAGAGTCCAAGTGCCCGCTAGTTAACCTAGATAGTCCAAGTGCCCGCTAGGGATCCTTCATTATCCAAGTGCATTCTAGGTAACCTAGATAGTCCAAGTGCCCGCTAGTTAACCTAGATAATACTAGTGCCCATTAGTTAACCTAGATAGTCCAAGTGCCCACTAGGGGACGTACATAGTCCAAGTGCCCGCTAGGTAACCTAGATAGTCCAAGTGCGCGCTAGGGTATGTACATAGTCCAAGTGCCTGCTAGGAAACCTAGATAGTCCAAGTGCCCGCTAGTTAACCTACATAGTCCATGGCCCGCTAGTTAACCTACATTGTCCAAGATCTGCTAGTTAACCTAGATAATCAAAGTGCCCGCTAGGTAACCTAGACAGTCCAAGTGCCCGCTAGGTTACCTACATAGTCCAAGTGCCCTTTCGTTAAGCTAGATAGTCCAAGTGCCCGCTAGGTAACCTACATAGTCCCAGGGCCCGCTAGGTAACCTGACAAACAAATTGCCCGTTAGGTAACCGAGATAGTCCAAGTGCCTGCTAGGTAACCTACATTGTCCATGTTCCCTCTAGGTAACCTAGATAGTCCAAGTGCCCGTTACCTATCCTAGATAGTCCAAGTGCCCGCTAGGCAACATACATAGTCCAAGTGCCCGTTCGTTAACCTGGAAGTCCAAGTGCCCGCTATGTAACCTAGACAGTCCAAGTGCCCGCTATTTTACCTGCATAGTCCAAGTGCCCGTTCGTTAACCTAGATAGTCCAAGTGCCCACTAGGTAACCTACATAGTCCAAGTGCCCGCTAGTTAACATAGATAGTCCAAGTGCCCGCTAGGGAAGGTACATAGTCAAAGTGCCCGCTAGGTAACCTAGAGAGTGCAAGTGCCCGCTAGTTAACCTACATAGTCCAAGTGCCTGCTAGGTAACCTAGATAGTCCAAGGGCCTGCTAGTTAACCTACATAGTCCAAGTGCCTGCTAGGTAACCTACATAGTGCAAGTGCCCGCTAGGTAACCTAGATAGTCCAAGTGCCCTTTAGGGAACCTAGATAGTCCAAGTGCCCGCTAGGGAACCTACATAGTCCTATTGCCCGCTCTGGAACATACATAGTCCAAGTGCCCGTTAGTTAACCTAGATAATCCAAGTGCCCGCTAGTTAACCTAGATAGTCCAGTGCCCGCTAGGTAACCTACATAGTCCAAGTGCCCGCTAGGTAACCTATATAGTCCAAATGCCCGCTAGGGAACCTACAGAGTCCAAGAGCGCTCTAGTTAACCTAGATAGTCCAAGTGCCCGTGAGTTAACCAGGATCATCAAAGTGCCCTCTAGTTAACTTACATAGTCTAAAGGCCTGCTAGTTAACCTACATAGACCAAGGGCCCGCTAGTTAACCTAGATAGTCCAAGTGCCCGCTAGTTAACCTACATAGTCCAAGTTCCCGCTAGGTAACCTAGACAGTCCTAGTGACCACTAGGTTACCTACATAGTCTAAGTGCCCGTTCGTTAACCTTCATAGCCCAAGTGCCCGCTAGAGAAAGTACATAGTCCAAGTGCCCGTAGGTAACATAAATAGTCCAAGTGCCCGCTAGTTAACCTAAATAGTCCAAGTGCCTGCTAGGTAAACTACATATTCCAAGTGCCCGTTCGTTAACCTACATTGTCCAACTGCCCGCTAGGTAACGTAGATAGCCCAAGTGCCCTCTAGGGAACGTACATAGTCCAAGTGCCCACTAGGTAACCTAGACAGTCCAATTGCCCCCTAGTTAACCTAGACAGTCCAAGTGCCCGCTAGGGAACCTACATAGTCCAAGGGCCCGCTAGTTAACCTACATAGTCCAAGGTCTGCTAGTTAACCTAGATAGTCAAATTGCCCGCTAGGTAACCTAGACAGTCCAAGTGCCCAGTAGGTTACCTACATAGTTCAAGTGACCGTTCGTTAACCTAGATAGTCCACGTGCCTGCTAGGTAACCTACATAGTCCAAGGGCAAGCTAGGTAACCTAGACAGACAAAGTGCCCGTTAGTTAATCTAGATAGTCCAAGTGCATGCTAGGTAACCTACATTGTCCATGTTCCCTCTAGGTAACCTAGATAGTGCAAGTGCCCGTTACCTAACCTAGATGGTCCAAGTGCCCGCTAGGCAACATACATAGTCCAAGTGCCCGTTCGTTAACCTGGAAGTCCAAGTGCCCGCTATGTAACCTAGACAGTCCAAGTGCCCGCTAGGTTACCTGCATAGTCCAAGTGCCCGTTCGTTAACCTAGATAGTCCAAGTGCCCACTAGGGAACCTATATAGTCCAAGTGCCCGCTATTTAACCTAGACAATCCAAGTGCCCGCTAGGTTACCTGCATATTCCAAGTGCCCGTTCGTTAACCTAGATAGTCCAAGTGCCTGCTAGGTAACCTAGATAGTCCAAGGGCCTGCTAGTTAACCTACATAGTCCAAGTTCCCGCTAGGTAACCTACATAGTGCAAGTGCCCTCTAGGTAACCTACATAGTCCAAGTGCCCTTTAGGGAACCTAGATAGTCCAAGTGCCCGCTAGGGAACCTACATAGTCCAATTGCCCGCTCTGGAACATACATAGTCCAAGTGCCCGTTAGTTAACCTAGATAATCCAAGTGCCCGCTAGTTAACCTAGATAGTCCAGTGCCCGCTAGGTAACCTACATAGTCCAAGTGCCCGCTAGGTAACTTATATAGTCCAAATGCCCGCTAGGGAACCTACATAGTCCAAGAGCGCTCTAGTTCACCTAGATAGTCCAAGTGCCCGCTAGTTAACCAGGATCATCAAAGTGTCCTCTAGTTAACTTACATAGTCTAAAGGCCTGCTAGTTAACCTACATAGACCAAGGGCCCGCTAGTTAACCTAGATAGTTCAAGTGCCCGCTAGTTATCCTACATAGTCCAAGTTCCCGCTAGGTAACCTAGACAGTCCAAGTGACCACTAGGTTACCTATATAGTCTAAGTGCCCGTTCGTTAACCTTCATAGTCCAAGTGCCCGCTAGGTAACGTAGATAGCCCAAGTGCCCGCTAGGGAAAGTACATAGTCCAAGTGCCCGTGGGTAACATAGATAGTCCAAGTGCCCGCTAGTTAACCTAAATAGTGCAAGTGCCTGCTAGGTAAACTACATAGTCCAAGTGCCCGTTCGTGAACCTACATTGTCCAAGTGCCCGCTAGGTAACGTAGATAGCCCAAGTGCCCGCTAGGGAACGTACATAGTCCAAGTGCCCACTAGGTAACCTAGACAGTCCAATTGCCCCCTAGTTAACCTAGACAGTCCAAGTGCCCGCTAGGGAACCTACATAGACCCAGGGCCCGCTAGTTAACCTACATAGTCCAAGGTCTGCTAGTTAACCTAGATAGTCAAAGTGCCCGCTAGGTAACCTAGACAGTCCAAGTGCCCAGTAGGTTACCTACATAGTTCAAGTGCCCGTTCGTTAACCTAGATAGTCCACGTGCCTGCTAGGTAACCTACATAGTCCAAGGGCAAGCTAGGTAACCTAGACAGACAAAGTGCCCGTTAGGTAACCTAGATAGTCCAAGTGCCTGCTAGGTAACCTACATTGTCCATGTTCCCTGTAGGTAACCTAGATAGTCCAAGTGCCCGTTACCTAACCTAGATAGTCCAAGTGTCCGCTAGGCAACATACATAGTCCAAGTGCCCGTTCGTTAACCTAGAAGTCCAAGTGCCCGCTGTGTAACCTAGATAGTCCAAGTGCCCGCTAGGTTACCGGCATAGTCCATGTGCCCGTTCGTTAACCTAGATAGTCCAAGTGCCCACTAGGGAACCTATATAGTCCAAGTGCCCGCTAGGTAACCTACATAGTGCAAGTGTCTGCTAGGTAACCTACATAGTCCAAGTACCCGCTAGGGAAGGTACATAGTCCAAGTGCCCGCTAGGTAACCTAGAGAGAGCAAGTGCCCGCTAGTTAACCTACATAGTCCAAGTGCCTGCTAGGTAACCTAGATAGTCCAAGGGCCTGCTAGTTAACCTACATAGTCCAAGTGCCCGCTAGGTAACCTACATAGTGCAAGTGGCCGCTAGTTAACCTACATAGTCAAAGTGCCCGCTAGTTAACCTAGATCGTCCAAGTGCCCGCTAGGTAACCTACATAGTGCAAGTGTCCGCTAGTTAACCTTGATCGTCCAATTTTCATCTAGTTATCCTACATAGTCCAAGTGCCCGCTAGGCAACCTAGGTATTTCAAGTGCCCGTTCGTTAACCTAGATAGTCCAAGTGCCCACTAGGGAACCTATATAGTCCAAGTGCCCGCTAGGTAACCTACATAGTGGAAGTGTCTGCTAGGTAACCTACATAGTCCATGTACCCGCTAGGGAAGGTACATAGTCCAAGTTCCCGCTAGGTAACCTAGAGAGTGCAAGTGCCCGCTAGTTAACCTACATAGTCCAAGTGCCTGCTAGGTAACCTAAATAGTCCAAGGGCCTGCTAGTTAACCTACATAGTCCAAGTGCCCGCTAGGTAACCTACATAGTGCAAGTGTCCACTAGTTAACCTACATAGTCAAAGTGCCCGCTAGTTAACCTAGATCGTCCAAGTGCTCGCTAGGTAACCTACATAGTGCAAGTGTCCGCTAGTTAACCTTGATCGTCCAATTTTCATCTAGTTATCCTTCATAGTCCAAGTGCCCGCTAGGCAACCTAGGTATTCCAAGTGCCCGTTCGGTAACCTAGATAGTCCAATTGCCCCCTAGTTAACCTAGACAGTCCAAGTACCCGATAGGGAACCTACATAGTCCAAGTGCCCGCTAGGGAACCTACATAGTCCAAGTGCTCACTAGGCAACCTACATAGTCCAAGTGCCCGTTAGCTAACCTAGATAGTCGAAGTTTCCGTTAGTTAACCTAAATAGTCCAAATGCCCGTTCGTTAACCTAGATAGTCCAAGTGCCCGCTAGGTAACCTAGACAGTCCAAGTGCCCAGTAGGTTACCTACATAGTCCAAGTGCACGTTCGTTAACCTAGATAGTCCAAGTGCCCCTGGTAACCTACATAGTCCAAGGGCCCGCTAGGTAACCTTGATAGTCCAAGTGCCTTCTAGTTAACCTACGTAGTCCAAGTTCCCGCTAGGTAACCTACATAGTCCAAGTGCCCACTAGGTTACCTAAATAATCCAAATGCCCGCTAGGGAAACTACATAGTCCAAGTGCCGCTAGTTAACCTAGTTAGTCCAAGGGCCTGCTAGTTAACCTAGATAGTCCAAGTGCCGCTATTTAACGTAAATCGTCCAAGTGTCCTCTAGGTAACCTACATAGTCCAAGTGCCTGCTAGGTAACCTAGATAGTCCAACTGCCTGATAGCTAACCTACATAGTCCAAGTGTCCGTTCGTTAACTTAGATAGTCCAAGTGCCCATTGGGTAACCTACATATTCCAAGTGCCCGCTTGGTAACCTGGATAGTCCAAGTGCCTGCTAGTTAACCTACATAGTCCAAGTGCCTTCTAGGGAGCCTACATACTCCATGTGACCGCTAAGGAAACTACATAGTCCAAGTGCCCGCTAGGGAACCTACATAGTCCAAATGCCCGCAAGGAAACCTACATAGTCTAAATGTCCGCCAGGCAACCTACATAATCCAAGTGCCCGCTCTGGAACATACATAGTCCAAGTGCCCGTTAGATAACCTAGATAGTCCAAGGGCCCGCTAGTTGACCTACATAGTCCAAGTGCCAGCTTGGTAACCTAGATAGTACAAGTGCCCGCTAGGGAACCTAGATTGTCCAAGTGCCTGTTAGCTAACCTAGATAGTACAAGTGGCGGCTAGGTAACCTACATAGTCCAAGTGCCCGTTCGTTAACCAAGATAATCCAAGTGCCCGTTAGGTAACCTAGACAGTCCAAGTGCCCGCTAGGTAACCTACATAGTCCAAGTGCCTGCTAGGCAACCTAAATAGTCCAAATGCTCGCTAGGGAAACTACATAGTCCAAGTGCCCGCTAGTTAACCTAGATAGTCAAGTGCCCCCTAGTAAACCTACATAATCCATGGGCCCGCTAGTTAACCTACATAGTGCAAGGGCCCGCTAGTTAACCTAGATCGTGCAAGTGTCCGCTAGTTACCCTACATAGTCCAAGTGCCAGCTAGTTAACCTAGATAGTCCAATTGCCCGCTAGGGATCCTTCATAATCCAAGTGCCTGCTAGGTAACCTAGATTGTCCAAGGGCCTGCTAGTTAACCTAGATAATCCAAGTGCCCGCTAGTTAACCTAAATCGTCCAAGTGTCCGCTAGGTAACCTACATAGTCCAAGTGCCTGCTAGGTAACCTAGATATTCCAAGTTCCTGATAGCTAACCTACATAGTCCAAGTGTCCGTTCGTTAACGTATATAGTCCAAGTGCCCGCTTGGTAACCTGGATAGTCCAAGTGCCCGCTAGTTAACCTACATAGTCCAAGTGCCTTCTTGGGAGCCTACATAGTCCACGTGACCGCTAGGGAACCTACATAGTCCAAATGCCCGCAAGGAAACCTACATAGTCTAAATGCCCGCTAGGCAACCTACATAATCCAAGTGCCCGCTCTGGAACATACATAGTCCAAGTGCCCGTTAGCCAACTTAGATAGTCCAAGGGCCCGCTAGTTGACCTACATAGTCCAAGAGCCAGCTAGGTAACCTAGATAGTACAAGTGCCCACTAGGGAACCTAGATAGTCCAAGTGCCTGTTAGCTAACCTAGATAGTCCAAGTGGCGGCTAGGTAACCTACATAGTCCAAGTGCACGTTCGTTAACCTAGATAATCCAAGTGCCCGTTAGGTAACCTAGACAGTCCAAGTGCCCGCTAGTTACCCTACATAGTCCAAGTGCCCGTTAGTTAACCTAGATAGCCAAAGTGCCTGCTAGGTAACCTAGATAGTCCAAGTGCCCGCTAGGTAACCTAAATTGTCCAAATGCCCGCTAGGGAAACTACATAGTGCAAGTGCCCGCTAGTTAACCTAGAGAGTCCAAGTGCCCCCTAGTAAACCTACATAATCCATGGGCCCGCTAGTTAACCTACATAGTCCAAGCGCCAGCTAGGTAACCTAGATAGTCCAATTGCCCGCTAGGGATCCTTCATAATCCTATTCCTGCTAGGTAACCTAGATAGTCCAAGGGCCTGCTAGTTAACCTACATAGTCCAAGTGCCCGCTGGTAACCTACATAGTGCAAGTGTCCGCTAGTTAACCTACATAGTCCAAGTGCACGCTAGTTAACCTAGATTGTCCAAGTGCCCGCTAGGTAACCTACATAGTGCAAGTGTCCGCTAGTTAACCTACGTAGTCCAAGGGACCCCTAGTTAACCTAGATAGTCCAAGTACCCGCTAGGTAACTAGGTTAGTCCATGTGCCCGCTAGTTAAGCTACATAGTCCAAGTGCCCGATAGAAAACTATATAGTCCAAGTGCCCAATATGGAACCTACACCGCCAAGTGCCCGTTAGGGAACCAATAGTCTAAGTGCTGGCTAGGGAACCTGTATCATCCAAGTGCCTGCTAGGTAACCTACAAAGTCCAAGTGCCCGCTAGGTAATCTATATAGTCCAAATGCCCGCTAGGGAACCTACATAGTCCAAGTACCCGCTAATTAACCTACATAGTCCACGTGACCGTTACTAACCTAGTCTAAGGGCCCACTAGTTAAACTACATAATTCAAGTGCCCGCTATGTAACATAGATAATCCAAGTGCCCGCTAGGTAACCTAGATAGTCCTAGTGCCCGTTAGTTAACCCAGATAGTCCAAGTGCCCGCTAGGGTATGTACATAGACCAAGTGCCCGCTAGGTAACCTAGATAGTCCAAGTGCCCGCTAGTTAACCTACATAGTCGAAGGGCCCCTTAGTTAACCTAGATAGCCAAAGAGCCCACTAGTTAACCTAGATTGTCCAAGTGTCCGCTAGTTAACCTACATAGTCCCAGTGCCCTTAGGTAACCTAGATAGTCCAAGTGCCCGCTAGGGAACCTACATAGTCCAAGTTCCCGCTAGGTAACCTAGATAGTCAAGGGCCCGTTACCTATCCTAGATCGTCCAAGTGCCTGCTAGGCAACCTACATAATCCGATTGCCCGTTCGTTAACCTAGAAGTCCAAGTGCTCGCTACGTTACCTGCATAGTCCAAGTGCCCATTAGGTAACCTACATAGTCCAAGTGCCCGCTAGGTAACCTAGATAGTCCAAGTACCCGTTAGCTAACCTAGATAGTCCAAGTGCCTGCTAGGTAACCTACATAATCAAAGTGCCCGCTAGGTAACCTAGATAGTCCATGTTCCTGTTAGTTAACCTAGATAGTCCTAGTGCCCGCAAGGTAACCTACATAGTCCAAGGGCCCGCTCGTTAACCTAGTTCGTTCAAGTGTCCGCTAGGTAACCAAGATAGTCAAAGTGTCCGCTATGTAACCTACATAGTCCAAGTTCCCGCTAGGTCACCTAGATAGTCCAAGTGCCCGTTACCTAACATAGATAGTCCAAGTGCCTGTTAGGTAACCTACATAGTCCTAGTGCCCGCTGGTTAACCAACATTGTCCAAGTGCCCGATACGGACCTACATAGTCCAAGTGCCTGTTAGGTAACCTACATAGTCCAAATGCCCGCTAGTAACCTACATAGTCCAAGTGCCCGATAGGGAACTCACATAATCCAAGTGCCCGCTAGGGAACCTACATAGTCCAAGTACCTGTTAGGTAACCTAGACAGTCCAAGTACCCGCTAGTTACCCTACATAGTCCAAGTGCCCGTTAGTTAACCTAGATAGTCCAAGTGCCCGCTAGGTAACCTAAGTTGTCTAAATGCCCGCTAGGGAAAATACATAGTCCAAGTACCCGTTAGGTATCCTAGATAGTCCAAATACCCGTTAGGAAACCCACATAGTCCAAGTGCCCGCTAGGGAACTTACATAGTCCAAGTGCCCGTTAGTTAACCTAGATAGTCCAAGTGCCCGCTAATTAACTTAGATAGGCCAAGTGCCCGTTCGTTAACCTAGACAGTCCAAGTGTCCGCTAGGGAAACCACATAGTCCAGTGCCCGCTAGGGAACTTACATAGTCCAAGTGCCCGCTAGTTAACCTAGATAGTCCAAGTGCCCGTTCGTTAACTTAGACAGTCCAAGTGCCCGCTAGGGAAACCATATAGTCCAGTGCCCGCTAGGGAACTTACATAGTCCAAGTGCCCGCTAGTTAACCTAGATTGTCCAAGTGCCCGTTCGTTAACCTAGACAGTCCAAGTGCCCGCTAGGGAAACCACATAGTCCAGTCCCCGCTAGGGCACTTACATAGTCCACGTGCCCGCTAGTTAACCTAGATAGTCCAAGTGCCCTTTCGTTAACCTAGACAGTCCAAGTGCCCGCTAGGGAACCCACATAGTCCAAGTGCCCGCTAGGGAACTTACATAGTCCAAGTGCCCGTTAGTAACCTATATAGTCCAAGTATCCGCTAGGTAACGTAGATAGTCCAAGTGCCCACTAGGGGACGTACATACTCCAAGTGCCCGCTAGGTAACCTAGATAGTCCAAGTGCCCGCTAGGGTATGTACATAGACCAAGTGCCCGCTAGGTAACCTACATAGTCCAAGTGCCCGTTAGGGAGCCTCGATAGTCCAAGTGCCCGCTAGGGAACCTGCATCGTGCAAGTGCCTGGTAGGTAATCTAGATAATCCAAGTGCCCGCTAGTTAAACTACATAGTCCAAGTGCCTGCTAGGTAAACTACATAGTCCAAGTGCCCGTTCGTTAACCTACATTGTCCAAGTGCCCGCTAGGTAACGTAGATGGCCCAAGTGCCCGCTAGGGAAAATACATAATCCAAGTGCCCACCAGGTAACCTAGACAGTCCAATTGCCCCCTAGTTAACCTAGACAGTCCAAGTACCCGATAGGGAACCTACATAGTCCAAGTGCCCGCTAGGGAACCTACATAGTCCAAGTGCTCACTAGGCAACCTACATAGTCCAAGTGCCCGTTAGCTAACCTAGATAGTCGAAGTGTCCGCTAGTTAACCTACATAGTCCAAGTGCCCGTTCGTTCACCTAGATAGTACAAGTGCCCGCTAGGTAACCTAGACAGTCCAAGTGCCCGCTAGGTTACCTACATAGTCCAAGTGCACGTTCGTTACCCTAGATAGTCCAAGTGCCCGCTGGTAACCTACAAAGTCCAAGGGCCCGCTAGGTAACCTTGATAGTCCAAGTGCCTTCTAGTTAACCTACGTAGTCCAAGTGCCCGCTAGGTAACCTACATAGTCCAAGTGCCCACTAGTTAACCTAAATAATCCAAAGGCCCGCTAGGGAAACTACATAGTCCAAGTGCCCGCTAGTTAACCTAGATAGTCAAAGGGCCTGGTAGTTAACCTAGATAGTCCAAGTGCCCGCTAGTTAACCTAAATCGTCCAAGTGTCTGCTAGGTAACCTACATAGTCCAAGTGCCTGCTAGGTAACCTAGATAGTCCAAGTGCCTGATAGCTAACCTACATAGTCCAAGTGTCCGTTCATTAACTTAGATAGTCCAAGTGCCCATTGGGTAACCTACATAGTCCAAGTGCCCGCTTGGTAACGTGGATAGTCCAAGTGCCCGCTAGTTAACCTACATAGTCCAAGTGCCTTCTAGGGAGCCTACATACTCCACGTGACCGCTAGGGAACCTACATAGTCCAAGTGCCCGCTAGGAAACCTACATAGTCCAAGTGCCCGCTAGGTAACCTACATAGTCCAAGTGCCCACTAGGTAACCTAAATAATCCTAATGCCCGCTAGGGAATCTACATAGTCCAAGTGCCCGCTAGTTAACCTAGATAGTCCAAGTGCCCGCTAGTAAACCTAGATAGTCCAAGGGCCCGCTAGTTAACCTAGATAGTCCAAATGCCTGCTAGTTAACCTAAATCGTCCAAGTGTCTGCTAGGTAACCTACATAGTCCAAGTGACTGCTAGGTAACCTAGATAGTTCAAGTGCCTGATAGCTAACCTACATAGTCCAAGTGTCCGTTCGTTAACCTAGATAGTCCAAGTGCCCATTGGGTAACCTACATAGTCCAAGTGCCCACCTGGTAACCTGGATAGTCCAAGTGCCCGCTAGTTAACCTACATAGTCCAAGTGCCTTCTAGGGAGCCTACATTGTCCACGTGACCGCTAGGGAACCTACATAGTTCAAGTGCCCGCTAGGTAACTTACATAGTCCAAATGCCCGCAAGGAAACCTACATAGTCTAAATGCCCTCTAGGCAACCTACATAATCCAAGTGCCCGTTCTGGAACATACATAGTCCAAGTGCCCGTTAGCTAACCTAGATAGTCCAAGGGCCCGCAAGTTGACCTACATAGTCCAAGTGCCAGCTAGGTAACCTAAATAGTACAAGTGCCCGCTAGGGAACCTAGATAGTCCAAGTGCCTTTTAGCTAACCTAGATAGTCCAAGTGGCGGCTAGGTAACCTACATAGTCCAAGTTCCCGTTCGTTAACCTAGATAATCCAAGTGCCTGCTAGTAACCTAGATAGTCCAAGTGCCCGCTAGGTAACCTACATTGTCCAAATGCCCGCTAGTTAACCTACATAGTCCAAGTGCCCGTTAAGGAACCTAGATAGTCCAAATGCCCGCTAGGGAACCCACATAGTCCAAGTGCCCGCTAGGGAACTTACATAGTCCAAGGGCCGCTAGGGAACATACATAGTCCAAGTGTCCGTTAGTTATCCTAGATAGTCCAAGTGCCTATTAGGTAATCTAGATAGTCCAACAGCCCTGTAGGTAACCTACATACTCCAAGTACCCGTTAGGTAACGTAGATAGTTCAAGTGCCAGCTAGGTAACCTAGATAGTCCAAGTGCCCGCTAGGTAACCTACAAAGTATAAGTGCCCGCTTAGGAATCTATATAGTCCAAATGCCCGCTAGGGAGCCTACATAATCCAAATGACCGCTAGGTAACCTAGATAGTCCAAGGGCCCGCTAGGAAACCTACATAGTCCTAGTGCCCCCTAGTTAACCTACATTCTCCAAGTGCCCGATAGGGAACCTACATAGTCCAAGGGCCCGCTAGGGAACCTACATAGTCCAAGTGCCCGTTAGTTAACCTAGATAGTCCAAGTGCCCGCTAGGTAACCTAGATAGTCCAACAGTCCGCTAGGTAACCAACATACTCCAAGAACCCGCTAGGCAACGTAGATAGTTCAAGTGACAGCTTGGTAACCTAGATAGTCCAAGTGCCCGCTAGGTAACCTACAAAGTCTAAGTGCCCGCTAGGTTATCTATATAGTCTAAATGCCCGCTAGGGAACCTACATAGTCCAAGTGCCCGCTAGGTAACCTAGATAGTCCAAGTGCCCTCGAGTTAACCTAGATCGTCTAAGTGCCCGCTAGTTAACCTACATCGTCCAAGGGCCCGTTAGTTAACCTACATAGTACAAGGTCCGCTAGTTAACCTAGATAGTCCAAGTGCTCGCTAGTTAACCTACATAGTACAAGGGCCCGTAGTTGACCTAGATAGTCCAAGTGCCCGCTAGGTAACCTAAGTAGTCCAAATGTCAGATAGGGATCCTACATAGTCCATGTGCCCGCTAGGTAACCTACATAGTCCAAGTGCCCGTTCGTTAACCTAGATAGTCCAAGTGTCCGCTAGGAAACCTACATAGTCCAAGGGTCCGCTAGGTAACCTAGACAGTCCAAATGCCCGCTAGTTAACCTACATAGTCCAAGTTCCCGTTAGGTAACCTAGATAGTCCAAATGCCCGCTAGGGAACCCACATAGTCCAAGTGCCCGCTAGGGAACTTACATAGTCCAAGGGTCGCTAGGGAACCTACATAGTCCAAGTGCCCGTTAGTTAACCTAGATAGTCCAAGTGCCCACTAGGTAACCTAGGTAGTCCAACAGCCCGGTAGGTAACCTACATACTCCAATTACCCCCTAGGTAACGTAGATAGTCCAAGTTCCCACTAGGTCACCTAGATAGTCCAAGTGCCCGTTACCTAACCTAGATAGTCCAAGTGCCCGCTAGGTAACCTACATAGTCCTAGTGCCCGTTGGTTAACCAACATTGTCAAAGTGGCCGATACGGACCTACATAGTCCAAGTGCCTGTTAGGTAACCTACATAGTCCAAATGCCCGCTAGTAACCTACATAGTCCAAGTGCCCGATAGGGAACTCACATAATCCAAGTGCCCGCAAGGGAACCTACATAGTCCAAGTACCTGTTAGGTAACCTAGACAGTCCAAGTACCCGCTAGTTACCCTACATAGTCCAAGTGCCCGTTAGTTAACCTAGATAGTCCAAGTGCCCGCTAGGTAACCTAAGTTGTCTAAATGCCCGCTAGGGAAAATACATAGTCCAAGTACCCGTTAGGTATCCTAGATAGTCCAAATACCCGTTAGGGAACCCAAATAGTCCAAGTGCCCGCTAGGGAACTTACATAGTCCAAGTGCCCGTTAGTTAACCTAGATAGTCCAAGTGCCCGCTAGGTAACCTAGATAGTCCAACAGTCCGCTAGGTAACCAACATACTCCAAGAACCCGCTAGGCAACGTAGATAGTTCAAGTGACAGCTTGGTAACCTAGATAGTCCAAGTGCCCGCTAGGTAACCTACAAAGTCTAAGTGCCCGCTAGGTTATCTATATAGTCTAAATGCCCGCTAGGGAACCTACATAGTCCAAGTGCCCGCTAGGTAACCTAGATAGTCCAAGTGCCCTCGAGTTAACCTAGATCGTCTAAGTGCCCGCTAGTTAACCTACATAGTCCAAGGGCCCGTTAGTTAACCTACATAGTACAAGGTCCGCTAGTTAACCTAGATAGTCCAAGTGCTCGCTAGTTAACCTACATAGTACAAGGGCCCGTAGTTGACCTAGATAGTCCAAGTGCCCGCTAGGTAACCTAAGTAGTCCAAATGTCAGATAGGGATCCTACATAGTCCATGTGCCCGCTAGGTAACCTACATAGTCCAAGTGCCCGTTCGTTAACCTAGATAGTCCAAGTGCCCGCTAGGAAACCTACATAGTCCAAGGGCCTGCTATGTAACCTAGACTGTCCCAGTGCCCGCTAGGTTACCTACATAGTCCAAGTGCCCGTTCGTTAACCTAGATAGTCCAAGTGTCCGCTAGGAAACCTACATAGTCCAAGGGTCCGCTAGGTAACCTAGACAGTCCAAATGCCCGCTAGTTAACCTACATAGTCCAAGTTCCCGTTAGGTAACCTAGATAGTCCAAATGCCAGCTAGGGAACCCACATAGTCCAAGTGCCCGCTAGGGAACTTACATAGTCCAAGGGTCGCTAGGGAACCTACATAGTCCAAGTGCCCGTTAGTTAACCTAGATAGTCCAAGTGCCCACTAGGTAACCTAGGTAGTCCAACAGCCCGGTAGGTAACCTACATACTCCAATTACCCCCTAGGTAACGTAGATAGTTCAAGTGCCAGCTAGGTAACCTAGATAGTCCAAGTGCCCGCTAGGTAACCTACAAAGTCTAAGTGCCCGCTAAGGAATCTATATAGTCCAAATGCCCGCTAGGGAGCCTATATAATCCAAATGCCCGCTAGGTAACCTAGATAGTCCTAGGGCCCGCTAGGTAACCTACATAGTCCTATTGCCCACTAGTTAACCTACATTCTCCAAGTGCCCGATAGGGAACCTACATAGTCCAAGTGCCTGCTAGGTAACCTAGATAGTCCAAGTGCCTGATAGCTAACCTACATAGTCCAAGTGTCCGTTCATTAACTTAGATAGTCCAAGTGCCCATTGGGTAACCTACATAGTCCAAGTGCCCGCTTGGTAACGTGGATAGTCCAAGTGCCCGCTAGTTAACCTACATAGTCCAAGTGCCTTCTAGGGAGCCTACATACTCCACGTGACCGCTAGGGAACCTACATAGTCCAAGTGCCCGCTAGGAAACCTACATAGTCCAAGTGCCCGCTAGGTAACCTACATAGTCCAAGTGCCCACTAGGTAACCTAAATAATCCTAATGCCCGCTAGGGAATCTACATAGTCCAAGTGCCCGCTAGTTAACCTAGATAGTCCAAGTGCCCGCTAGTAAACCTAGATAGTCCAAGGGCCCGCTAGTTAACCTAGATAGTCCAAATGCCTGCTAGTTAACCTAAATCGTCCAAGTGTCTGCTAGGTAACCTACATAGTCCAAGTGACTGCTAGGTAACCTAGATAGTTCAAGTGCCTGATAGCTAACCTACATAGTCCAAGTGTCCGTTCGTTAACCTAGATAGTCCAAGTGCCCATTGGGTAACCTACATAGTCCAAGTGCCCACCTGGTAACCTGGATAGTCCAAGTGCCCGCTAGTTAACCTACATAGTCCAAGTGCCTTCTAGGGAGCCTACATTGTCCACGTGACCGCTAGGGAACCTACATAGTTCAAGTGCCCGCTAGGTAACTTACATAGTCCAAATGCCCGCAAGGAAACCTACATAGTCTAAATGCCCTCTAGGCAACCTACATAATCCAAGTGCCCGTTCTGGAACATACATAGTCCAAGTGCCCGTTAGCTAACCTAGATAGTCCAAGGGCCCGCAAGTTGACCTACATAGTCCAAGTGCCAGCTAGGTAACCTAAATAGTACAAGTGCCCGCTAGGGAACCTAGATAGTCCAAGTGCCTTTTAGCTAACCTAGATAGTCCAAGTGGCGGCTAGGTAACCTACATAGTCCAAGTTCCCGTTCGTTAACCTAGATAATCCAAGTGCCTGCTAGTAACCTAGATAGTCCAAGTGCCCGCTAGGTAACCTACATTGTCCAAATGCCCGCTAGTTAACCTACATAGTCCAAGTGCCCGTTAAGGAACCTAGATAGTCCAAATGCCCGCTAGGGAACCCACATAGTCCAAGTGCCCGCTAGGGAACTTACATAGTCCAAGGGCCGCTAGGGAACATACATAGTCCAAGTGTCCGTTAGTTATCCTAGATAGTCCAAGTGCCTATTAGGTAATCTAGATAGTCCAACAGCCCTGTAGGTAACCTACATACTCCAAGTACCCGTTAGGTAACGTAGATAGTTCAAGTGCCAGCTAGGTAACCTAGATAGTCCAAGTGCCCGCTAGGTAACCTACAAAGTATAAGTGCCCGCTTAGGAATCTATATAGTCCAAATGCCCGCTAGGGAGCCTACATAATCCAAATGACCGCTAGGTAACCTAGATAGTCCAAGGGCCCGCTAGGAAACCTACATAGTCCTAGTGCCCCCTAGTTAACCTACATTCTCCAAGTGCCCGATAGGGAACCTACATAGTCCAAGGGCCCGCTAGGGAACCTACATAGTCCAAGTGCCCGTTAGTTAACCTAGATAGTCCAAGTGCCCGCTAGGTAACCTAGATAGTCCAACAGTCCGCTAGGTAACCAACATACTCCAAGAACCCGCTAGGCAACGTAGATAGTTCAAGTGACAGCTTGGTAACCTAGATAGTCCAAGTGCCCGCTAGGTAACCTACAAAGTCTAAGTGCCCGCTAGGTTATCTATATAGTCTAAATGCCCGCTAGGGAACCTACATAGTCCAAGTGCCCGCTAGGTAACCTAGATAGTCCAAGTGCCCTCGAGTTAACCTAGATCGTCTAAGTGCCCGCTAGTTAACCTACATAGTCCAAGGGCCCGTTAGTTAACCTACATAGTACAAGGTCCGCTAGTTAACCTAGATAGTCCAAGTGCTCGCTAGTTAACCTACATAGTACAAGGGCCCGTAGTTGACCTAGATAGTCCAAGTGCCCGCTAGGTAACCTAAGTAGTCCAAATGTCAGATAGGGATCCTACATAGTCCATGTGCCCGCTAGGTAACCTACATAGTCCAAGTGCCCGTTCGTTAACCTAGATAGTCCAAGTGTCCGCTAGGAAACCTACATAGTCCAAGGGTCCGCTAGGTAACCTAGACAGTCCAAATGCCCGCTAGTTAACCTACATAGTCCAAGTTCCCGTTAGGTAACCTAGATAGTCCAAATGCCCGCTAGGGAACCCACATAGTCCAAGTGCCCGCTAGGGAACTTACATAGTCCAAGGGTCGCTAGGGAACCTACATAGTCCAAGTGCCCGTTAGTTAACCTAGATAGTCCAAGTGCCCACTAGGTAACCTAGGTAGTCCAACAGCCCGGTAGGTAACCTACATACTCCAATTACCCCCTAGGTAACGTAGATAGTCCAAGTTCCCACTAGGTCACCTAGATAGTCCAAGTGCCCGTTACCTAACCTAGATAGTCCAAGTGCCCGCTAGGTAACCTACATAGTCCTAGTGCCCGTTGGTTAACCAACATTGTCAAAGTGGCCGATACGGACCTACATAGTCCAAGTGCCTGTTAGGTAACCTACATAGTCCAAATGCCCGCTAGTAACCTACATAGTCCAAGTGCCCGATAGGGAACTCACATAATCCAAGTGCCCGCAAGGGAACCTACATAGTCCAAGTACCTGTTAGGTAACCTAGACAGTCCAAGTACCCGCTAGTTACCCTACATAGTCCAAGTGCCCGTTAGTTAACCTAGATAGTCCAAGTGCCCGCTAGGTAACCTAAGTTGTCTAAATGCCCGCTAGGGAAAATACATAGTCCAAGTACCCGTTAGGTATCCTAGATAGTCCAAATACCCGTTAGGGAACCCAAATAGTCCAAGTGCCCGCTAGGGAACTTACATAGTCCAAGTGCCCGTTAGTTAACCTAGATAGTCCAAGTGCCCGCTAGGTAACCTAGATAGTCCAACAGTCCGCTAGGTAACCAACATACTCCAAGAACCCGCTAGGCAACGTAGATAGTTCAAGTGACAGCTTGGTAACCTAGATAGTCCAAGTGCCCGCTAGGTAACCTACAAAGTCTAAGTGCCCGCTAGGTTATCTATATAGTCTAAATGCCCGCTAGGGAACCTACATAGTCCAAGTGCCCGCTAGGTAACCTAGATAGTCCAAGTGCCCTCGAGTTAACCTAGATCGTCTAAGTGCCCGCTAGTTAACCTACATAGTCCAAGGGCCCGTTAGTTAACCTACATAGTACAAGGTCCGCTAGTTAACCTAGATAGTCCAAGTGCTCGCTAGTTAACCTACATAGTACAAGGGCCCGTAGTTGACCTAGATAGTCCAAGTGCCCGCTAGGTAACCTAAGTAGTCCAAATGTCAGATAGGGATCCTACATAGTCCATGTGCCCGCTAGGTAACCTACATAGTCCAAGTGCCCGTTCGTTAACCTAGATAGTCCAAGTGCCCGCTAGGAAACCTACATAGTCCAAGGGCCTGCTATGTAACCTAGACTGTCCCAGTGCCCGCTAGGTTACCTACATAGTCCAAGTGCCCGTTCGTTAACCTAGATAGTCCAAGTGTCCGCTAGGAAACCTACATAGTCCAAGGGTCCGCTAGGTAACCTAGACAGTCCAAATGCCCGCTAGTTAACCTACATAGTCCAAGTTCCCGTTAGGTAACCTAGATAGTCCAAATGCCAGCTAGGGAACCCACATAGTCCAAGTGCCCGCTAGGGAACTTACATAGTCCAAGGGTCGCTAGGGAACCTACATAGTCCAAGTGCCCGTTAGTTAACCTAGATAGTCCAAGTGCCCACTAGGTAACCTAGGTAGTCCAACAGCCCGGTAGGTAACCTACATACTCCAATTACCCCCTAGGTAACGTAGATAGTTCAAGTGCCAGCTAGGTAACCTAGATAGTCCAAGTGCCCGCTAGGTAACCTACAAAGTCTAAGTGCCCGCTAAGGAATCTATATAGTCCAAATGCCCGCTAGGGAGCCTATATAATCCAAATGCCCGCTAGGTAACCTAGATAGTCCTAGGGCCCGCTAGGTAACCTACATAGTCCTATTGCCCACTAGTTAACCTACATTCTCCAAGTGCCCGATAGGGAACCTACATAGTCCAAGTGCCTGCTAGGTAACCTACATAGTCCAAATGCCCTCTAGTTAACCCACATCGTCCAAGTGCCCGCTAGGGAACTTACATAGTCCAAGGGCCCGCTAGGGAACCTACATAGTCCAAGTGCCCGTTAGTTAATCTAGATAGTCCAAGTGCCCGCTAGGTAACCTAGATAGTCGAACAGCCCGCTAGGTAACCAACATACTCCAAGAACATGCTAGGCAACATAGATAGTTCAAGTGCCAGCTAGGTAACCTAGATAGTCCAAGTGCCCGCTAGGTAACCTACAAAGTCTAGGTGCCCGCTAGGTTATCTATATAGTCCAAATGCCCGCTAGGGAACCTACATAGTCCAAGTGCCCGGAAGGTAACCTAGATAGTCCAAGTTCCCACTAATTAACCTACATAGTCCAAGGTCCGCTAGTTAACCTAGATAGTCCAAGTGCTCGCTAGTTAAGCTACATAGTAAAAGGGCCCGCTAGTTGACCTAGGTAGTCCAAGTGCCCGCTAGGTAACCTAAGTAGTCCAAATGTCCGATAGGGATCCTACATAGTCCATGTGCCCGCTAGGTAACCTACATAGTCCAAGTGCCCGTTCGTTAACCTAGATTGTCCAAGTGCCCGCTAGGTAACCTAGACTGTCCTAGTGCCCGCTAGGTTACCTACATAGTCCAAGTGCCCGTTCGTTAACCTAGATAGTCCAAGTACCTGCTAGGAAACCTACATAGTCCAAGGGCCCACTAGGTAACCTAGAGAGTAAGTGCCCGCTAGGTAACCTAGAGTCCAAGTGCTCACTAGTTAACCTACATAGTCCAAGTGCCCGCTATGTAACCTAGATAGTCAAAGTGCCCGTTAGGTAACCTAGATAGTCCAAGTGCCCGTTAGGCAACCTACATGGTCCAAGAGCCCGTTCGTTAACCTAGATGTCCAAGTGCCCGCTAGGTAACCTAGACAGTCCAAGTGACCGCTAGGTTACCTGCATATTCCAAGTGCCCGTTCGTTAACCTAGATAGTCCAAGTGCCCACTAGGTAACCTACATAGTCCTAGTGCCCGCTCGGTAACCTAGATAGTCCAAGGGCCCGCTAGTTAACCTACATAATCCAAGGGCACGCTAGTTAACCTAGATCGTGCAAGTGTCCACTAGTTAACCTACATAGTCCAAGTTCCCGCTAGTTAACCTATATACCAAGTGCCTGCTACGTAACCTAGATAGTCCAAGGGCACGCTTGTTAACCTACATAGTACAAGTTCCCGCTAGGCAACATACATAGTCTGAGTGCACGCTAGTTAACCTAGATAGTCCAAGGGCCTGCAAGTTAACCTAGATAGTCCAAGTGCCTGCTAGGTAACCTACATAGTGCAAGTGTCTGCTAGTTAACCTACATATTCCAAGTGCTCGATAGTTAACATAGATAGTCCAAGTGCCCGCTAGGTAAATTAGATAGTGTAAGTACCCGCTAGTTAACCTAGATAGTTCTAGTACCCACTAGGTAACCTAGATCGTCCAAGGGCCCCCTAGTTAGCCTACATAGTCCAAGTGCCCGCTAGGTAACCTAGATAGTCCAAGTGCCCGCTACGTAACCTAGATAGTCCAAGTGCCCGTTCGGTAAACTAGATAGTCCAAGTGCCCTTTAGGGAACCTAGATAATCCAAGGGCCCGCTAGTAAACCTACATAGTCCATGGGCCCGCAAGTTAACCTACATATTCCAAGTGCCCCCTAGTTAACCTACATAATCTAAGTGTCCGTTAGCTAACATAGGTAGTCGAAGGGCCCGCTAGTTGACCTACATTGTCCAAGTGCCCGCTAGGTAAACTACATAGTCTAAGTGCCCGCTAGGTAACCTAGATAGTCTAAGTGCCCACTAGTTAACCTACATAGTCCAAGGGCCTGCTAGGTAACCTACATTGTCCAAGTGCCCGCTAGGTAACGTAGATAGCCCAAGTGCCCGCTAGGGTACGTACATAGTCCAAGTGCCCACTAGGTAACATAGACAGTCCAATTGCCCCCTAGTTAACCTAGACAGTCCAAGTACCCGATAGGGAACCTACATAGTCCAAGTGCCCACTAGGGAACCTACATAGTCCAAGTGCTCGCTAGGCAACCTACATAGTCGAAGTGCCCGTTAGTTAACCTAGATAGTCCAATTGCCGTTAGCTAACCTAGATAGTCGAAGTGACCGCTAGTTAACCTACATAGTCTAAGTGCCCGTTCGTTAACCTAGATAGTCCAAGGGCCAGCTAGGTAAACTAGACAGTCCAAGTGCCCGCTGGGTTACCTACATAGTCCAAGTGAACGTTCGTTAACCTAGATCGTCCAAGTGCCCGCTGGTATCCTACATAGTCCAAGGGCCCGCTAGGTAACCTTGATAGTCCAAGTGCCTTCTAGTTAACCTACGTAGTCCAAGTGCCCACTAGGTAACCTAAATAATCCAAATGCCCGCTAGGGAAACTACATAGTCCAAGTGCCCGCAAGTTAACCTAGATAGTCCAAGTGCCCGCTAGTAAACCTAGGTAGTCCAAGTACCCGCTAGTTAACCTAAATCTTCCAAGTGTCTGCTAGGTAACCTACATATTCCAAGTGACTGCTAGGTAACCTAGATAGTCCAAGTGCCTGATAGCTAACCTACATAGTCCAAGTGTCCGTTCGTTAACCTCGATAGACCAAGTGCCCTTTGAGTAACCTACATAGTCCAAGTGCCGCCTGGAAACCTGGATAGTCCAAGTGCCCGCTAGTTAACCTACATAGTCCAAGTGCCTTCTAGGGAGACTACATAGTCCAAGTGCCCGCTAGTTAACCTAGATAGTCCAAGTGCCCGCTAGTAAACCTAGATAGTCGAAGGGCCCGCTAGTTAACCTAGATAGTCCAAGTGCCCGCTAGTTAACCTAAATATTCCAAGTGTCCGCTAGGTAACCTACATAGTCCAAGTGCCCGCTAGGGAACCTAGATTGTCCAAGTGCCCGCTAGGGAACCTAGATTGTCCAAGTGCCTGTTAGCTAACCTAGATAGTCCAAGTGGCGGCTAGGTAACCTACATAGTCCAAGTGCCCGTTCGTTAACCTAGATAATTCAAGTGTCCGCTAGGTAACCTAGACAGTCCAAGTGCCCGCTAGTTACCCTGCATAGTCCAAGTGCCCGTTAGTTAACCTAGATAGTCAATGTGCCTGCTAGGTAACCTAGATAGTCCAAGTGCCCGCGAGGTAACCTACATAGTCCAAGTGCCCGCTAAGTAACCTAAATAGTACAAATGCCCGCTAGGGAAACTACATATTCGAAGTGCCCGCTAGTTAACCTAGATAGTCCAAGTGCCTGCTAGTTAAACTACATAGTCCAAGTGCCTTCTAGGGAGCCTACATAGTCCAAGTGCCCGCTAGTTAACCTAGATAGTCCAAGTGCCTGCTAGTAAACCTACAAAATCCATGGGCCCGCTAGTTAATCTACATAGTGCAAGGGCCCACTAGTTAACCTAGATAGTCCAAGTGCCTGCTAGTAAACCTACATATATCCATGGGTCCGCTAGTTTACATACATAGTGCAAGGGCCCGCTAGTTAACCTAGATAGTGCAAGTGTCCGCTAGTTAACTTACATAGTCCAAGTGCCCGCTAGTTAACCTAGATAGTCCAAGTGCCCGCTAGGGATCCTTCATAATCCAAGTGCATTCTAGGTAACCTAGATAGTCCAAGTGCCCGCTAGTTAACCTAGATAGTCCTAGTGCCGTTAGTTAACATAGATAGTCCAAGGCCCACTAGGGGACGTACATAGTCCATGTGCCCGCAGGGTAACCTAGATAGTCCAAGTGCGCGCTAGGGTATGTACATAGTCCAAGTGCCTGCTAGGAAACCTAGATAGCCCAAGTGCCCGCTACTTAACCTACATAGTCAAATTGCCCGCTAGATAACCTAAGTAGTACAAATGTCTGATAGGGATCCTACATAGTCCAAGTGCCCGCTAGGTAACCTAGATAGTCCAAGTGCCCGTTCGTTAACCTAGATAGTCCTAGTGCCCGTTAGTTAACATAGATAGTCCAAGTGCCCACTAGGGGACGTACATAGTCCATGTGCCCGCTAGGTAACCTAGATATTCCAAGTGTGCGCTAGGGTATGTACATAGTCCAAGTGCCTGCTAGGAAACCTAGATAGCCCAAGTGCCCGCTACTTAACCTACATAGTCAAATTGCCCGCTAGATAACCTAAGTAGTACAAATGTCTGATAGGGATCCTACATAGTCCAAGTGCCCGCTAGGTAACCTAGATAGTCCAAGTGCCCGTTCGTTAACCTAGATAGTCCAAGTGCCCGCTAGGTAACCTACATAGTCCAAGGGCCCGCTAGATAACCTACATAGTCCAAGGTCCGCTAGTTAACCTAGATAGTCCAAGTGCTCGCTAGTTAAGCTACATAGTACAGGGGCCCGCTAGTTGACCTAGATAATCCAAGTGCCCGCTAGGTAACCTAAGTAGTCCAAATGTCCGATAGGGATCCTACATAGTCCAAGTGCCCGCTAGGTAACCTACATAGTCCAAGTGCCCGTTCGTTAACCTAGATTGTCCAAGTGCCCGCTAGGTAACCTAGACTGTCCTAGTGCCCGCTAGGTTACCTATATAGTCCAAGTGCCCGTTCGTTAACCTAGATAGTCCAAGTACCCGCTAGGAAACCTACATAGTCCAAGGGCCCGCTAGGTAACCTAGATAGTCCAAGTGCCCGCTAGGTAACCTAGAGTCCAAGTGCTCACTAGTTAACCTACATAGTCCAAGTGCCCGCTATGTAACCTAGATAGTCAAAGTGCCCGTTAGGTAACCTAGATAGTCCAAGTGCCCGTTAGGCAACCTACATGGCCCAAGAGCCCGTTCGTTAACCTAGATGTCCAAGTGCCTGCTAGGTAACCTAGACAGTCCAAGTGCCCGCTAGGTTACCTGCATATTCCAAGTGCCCGTTCCTTAACCTAGATAGTCCAAGTGCCAACTAGGGAACCTATATAGTCCAAGTGCCCGCTATGTAACCTAGACAGTCAAAGTGCCCGCTAGGAAAACTACATAGTCCAAGTGCCCGCTAGTTAACCTAGATAGTCCAAGTGCCCGCTAGTAAACCTAGATAGTCCAAGGGCCCGCTAGTTAATCTAGATAGTCCAAGTGCCTGCTAGTTAACCTAGATAGTCCAAGTGCCCGCTAAGGAACCTATATAGTCCAAGTGCTATCTAGGTAACCTAGATAGTCCAAGTGCCCGCTAGGATGTGTACATTGTCCAAGTGCCCGCTAGGTAACCTAGATAGTCTAAGTGCCCACTAGTTAACCTACATAGTCCAAGGGCCTGCTAGTTAACCTACATTGTCCAAGTGCCCGCTAGGTAACGTAGATAGCCCAAGTGCCCGATAGGGAACGTACATAGTCCAAGTGCCCACTAGGCAACCTAGACAGTCCAATTGCCCCCTAGTTAACCTAGACAGTCCAAGTACCCGATAGGGAACCTACATAGTCCAAGTGCCCGCTAGGGAACCTACATAGTCCAAGTGCTCGCTAGGCAACCTACATAGTCCAAGTGTCCGCTAGTTAACCTACATAGTCCAAGTGCCCGTTCGTTAACCTAGATAGTCCAAGGGCCAGCTAGGTAAACTAGACAGTCCTAGTGCCCGCTGGGTTACCTACATAGTCCAAGTGCACGTTCGTTAACCTAGATCGTCCAAGTGCCCACTGGTATCCTACATAGTCCAAGGGCCCGCTAGGTAACCTTGATAGTCCAAGTGCCTTCTAGTTAACCTACGTAGTCCAAGTGCCCGCTAGGTAACATACATAGTCCAAGTGCCAACTAGGTAACCTAAATAATCCAAATGCCCGCTAGGGAAACTACATAGTCAAAGTGTCCGCTAATTAACCTAGATAATCCAAGTGCCCGCTAGTAAACCTAGATAGTCCAAGGGCCCTCTAGTTAACCTAGATAGTCCAAGTGCCCGCTAGTTAACCAAAATCTTCCAAGTGTCCGCTAGGTAACCTACATAGTCCAAGTGACTGCTAGGTAACCTAGATAGTCCAAGTGCCTGATAGCTAACCTACATAGTCCAAGTGTCCGTTCGTTAATCTAGATAGTCCAAGTGCCCATTGGGTAACCTACATAGTCCAAGGGCCGCCTGGTAACCTGGATAGTCCAAGTGCCCGCTAGTTAACCTACATAGTCCAAGTGCCTTCTAGGGAGCCTACGTAGTACACGTGACCGCTAAGGAACCTACATAGTCCAAGTGCCCGTTAGCTAACCTAGATAGTCCAAGGGCCCGCTAGTTGACCTACATAGTCAAATTGCCAGCTAGGTAACCTAGATAGTACAAGTGCCCGCTAGAGAACCTAGATAGTCCAAGTGCCTGTTAGCTAACCTAGATAGTCCAAGTGGCGGCTAGGTAACCTACATAGTCCAAGAGCCCGTTCGTTAACCTAGATAATCCAAGTGCCTGCTAGTTAACCTAGATAGTCCAAGTGCCCGCTAATAAACCTAGATAGTCGAAGGTCCCGCTAGTTAACCTAGATAGTCCAAGTGCCCGCTAGTTAACCTAAATATTCCAAGTGTCCGCTAGGTAACCTACATAGTCCAAGTGCCCGCTAGGGAACCTAGATTGTCCAAGTGCCTGTTAGCTAACCTAGATAGTCCAAGTGGCGGCTAGGTAACCTACATAGTCCAAGTGCCCGTTCGTTAACCTAGATAATTCAAGTGTCCGCTAGGTAACCTAGACAGTCCAAGTGCCCGCTAGTTACCCTGCATAGTCCAAGTGCCCGTTAGTTAACCTAGATAGTCAATGTGCCTGCTAGGTAACCTAGATAGTCCAAGTGCCCGCGAGGTAACCTACATAGTCCAAGTGCCCGCTAAGTAACCTAAATAGTACAAATGCCCGCTAGGGAAACTACATATTCGAAGTGCCCGCTAGTTAACCTAGATAGTCCAAGTGCCTGCTAGTTAACCTACATAGTCCAAGTGCCTTCTAGGGAGCCTACATAGTCCAAGTGCCCGATAGTTAACCTAGATAGTCCAAGTGCCTGCTAGTAAACCTACAAAATCCATGGGCCCGCAAGTTAACCTACATAGTGCAAGGGCCCACTACTTAACCTAGATAGTCCAAGTGCCTGCTAGTAAACCTACATAATCCATGGGTCCGCTAGTTTACCTACATATTGCAAGGGCCCGCTAGTTAACCTAGATAGTGCAAGTGTCCGCTAGTTAACCTACATAGTCCAAGTGCCCGCTAGTTAACCTAGATAGTCCAAGTGCCCGCTAGGGATCCTTCATAATCCAAGTGCATTCTAGGTAACCTAGATAGTCCAAGTGCCCGCTAGTTAACCTAGATAGTCCTAGTGCCCGTTAGTTAACATAGATAGTCCAAGTGCCCACTAGGGGACGTACATAGTCCATGTGCCCGCTAGGTAACCTAGATAGTCCAAGTGCGCGCTAGGGTATGTACATAGTCCAAACGCCTGCTAGGAAACCTAGATAGCCCAAGTGCCCGCTACTTAACCTACATAGTCAAATTGCCCGCTAGATAACCTAAGTAGTACAAATGTCTGATAGGGATCCTACATAGTCCAAGTGCCCGCTAGGTAACCTAGATAGTCCAAGTGCCCGTTCGTTAACCTAGATAGTCCAAGTGCCCGCTAGGTAACCTACATAGTCCAAGGGCCCGCTAGATAACCTACATAGTCCAAGGTCCGCTAGTTAACCTAGATAGTCCAAGTGCTCGCTAGTTAAGCTACATAGTACAGGGGCCCGCTAGTTGACCTAGATAATCCAAGTGCCCGCTAGGTAACCTAAGTAGTCCAAATGTCCGATAGGGATCCTACATAGTCCAAGTGCCCGCTAGGTAACCTACATAGTCCAAGTGCCCGTTCGTTAACCTAGATTGTCCAAGTGCCCGCTAGGTAACCTAGACTGTCCTAGTGCCCGCTAGGTTACCTATATAGTCCAAGTGCCCGTTCGTTAACCTAGATAGTCCAAGTACCCGCTAGGAAACCTACATAGTCCAAGGGCCCGCTAGGTAACCTAGATAGTCCAAGTGCCCGCTAGGTAACCTAGAGTCCAAGTGCTCACTAGTTAACCTACATAGTCCAAGTGCCCGCTATGTAACCTAGATAGTCAAAGTGCCCGTTAGGTAACCTAGATAGTCCAAGTGCCCGTTAGGCAACCTACATGGCCCAAGAGCCCGTTCGTTAACCTAGATGTCCAAGTGCCTGCTAGGTAACCTAGACAGTCCAAGTGCCCGCTAGGTTACCTGCATATTCCAAGTGCCCGTTCCTTAACCTAGATAGTCCAAGTGCCAACTAGGGAACCTATATAGTCCAAGTGCCCGCTATGTAACCTAGACAGTCAAAGTGCCCGCTAGGAAAACTACATAGTCCAAGTGCCCGCTAGTTAACCTAGATAGTCCAAGTGCCCGCTAGTAAACCTAGATAGTCCAAGGGCCCGCTAGTTAATCTAGATAGTCCAAGTGCCTGCTAGTTAACCTAGATAGTCCAAGTGCCCGCTAAGGAACCTATATAGTCCAAGTGCTATCTAGGTAACCTAGATAGTCCAAGTGCCCGCTAGGATGTGTACATTGTCCAAGTGCCCGCTAGGTAACCTAGATAGTCTAAGTGCCCACTAGTTAACCTACATAGTCCAAGGGCCTGCTAGTTAACCTACATTGTCCAAGTGCCCGCTAGGTAACGTAGATAGCCCAAGTGCCCGATAGGGAACGTACATAGTCCAAGTGCCCACTAGGCAACCTAGACAGTCCAATTGCCCCCTAGTTAACCTAGACAGTCCAAGTACCCGATAGGGAACCTACATAGTCCAAGTGCCCGCTAGGGAACCTACATAGTCCAAGTGCTCGCTAGGCAACCTACATAGTCCAAGTGTCCGCTAGTTAACCTACATAGTCCAAGTGCCCGTTCGTTAACCTAGATAGTCCAAGGGCCAGCTAGGTAAACTAGACAGTCCTAGTGCCCGCTGGGTTACCTACATAGTCCAAGTGCACGTTCGTTAACCTAGATCGTCCAAGTGCCCACTGGTATCCTACATAGTCCAAGGGCCCGCTAGGTAACCTTGATAGTCCAAGTGCCTTCTAGTTAACCTACGTAGTCCAAGTGCCCGCTAGGTAACATACATAGTCCAAGTGCCAACTAGGTAACCTAAATAATCCAAATGCCCGCTAGGGAAACTACATAGTCAAAGTGTCCGCTAATTAACCTAGATAATCCAAGTGCCCGCTAGTAAACCTAGATAGTCCAAGGGCCCTCTAGTTAACCTAGATAGTCCAAGTGCCCGCTAGTTAACCAAAATCTTCCAAGTGTCCGCTAGGTAACCTACATAGTCCAAGTGACTGCTAGGTAACCTAGATAGTCCAAGTGCCTGATAGCTAACCTACATAGTCCAAGTGTCCGTTCGTTAATCTAGATAGTCCAAGTGCCCATTGGGTAACCTACATAGTCCAAGGGCCGCCTGGTAACCTGGATAGTCCAAGTGCCCGCTAGTTAACCTACATAGTCCAAGTGCCTTCTAGGGAGCCTACGTAGTACACGTGACCGCTAAGGAACCTACATAGTCCAAGTGCCCGTTAGCTAACCTAGATAGTCCAAGGGCCCGCTAGTTGACCTACATAGTCAAATTGCCAGCTAGGTAACCTAGATAGTACAAGTGCCCGCTAGAGAACCTAGATAGTCCAAGTGCCTGTTAGCTAACCTAGATAGTCCAAGTGGCGGCTAGGTAACCTACATAGTCCAAGAGCCCGTTCGTTAACCTAGATAATCCAAGTGCCTGCTAGTTAACCTAGATAGTCCAAGTGCCCGCTAATAAACCTAGATAGTCGAAGGTCCCGCTAGTTAACCTAGATAGTCCAAGTGCCCGCTAGTTAACCTAAATATTCCAAGTGTCCGCTAGGTAACCTACATAGTCCAAGTGCCCGCTAGGGAACCTAGATTGTCCAAGTGCCTGTTAGCTAACCTAGATAGTCCAAGTGGCGGCTAGGTAACCTACATAGTCCAAGTGCCCGTTCGTTAACCTAGATAATTCAAGTGTCCGCTAGGTAACCTAGACAGTCCAAGTGCCCGCTAGTTACCCTGCATAGTCCAAGTGCCCGTTAGTTAACCTAGATAGTCAATGTGCCTGCTAGGTAACCTAGATAGTCCAAGTGCCCGCGAGGTAACCTACATAGTCCAAGTGCCCGCTAAGTAACCTAAATAGTACAAATGCCCGCTAGGGAAACTACATATTCGAAGTGCCCGCTAGTTAACCTAGATAGTCCAAGTGCCTGCTAGTTAACCTACATAGTCCAAGTGCCTTCTAGGGAGCCTACATAGTCCAAGTGCCCGATAGTTAACCTAGATAGTCCAAGTGCCTGCTAGTAAACCTACAAAATCCATGGGCCCGCAAGTTAACCTACATAGTGCAAGGGCCCACTACTTAACCTAGATAGTCCAAGTGCCTGCTAGTAAACCTACATAATCCATGGGTCCGCTAGTTTACCTACATATTGCAAGGGCCCGCTAGTTAACCTAGATAGTGCAAGTGTCCGCTAGTTAACCTACATAGTCCAAGTGCCCGCTAGTTAACCTAGATAGTCCAAGTGCCCGCTAGGGATCCTTCATAATCCAAGTGCATTCTAGGTAACCTAGATAGTCCAAGTGCCCGCTAGTTAACCTAGATAGTCCTAGTGCCCGTTAGTTAACATAGATAGTCCAAGTGCCCACTAGGGGACGTACATAGTCCATGTGCCCGCTAGGTAACCTAGATAGTCCAAGTGCGCGCTAGGGTATGTACATAGTCCAAACGCCTGCTAGGAAACCTAGATAGCCCAAGTGCCCGCTACTTAACCTACATAGTCAAATTGCCCGCTAGATAACCTAAGTAGTACAAATGTCTGATAGGGATCCTACATAGTCCAAGTGCCCGCTAGGTAACCTAGATAGTCCAAGTGCCCGTTCGTTAACCTAGATAGTCCTAGTGCCCGTTAGTTAACATAGATAGTCCAAGTGCCCACTAGGGGACGTACATAGTCCATGTGCCCGCTAGGTAACCTAGATATTCCAAGTGTGCGCTAGGGTATGTACATAGTCCAAGTGCCTGCTAGGAAACCTAGATAGCCCAAGTGCCCGCTACTTAACCTACATAGTCAAATTGCCCGCTAGATAACCTAAGTAGTACAAATGTCTGATAGGGATCCTACATAGTCCAAGTGCCCGCTAGGTAACCTAGATAGTCCAAGTGCCCGTTCGTTAACCTAGATAGTCCAAGTGCCCGCTAGGTAACCTACATAGTCCAAGGGCCCGCTAGATAACCTACATAGTCCAAGGTCCGCTAGTTAACCTAGATAGTCCAAGTGCTCGCTAGTTAAGCTACATAGTACAGGGGCCCGCTAGTTGACCTAGATAATCCAAGTGCCCGCTAGGTAACCTAAGTAGTCCAAATGTCCGATAGGGATCCTACATAGTCCAAGTGCCCGCTAGGTAACCTACATAGTCCAAGTGCCCGTTCGTTAACCTAGATTGTCCAAGTGCCCGCTAGGTAACCTAGACTGTCCTAGTGCCCGCTAGGTTACCTATATAGTCCAAGTGCCCGTTCGTTAACCTAGATAGTCCAAGTACCCGCTAGGAAACCTACATAGTCCAAGGGCCCGCTAGGTAACCTAGATAGTCCAAGTGCCCGCTAGGTAACCTAGAGTCCAAGTGCTCACTAGTTAACCTACATAGTCCAAGTGCCCGCTATGTAACCTAGATAGTCAAAGTGCCCGTTAGGTAACCTAGATAGTCCAAGTGCCCGTTAGGCAACCTACATGGCCCAAGAGCCCGTTCGTTAACCTAGATGTCCAAGTGCCTGCTAGGTAACCTAGACAGTCCAAGTGCCCGCTAGGTTACCTGCATATTCCAAGTGCCCGTTCCTTAACCTAGATAGTCCAAGTGCCAACTAGGGAACCTATATAGTCCAAGTGCCCGCTATGTAACCTAGACAGTCAAAGTGCCCGCTAGGAAAACTACATAGTCCAAGTGCCCGCTAGTTAACCTAGATAGTCCAAGTGCCCGCTAGTAAACCTAGATAGTCCAAGGGCCCGCTAGTTAATCTAGATAGTCCAAGTGCCTGCTAGTTAACCTAGATAGTCCAAGTGCCCGCTAAGGAACCTATATAGTCCAAGTGCTATCTAGGTAACCTAGATAGTCCAAGTGCCCGCTAGGATGTGTACATTGTCCAAGTGCCCGCTAGGTAACCTAGATAGTCTAAGTGCCCACTAGTTAACCTACATAGTCCAAGGGCCTGCTAGTTAACCTACATTGTCCAAGTGCCCGCTAGGTAACGTAGATAGCCCAAGTGCCCGATAGGGAACGTACATAGTCCAAGTGCCCACTAGGCAACCTAGACAGTCCAATTGCCCCCTAGTTAACCTAGACAGTCCAAGTACCCGATAGGGAACCTACATAGTCCAAGTGCCCGCTAGGGAACCTACATAGTCCAAGTGCTCGCTAGGCAACCTACATAGTCCAAGTGTCCGCTAGTTAACCTACATAGTCCAAGTGCCCGTTCGTTAACCTAGATAGTCCAAGGGCCAGCTAGGTAAACTAGACAGTCCTAGTGCCCGCTGGGTTACCTACATAGTCCAAGTGCACGTTCGTCAACCTAGATCGTCCAAGTGCCCACTGGTATCCTACATAGTCCAAGGGCCCGCTAGGTAACCTTGATAGTCCAAGTGCCTTCTAGTTAACCTACGTAGTCCAAGTGCCCGCTAGGTAACATACATAGTCCAAGTGCCAACTAGGTAACCTAAATAATCCAAATGCCCGCTAGGGAAACTACATAGTCAAAGTGTCCGCTAATTAACCTAGATAATCCAAGTGCCCGCTAGTAAACCTAGATAGTCCAAGGGCCCTCTAGTTAACCTAGATAGTCCAAGTGCCCGCTAGTTAACCAAAATCTTCCAAGTGTCCGCTAGGTAACCTACATAGTCCAAGTGACTGCTAGGTAACCTAGATAGTCCAAGTGCCTGATAGCTAACCTACATAGTCCAAGTGTCCGTTCGTTAATCTAGATAGTCCAAGTGCCCATTGGGTAACCTACATAGTCCAAGGGCCGCCTGGTAACCTGGATAGTCCAAGTGCCCGCTAGTTAACCTACATAGTCCAAGTGCCTTCTAGGGAGCCTACGTAGTACACGTGACCGCTAAGGAACCTACATAGTCCAAGTGCCCGTTAGCTAACCTAGATAGTCCAAGGGCCCGCTAGTTGACCTACATAGTCAAATTGCCAGCTAGGTAACCTAGATAGTACAAGTGCCCGCTAGAGAACCTAGATAGTCCAAGTGCCTGTTAGCTAACCTAGATAGTCCAAGTGGCGGCTAGGTAACCTACATAGTCCAAGAGCCCGTTCGTTAACCTAGATAATCCAAGTGCCTGCTAGTTAACCTAGATAGTCCAAGTGCCCGCTAATAAACCTAGATAGTCGAAGGTCCCGCTAGTTAACCTAGATAGTCCAAGTGCCCGCTAGTTAACCTAAATATTCCAAGTGTCCGCTAGGTAACCTACATAGTCCAAGTGCCCGCTAGGGAACCTAGATTGTCCAAGTGCCTGTTAGCTAACCTAGATAGTCCAAGTGGCGGCTAGGTAACCTACATAGTCCAAGTGCCCGTTCGTTAACCTAGATAATTCAAGTGTCCGCTAGGTAACCTAGACAGTCCAAGTGCCCGCTAGTTACCCTGCATAGTCCAAGTGCCCGTTAGTTAACCTAGATAGTCAATGTGCCTGCTAGGTAACCTAGATAGTCCAAGTGCCCGCGAGGTAACCTACATAGTCCAAGTGCCCGCTAAGTAACCTAAATAGTACAAATGCCCGCTAGGGAAACTACATATTCGAAGTGCCCGCTAGTTAACCTAGATAGTCCAAGTGCCTGCTAGTTAACCTACATAGTCCAAGTGCCTTCTAGGGAGCCTACATAGTCCAAGTGCCCGATAGTTAACCTAGATAGTCCAAGTGCCTGCTAGTAAACCTACAAAATCCATGGGCCCGCAAGTTAACCTACATAGTGCAAGGGCCCACTACTTAACCTAGATAGTCCAAGTGCCTGCTAGTAAACCTACATAATCCATGGGTCCGCTAGTTTACCTACATATTGCAAGGGCCCGCTAGTTAACCTAGATAGTGCAAGTGTCCGCTAGTTAACCTACATAGTCCAAGTGCCCGCTAGTTAACCTAGATAGTCCAAGTGCCCGCTAGGGATCCTTCATAATCCAAGTGCATTCTAGGTAACCTAGATAGTCCAAGTGCCCGCTAGTTAACCTAGATAGTCCTAGTGCCCTTTAGTTAACATAGATAGTCCAAGTGCCCACTAGGGGACGTACATAGTCCATGTGCCCGCTAGGTAACCTAGATAGTCCAAGTGCGCGCTAGGGTATGTACATAGTCCAAACGCCTGCTAGGAAACCTAGATAGCCCAAGTGCCCGCTACTTAACCTACATAGTCAAATTGCCCGCTAGATAACCTAAGTAGTACAAATGTCTGATAGGGATCCTACATAGTCCAAGTGCCCGCTAGGTAACCTAGATAGTCCAAGTGCCCGTTCGTTAACCTAGATAGTCCAAGTGCCCGCTAGGTAACCTACATAGTCCAAGGGCCCGCTAGATAACCTACATAGTCCAAGGTCCGCTAGTTAACCTAGATAGTCCAAGTGCTCGCTAGTTAAGCTACATAGTACAGGGGCCCGCTAGTTGACCTAGATAATCCAAGTGCCCGCTAGGTAACCTAAGTAGTCCAAATGTCCGATAGGGATCCTACATAGTCCAAGTGCCCGCTAGGTAACCTACATAGTCCAAGTGCCCGTTCGTTAACCTAGATTGTCCAAGTGCCCGCTAGGTAACCTAGACTGTCCTAGTGCCCGCTAGGTTACCTATATAGTCCAAGTGCCCGTTCGTTAACCTAGATAGTCCAAGTACCCGCTAGGAAACCTACATAGTCCAAGGGCCCGCTAGGTAACCTAGATAGTCCAAGTGCCCGCTAGGGAACCTAGATTGTCCAAGTGCCTGTTAGCTAACCTAGATAGTCCAAGTGGCGGCTAGGTAACCTACATAGTCCAAGTGCCCGTTCGTTAACCTAGATAATTCAAGTGTCCGCTAGGTAACCTAGACAGTCCAAGTGCCCGCTAGTTACCCTGCATAGTCCAAGTGCCCGTTAGTTAACCTAGATAGTCAATGTGCCTGCTAGGTAACCTAGATAGTCCAAGTGCCCGCGAGGTAACCTACATAGTCCAAGTGCCCGCTAAGTAACCTAAATAGTACAAATGCCCGCTAGGGAAACTACATATTCGAAGTGCCCGCTAGTTAACCTAGATAGTCCAAGTGCCTGCTAGTTAACCTACATAGTCCAAGTGCCTTCTAGGGAGCCTACATAGTCCAAGTGCCCGATAGTTAACCTAGATAGTCCAAGTGCCTGCTAGTAAACCTACAAAATCCATGGGCCCGCAAGTTAACCTACATAGTGCAAGGGCCCACTACTTAACCTAGATAGTCCAAGTGCCTGCTAGTAAACCTACATAATCCATGGGTCCGCTAGTTTACCTACATATTGCAAGGGCCCGCTAGTTAACCTAGATAGTGCAAGTGTCCGCTAGTTAACCTACATAGTCCAAGTGCCCGCTAGTTAACCTAGATAGTCCAAGTGCCCGCTAGGGATCCTTCATAATCCAAGTGCATTCTAGGTAACCTAGATAGTCCAAGTGCCCGCTAGTTAACCTAGATAGTCCTAGTGCCCGTTAGTTAACATAGATAGTCCAAGTGCCCACTAGGGGACGTACATAGTCCATGTGCCCGCTAGGTAACCTAGATAGTCCAAGTGCGCGCTAGGGTATGTACATAGTCCAAACGCCTGCTAGGAAACCTAGATAGCCCAAGTGCCCGCTACTTAACCTACATAGTCAAATTGCCCGCTAGATAACCTAAGTAGTACAAATGTCTGATAGGGATCCTACATAGTCCAAGTGCCCGCTAGGTAACCTAGATAGTCCAAGTGCCCGTTCGTTAACCTAGATAGTCCAAGTGCCCGCTAGGTAACCTACATAGTCCAAGGGCCCGCTAGATAACCTACATAGTCCAAGGTCCGCTAGTTAACCTAGATAGTCCAAGTGCTCGCTAGTTAAGCTACATAGTACAGGGGCCCGCTAGTTGACCTAGATAATCCAAGTGCCCGCTAGGTAACCTAAGTAGTCCAAATGTCCGATAGGGATCCTACATAGTCCAAGTGCCCGCTAGGTAACCTACATAGTCCAAGTGCCCGTTCGTTAACCTAGATTGTCCAAGTGCCCGCTAGGTAACCTAGACTGTCCTAGTGCCCGCTAGGTTACCTATATAGTCCAAGTGCCCGTTCGTTAACCTAGATAGTCCAAGTACCCGCTAGGAAACCTACATAGTCCAAGGGCCCGCTAGGTAACCTAGATAGTCCAAGTGCCCGCTAGGTAACCTAGAGTCCAAGTGCTCACTAGTTAACCTACATAGTCCAAGTGCCCGCTATGTAACCTAGATAGTCAAAGTGCCCGTTAGGTAACCTAGATAGTCCAAGTGCCCGTTAGGCAACCTACATGGCCCAAGAGCCCGTTCGTTAACCTAGATGTCCAAGTGCCTGCTAGGTAACCTAGACAGTCCAAGTGCCCGCTAGGTTACCTGCATATTCCAAGTGCCCGTTCCTTAACCTAGATAGTCCAAGTGCCAACTAGGGAACCTATATAGTCCAAGTGCCCGCTATGTAACCTAGACAGTCAAAGTGCCCGCTAGGAAAACTACATAGTCCAAGTGCCCGCTAGTTAACCTAGATAGTCCAAGTGCCCGCTAGTAAACCTAGATAGTCCAAGGGCCCGCTAGTTAATCTAGATAGTCCAAGTGCCTGCTAGTTAACCTAGATAGTCCAAGTGCCCGCTAAGGAACCTATATAGTCCAAGTGCTATCTAGGTAACCTAGATAGTCCAAGTGCCCGCTAGGATGTGTACATTGTCCAAGTGCCCGCTAGGTAACCTAGATAGTCTAAGTGCCCACTAGTTAACCTACATAGTCCAAGGGCCTGCTAGTTAACCTACATTGTCCAAGTGCCCGCTAGGTAACGTAGATAGCCCAAGTGCCCGATAGGGAACGTACATAGTCCAAGTGCCCACTAGGCAACCTAGACAGTCCAATTGCCCCCTAGTTAACCTAGACAGTCCAAGTACCCGATAGGGAACCTACATAGTCCAAGTGCCCGCTAGGGAACCTACATAGTCCAAGTGCTCGCTAGGCAACCTACATAGTCCAAGTGTCCGCTAGTTAACCTACATAGTCCAAGTGCCCGTTCGTTAACCTAGATAGTCCAAGGGCCAGCTAGGTAAACTAGACAGTCCTAGTGCCCGCTGGGTTACCTACATAGTCCAAGTGCACGTTCGTTAACCTAGATCGTCCAAGTGCCCACTGGTATCCTACATAGTCCAAGGGCCCGCTAGGTAACCTTGATAGTCCAAGTGCCTTCTAGTTAACCTACGTAGTCCAAGTGCCCGCTAGGTAACATACATAGTCCAAGTGCCAACTAGGTAACCTAAATAATCCAAATGCCCGCTAGGGAAACTACATAGTCAAAGTGTCCGCTAATTAACCTAGATAATCCAAGTGCCCGCTAGTAAACCTAGATAGTCCAAGGGCCCTCTAGTTAACCTAGATAGTCCAAGTGCCCGCCAGTTAACCAAAATCTTCCAAGTGTCCGCTAGGTAACCTACATAGTCCAAGTGACTGCTAGGTAACCTAGATAGTCCAAGTGCCTGATAGCTAACCTACATAGTCCAAGTGTCCGTTCGTTAATCTAGATAGTCCAAGTGCCCATTGGGTAACCTACATAGTCCAAGTGCCGCCTGGTAACCTGGATAGTCCAAGTGCCCGCTAGTTAACCTACATAGTCCAAGTGCCTTCTAGGGAGCCTACGTAGTCCACGTGACCGCTAAGGAACCTACATAGTCCAAGTGCCTGTTAGCTAACCTAGATAGTCCAAGGGCCCGCTAGTTGACCTACATAGTCAAAGTGCCAGCTAGGTAACCTAGATAGTACAAGTGCCCGCTAGAGAACCTAGATAGTCCAAGTGCCTGTTAGCTAACCTAGATAGTCCAAGTGGCGGCTAGGTAACCTACATAGTCCAAGTGCCCGTTCGTTAACCTAGATAATCCAAGTGTCCGCTAGGTAACCTAGACAGTCCAAGTGCCCGCTAGTTACCCTACATAGTCCAAGTGCCCGTTAGTTAACCTAGATAGTCAATGTGCCTTCTAGGTAACCTCTATAGTCCAAATGCCCGCTAGGTAAGCTACATAGTCCAAGTGCCCGCTAGGTAACTTAAATAGTACAAATGCCCGCTAGGGAAACTACATAGTCCACGTGCCCGCTAGTTAACCTAGATAGTCCAAGTGCCTGCTAGTAAACCTACATAATCCATGGGCCCACTAGTTAACCTACATAGTGCAAGTGCCCGCTAGTTAACCTAGATAGTCCAAGTGCCTGCTAGTAAACCTACATAATCCATGGGTCCGCTAGTTAACATACATAGTGCAAGGGCCTGCTAGTTAACCTAGATAGTGCAAGTGTCCGCTAGTTAACCTAGATAGTCCAAGTGCCCGCTAGGGATCCTTCATAATCCAAGTGCATTCTAGGTAACCTAGATAGTCCAAGTGCCCGCTAGTTAACCTAGATAGTCCTAGTGCCCGTTAGTTAACATAGATAGTCCAAGTGCCCACTAGGGGACGTACATAGTCCATGTGCCCGCTAGGTAACCTAGATAGTCCAAGTGCGCGCTAGGGTATGTACATAGTCCAAACGCCTGCTAGGAAACCTAGATAGCCCAAGTGCCCGCTACTTAACCTACATAGTCAAATTGCCCGCTAGATAACCTAAGTAGTACAAATGTCTGATAGGGATCCTACATAGTCCAAGTGCCCGCTAGGTAACCTAGATAGTCCAAGTGCCCGTTCGTTAACCTAGATAGTCCAAGTGCCCGCTAGGTAACCTACATAGTCCAAGGGCCCGCTAGATAACCTACATAGTCCAAGGTCCGCTAGTTAACCTAGATAGTCCAAGTGCTCGCTAGTTAAGCTACATAGTACAGGGGCCCGCTAGTTGACCTAGATAATCCAAGTGCCCGCTAGGTAACCTAAGTAGTCCAAATGTCCGATAGGGATCCTACATAGTCCAAGTGCCCGCTAGGTAACCTACATAGTCCAAGTGCCCGTTCGTTAACCTAGATTGTCCAAGTGCCCGCTAGGTAACCTAGACTGTCCTAGTGCCCGCTAGGTTACCTATATAGTCCAAGTGCCCGTTCGTTAACCTAGATAGTCCAAGTACCCGCTAGGAAACCTACATAGTCCAAGGGCCCGCTAGGTAACCTAGATAGTCCAAGTGCCCGCTAGGTAACCTAGAGTCCAAGTGCTCACTAGTTAACCTACATAGTCCAAGTGCCCGCTATGTAACCTAGATAGTCAAAGTGCCCGTTAGGTAACCTAGATAGTCCAAGTGCCCGTTAGGCAACCTACATGGCCCAAGAGCCCGTTCGTTAACCTAGATGTCCAAGTGCCTGCTAGGTAACCTAGACAGTCCAAGTGCCCGCTAGGTTACCTGCATATTCCAAGTGCCCGTTCCTTAACCTAGATAGTCCAAGTGCCAACTAGGGAACCTATATAGTCCAAGTGCCCGCTATGTAACCTAGACAGTCAAAGTGCCCGCTAGGAAAACTACATAGTCCAAGTGCCCGCTAGTTAACCTAGATAGTCCAAGTGCCCGCTAGTAAACCTAGATAGTCCAAGGGCCCGCTAGTTAATCTAGATAGTCCAAGTGCCTGCTAGTTAACCTAGATAGTCCAAGTGCCCGCTAAGGAACCTATATAGTCCAAGTGCTATCTAGGTAACCTAGATAGTCCAAGTGCCCGCTAGGATGTGTACATTGTCCAAGTGCCCGCTAGGTAACCTAGATAGTCTAAGTGCCCACTAGTTAACCTACATAGTCCAAGGGCCTGCTAGTTAACCTACATTGTCCAAGTGCCCGCTAGGTAACGTAGATAGCCCAAGTGCCCGATAGGGAACGTACATAGTCCAAGTGCCCACTAGGCAACCTAGACAGTCCAATTGCCCCCTAGTTAACCTAGACAGTCCAAGTACCCGATAGGGAACCTACATAGTCCAAGTGCCCGCTAGGGAACCTACATAGTCCAAGTGCTCGCTAGGCAACCTACATAGTCCAAGTGTCCGCTAGTTAACCTACATAGTCCAAGTGCCCGTTCGTTAACCTAGATAGTCCAAGGGCCAGCTAGGTAAACTAGACAGTCCTAGTGCCCGCTGGGTTACCTACATAGTCCAAGTGCACGTTCGTTAACCTAGATCGTCCAAGTGCCCACTGGTATCCTACATAGTCCAAGGGCCCGCTAGGTAACCTTGATAGTCCAAGTGCCTTCTAGTTAACCTACGTAGTCCAAGTGCCCGCTAGGTAACATACATAGTCCAAGTGCCAACTAGGTAACCTAAATAATCCAAATGCCCGCTAGGGAAACTACATAGTCAAAGTGTCCGCTAATTAACCTAGATAATCCAAGTGCCCGCTAGTAAACCTAGATAGTCCAAGGGCCCTCTAGTTAACCTAGATAGTCCAAGTGCCCGCCAGTTAACCAAAATCTTCCAAGTGTCCGCTAGGTAACCTACATAGTCCAAGTGACTGCTAGGTAACCTAGATAGTCCAAGTGCCTGATAGCTAACCTACATAGTCCAAGTGTCCGTTCGTTAATCTAGATAGTCCAAGTGCCCATTGGGTAACCTACATAGTCCAAGTGCCGCCTGGTAACCTGGATAGTCCAAGTGCCCGCTAGTTAACCTACATAGTCCAAGTGCCTTCTAGGGAGCCTACGTAGTCCACGTGACCGCTAAGGAACCTACATAGTCCAAGTGCCTGTTAGCTAACCTAGATAGTCCAAGGGCCCGCTAGTTGACCTACATAGTCAAAGTGCCAGCTAGGTAACCTAGATAGTACAAGTGCCCGCTAGAGAACCTAGATAGTCCAAGTGCCTGTTAGCTAACCTAGATAGTCCAAGTGGCGGCTAGGTAACCTACATAGTCCAAGTGCCCGTTCGTTAACCTAGATAATCCAAGTGTCCGCTAGGTAACCTAGACAGTCCAAGTGCCCGCTAGTTACCCTACATAGTCCAAGTGCCCGTTAGTTAACCTAGATAGTCAATGTGCCTTCTAGGTAACCTCTATAGTCCAAATGCCCGCTAGGTAAGCTACATAGTCCAAGTGCCCGCTAGGTAACTTAAATAGTACAAATGCCCGCTAGGGAAACTACATAGTCCACGTGCCCGCTAGTTAACCTAGATAGTCCAAGTGCCTGCTAGTAAACCTACATAATCCATGGGCCCACTAGTTAACCTACATAGTGCAAGTGCCCGCTAGTTAACCTAGATAGTCCAAGTGCCTGCTAGTAAACCTACATAATCCATGGGTCCGCTAGTTAACATACATAGTGCAAGGGCCTGCTAGTTAACCTAGATAGTGCAAGTGTCCGCTAGTTAACCTACATAGTCCAAGTGCCCGCTAGTTAACCTAGATAGTCCAAGTGCCCGCTAGGGATCCTTCATAATCCAAGTGCATTCTAGGTAACCTAGATAGTCCAAGTGCCCGCTAGTTAACCTAGATAGTACTAGTGCCCATTAGTTAACCTAGATAGTCCAAGTACCCACTAGGGGACGTACATAGTCCAAGTGCCCGCTAGGTAACCTAGATAGTCCAAGTGCGCGCTAGGGTATGTACATAGTCCAAGTGCCTGCTAGGAAACCTAGATAGTCCAAGTGCACGTTCGTTAACCTAGATCGTCCAAGTGCCCGCTGGTATCCTACATAGTCCAAGGGCCCGCTAGGTAACCTTGATAGTCCAAGTGCCTTCTAGTTAACCTACGTAGTCCAAGTGCCCGCTAGGTAACCTACATAGTCCAAGTGCCAACTAGGTAACCTAAATAATCGAAATGCCCGCTAGGGAAACTACATAGTCAAAGTGTCCGCTAATTAACCTAGATAGTCCAAGTGCCCGCTAGTAAACATAGATAGTCCAAGGGCCCTCTAGTTAACCTAGATAGTCCAAGTGCCCGCTAGTTAACCAAAATCTTCCAAGTGTCCGCTAGGTAACCTACATAGTCCAAGTGACTGCTAGGTAACCTAGATAGTCCATGTGCCTGATAGCTAACCTACATAGTCCAAGTGTCCGTTCGTTAATCTAGATAGTCCAAGTGCCCATTGGGTAACCTACATAGTCCAAGTGCCGCCGGGTAACCTGGATAGTCCAAGTGCCCGCTAGTTAACCTACATAGTCCAAGTGCCTTCTAGGGAGCCTACGTAGTCCACGTGACCGCTAAGGAACCTACATAGTCCAAGTGCCCGTTAGCTAACCTAGATAGTCCAAGGGCCCGCTAGTTGACCTACATAGTCAAAGTGCCAGCTAGGTAACCTAGATAGTACAAGTGCCCGCTAGAGAACCTAGATAGTCCAAGTGCCTGTTAGCTAACCTAGATAGTCCAAGTGGCGGCTAGGTAACCTACATAGTCCAAGTGCCCGTTCGTTAACCTAGATAATCCAAGTGTCCGCTAGGTAACCTAGACAGTCCAAGTGCCTGCTAGTAAACCTACATAATCCATGGGCCTACTAGTTAACCTACATAGTGCAAGTGCCCGCTAGTTAACCTAGATAGTCCAAGTGCCTGCTAGTAAACCTACATAATCCATGGGTCCGCTAGTTAACATACATAGTGCAAGGGCCTGCTAGTTAACCTAGATAGTGCAAGTGTCCGCTAGTTAACCTACATAGTCCAAGTGCCCGCTAGTTAACCTAGATAGTCCAAGTGCCCGCTAGGGATCCTTCATAATCCAAGTGCATTCTAGGTAACCTAGATAGTCCAAGTGCCCGCTAGTTAACCTAGATAGTACTAGTGCCCATTAGTTAACCTAGATAGTCCAAGTACCCACTAGGGGACGTACATAGTCCAAGTGCCCGCTAGGTAACCTAGATAGTCCAAGTGCGCGCTAGGGTATGTACATAGTCCAAGTGCCTGCTAGGAAACCTAGATAGTCCAAGTGCACGTTCGTTAACCTAGATCGTCCAAGTGCCCGCTGGTATCCTACATAGTCCAAGGGCCCGCTAGGTAACCTTGATAGTCCAAGTGCCTTCTAGTTAACCTACGTAGTCCAAGTGCCCGCTAGGTAACCTACATAGTCCAAGTGCCAACTAGGTAACCTAAATAATCGAAATGCCCGCTAGGGAAACTACATAGTCAAAGTGTCCGCTAATTAACCTAGATAGTCCAAGTGCCCGCTAGTAAACATAGATAGTCCAAGGGCCCTCTAGTTAACCTAGATAGTCCAAGTGCCCGCTAGTTAACCAAAATCTTCCAAGTGTCCGCTAGGTAACCTACATAGTCCAAGTGACTGCTAGGTAACCTAGATAGTCCATGTGCCTGATAGCTAACCTACATAGTCCAAGTGTCCGTTCGTTAATCTAGATAGTCCAAGTGCCCATTGGGTAACCTACATAGTCCAAGTGCCGCCGGGTAACCTGGATAGTCCAAGTGCCCGCTAGTTAACCTACATAGTCCAAGTGCCTTCTAGGGAGCCTACGTAGTCCACGTGACCGCTAAGGAACCTACATAGTCCAAGTGCCCGTTAGCTAACCTAGATAGTCCAAGGGCCCGCTAGTTGACCTACATAGTCAAAGTGCCAGCTAGGTAACCTAGATAGTACAAGTGCCCGCTAGAGAACCTAGATAGTCCAAGTGCCTGTTAGCTAACCTAGATAGTCCAAGTGGCGGCTAGGTAACCTACATAGTCCAAGTGCCCGTTCGTTAACCTAGATAATCCAAGTGTCCGCTAGGTAACCTAGACAGTCCAAGTGCCTGCTAGTTACCCTACATAGTCCAAGTGCCCATTAGTTAACCTAGATAGTCAATGTGCCTGCTAGGTAACCTCTATAGTCCAAATGCCCGCTAGGTAAGCTACATAGTCCAAGTGCCCGCTAGGTAACTTAAATAGTACAAATGCCCGCTAGGGAAACTACATAGTCCACGTACCCGCTAGTTAACCTAGATAGTCCAAGTGCCTGCTAGTAAACCTACATAATCCATGGGCCCACTAGTTAACCTACATAGTGCAAGTGCCCGCTAGTTAACCTAGATAGTCCAAGTGCCTGCTAGTAAACCTACATAATCCATGGGTCCGCTAGTTAACATACATAGTGCAAGGGCCTGCTAGTTAACCTAGATAGTGCAAGTGTCCGCTAGTTAACCTACATAGTCCAAGTGCCCGCTAGTTAACCTAGATAGTCCAAGTGCCCGCTAGGGATCCTTCATAATCCAAGTGCATTCTAGGTAACCTAGATAGTCCAAGTGCCCGCTAGTTAACCTAGATAGTACTAGTGCCCATTAGTTAACCTAGATAGTCCAAGTACCCACTAGGGGACGTACATAGTCCAAGTGCCCGCTAGGTAACCTAGATAGTCCAAGTGCGCGCTAGGGTATGTACATAGTCCAAGTGCCTGCTAGGAAACCTAGATAGTCCAAGTGCACGTTCGTTAACCTAGATCGTCCAAGTGCCCGCTGGTATCCTACATAGTCCAAGGGCCCGCTAGGTAACCTTGATAGTCCAAGTGCCTTCTAGTTAACCTACGTAGTCCAAGTGCCCGCTAGGTAACCTACATAGTCCAAGTGCCAACTAGGTAACCTAAATAATCGAAATGCCCGCTAGGGAAACTACATAGTCAAAGTGTCCGCTAATTAACCTAGATAGTCCAAGTGCCCGCTAGTAAACATAGATAGTCCAAGGGCCCTCTAGTTAACCTAGATAGTCCAAGTGCCCGCTAGTTAACCAAAATCTTCCAAGTGTCCGCTAGGTAACCTACATAGTCCAAGTGACTGCTAGGTAACCTAGATAGTCCATGTGCCTGATAGCTAACCTACATAGTCCAAGTGTCCGTTCGTTAATCTAGATAGTCCAAGTGCCCATTGGGTAACCTACATAGTCCAAGTGCCGCCGGGTAACCTGGATAGTCCAAGTGCCCGCTAGTTAACCTACATAGTCCAAGTGCCTTCTAGGGAGCCTACGTAGTCCACGTGAACGCTAAGGAACCTACATAGTCCAAGTGCCCGTTAGCTAACCTAGATAGTCCAAGGGCCCGCTAGTTGACCTACATAGTCAAAGTGCCAGCTAGGTAACCTAGATAGTACAAGTGCCCGCTAGAGAACCTAGATAGTCCAAGTGCCTGTTAGCTAACCTAGATAGTCCAAGTGGCGGCTAGGTAACCTACATAGTCCAAGTGCCCGTTCGTTAACCTAGATAATCCAAGTGTCCGCTAGGTAACCTAGACAGTCCAAGTGCCTGCTAGTTACCCTACATAGTCCAAGTGCCCATTAGTTAACCTAGATAGTCAATGTGCCTGCTAGGTAACCTCTATAGTCCAAATGCCCGCTAGGTAAGCTACATAGTCCAAGTGCCCGCTAGGTAACTTAAATAGTACAAATGCCCGCTAGGGAAACTACATAGTCCACGTGCCCGCTAGTTAACCTAGATAGTCCAAGTGCCTGCTAGTAAACCTACATAATCCATGGGCCCACTAGTTAACCAACATAGTGCAAGTGCCCGCTAGTTAACCTAGATAGTCCAAGTGCCTGCTAGTAAACCTACATAATCCATGGGTCCGCTAGTTAACATACATAGTGCAAGGGCCTGCTAGTTAACCTAGATAGTGCAAGTGTCCGCTAGTTAACCTACATAGTCCAAGTGCCCGCTAGTTAACCTAGATAGTCCAAGTGCCCGCTAGGGATCCTTCATAATCCAAGTGCATTCTAGGTAACCTAGATAGTCCAAGTGCCCGCTAGTTAACCTAGATAGTACTAGTGCCCATTACTTAACCTAGATAGTCCAAGTACCCACTAGGGGACGTACATAGTCCAAGTGCCTGCTAGGTAACCTAGATAGTCCAAGTGCGCGCTAGGGTATGTACATAGTCCAAGTGCCTGCTAGGAAACCTAGATAGTCCAAGTGCCCGCTAGTTAACCTACATAATCCAAGATCTGCTAGTTAACCTAGATAATCAAAGTGCCCGCTAGGTAACCTAGACAGTCCAAGTGCCCGCTAGGTTACCTACATAGTCCAAGTGCCCTTTCGTTAACCTAGATAGTCCAAGTGCCCGCTAGTTAACCTACATAATCCAAGATCTGCTAGTTAACCTAGATAATCAAAGTGCCCGCTAGGTAACCTAGACAGTCCAAGTGCCCGCTAGGTTACCTACATAGTCCAAGTGCCCTTTCGTTAACCTAGATAGTCCAAGTGCCCGCTAGGTAACCTACATAGTCCAAGGGCCGCTAGGTAACCTAGACAGACAAAGTGCCTGTTAGGTAACCTAGATAGTCCAAGTACCTGCTAGGTAACCTACATTGTCCATGTTCCCTCTAGGTAACCTAGATAGTCCACGTGCCCGTTCCCTAACCTAGATAGTCCAAGTGCCCGCTATGTAACCTAGACAGTCCAAGTGCCCGCTAGGTTACCTGCATAGACCAAGTGCCCGTTCGTTAACCTAGATAGTCCAATTGCCCACTAAGTACCCTACATAGTCCAAGTGCCCGCTAGGTAACCTAGAGAGTGCAAGTGCCCGCTAGTTATCCTACATAGTCCAAGTGCCGGCTAGGTAACCTAGATAGTCCAAGGGCCTGCTAGTTAACCTACATAGTCCAAGTGCCCGCTAGGTAACCTACATTGTGCAAGTGCCCGCTAGGTAACCTAGATAGTCCAAGTGCCCTTTAGGGAACCTAGATAGTCCAAGTGCCCGCTAGGGAACCTACATAGTCTAATTGCCCGCTCTGGAACATACATAGTCCAAGTGCCCGTTAGTTAACCTAGATAATCCAAGTGCCCGCTAGTTAACCTAGATAGTCCAGTGCCCGCTAGGAAACCTACATAGTCCAAGTGCCCGCTAGGTAACCTATATAGTCCAAATGCCCGCTAGGTAACCTATATAGTCCAAATGCCCGCTAGGGAACCTACATAGTCCAAGAGCGCTCTAGTTAACCTAGATAGTCCAAGTGCCCGCTAGTTAACCAGGATCATCAAAGTGCCCTCTAGTTAATTTACATAGTCTAAAGGCCTGCTAGTTAACCTACATAGACCAAGGGCCCGCTAGTTAACCTACATAGTCCTAGTTCCCGCTAGGTAACCTAGACAGTCCAAGTGACCAGTAGGTTACCTACATAGTCTAAGTGCCCGTTCGTTAACCTTCATACCCCAAGTGCCCGCTAGGGAAAGTACATAGTCCAGGTGCCCGTAAGTAACATAGATAGTCCAAGTGCCCGCTAGTTAACCTAAATAGTCCAAGTGCCTGCTATGTAAACTACATACTCCAAGTGCCCGTTCGTTAACCTACATTGTCCAAGTGCCCGCTAGGTAACGTAGATAGCCCAAGTGCCCGCTAGGGAACGTACATAGTCCAAGTGCCCACTAGGTAACCTAGACAGTCCAATTGCCCCCTAGTTAACCTAGACAGTCCAAGTGCCCGCTAGGGAACCTACATAGTCCAAGGTCTGCTAATTAACCTAGATAGTAAAAGTGCCCGCTAGGTAACCTAGACAGTCCAAGTGCCCAGTCGGTTACCTACATAGTTCAAGTTCCCGTTCGTTAACCTAGATAGTCCACGTGCCTGCTAGGTAACCTACATAGTCCAAGGGCAAGCTAGGTAACCTAGACAGACAAAGTGCCCGTTAGGTAACCTAGATAGTCCAAGTGCCTGCTAGGTAACCTACATTGTCAATGTTCCCTGTAGGTAACCTAGATAGTCCAAGTGCCCGTTACCTAACCTAGATAGTCCAAGTGCCCGCTAGGCAACATACATAGTCCAAGTGCCCGTTCGTTAACCTAGAAGTCCAAGTGCCCGCTGTGTAACCTAGATAGTCCAAGAGCCCGCTAGGTTACCTGCATAGTCCAAGTGCCCGTTCGTTAACCTAGATAGTCCAAGTGCCCACTAGGGAACCTATATAGTCCAATTTCCCGCTAGGTAACCTACATAGTGCAAGTGTCTGCTAGGTAACCTACATAGTCCAAGTACCCGCTAGGGAATGTACATAGTCCAAGTGCCCGCTAGGTAACCTAGAGAGTGCAAGTGCCCGCTAGTTAACCTACATAGTGCAAGTGCCTGCTAGGTAATCTACATAGTCGAAGTGCCCGCTAGGTAACCTACATAGTGCAAGTGTCCGCTAGTTAACCTACATAGTCAAAGTGCCCGCTAGTTAACCTAGATCTTCCAAGTGCCCGCTAGGTAACCTACATAGTGCAAGTGTCCGCTAGTTAACGTTGATCGTCCAATTTTCATCTAGTTAACTTACATAGTCCAAGTGCCCGCTAGGTAACCTAGGTAGTCCAAGTGCGTGCCCGTTCGGTAACCTAGATAGTCCAAGTGCCCTTTAGGGAACCTAGATAGTCCAAGTGCCCGCTAGGGAACCTACATAGTCCAATTGCCCGCTCTGGAACATACATAGTCCAAGTGCCCGTTAGTTAACCTAGATAATCCAAGTGCCCCCTAGTTAACCTAGATAGTCCAGTGCCCGCTAGGTAACCTACATAGTCCAAGTGCCCGCTATGTAACCTATATAGTCCAAATGCCCGCTAGGGAACCTACATAGTCCAAGCGCCCTCTAGTTAACCTAGATAGTCCAAGTGCCCGCTAGTTAACCTAGATAGTCCAAGTGCCCGCTAGTTAACTAGGATCATCAAAGTGCCCTCTAGTTAACTTACATAGTCCAAAGGCCTGCTAGTTAACCTACATAGACCAAGGGCCCGCTAGTTAACCTACATAGTCCAAGTTCCCGGTAGGTACCTAGACAGTCCAAGTGACCACTAGGTTACCTACATAGTCTAAGTGCTCGTTCGTTAACCTTCATAGTCCAAGTGCCCGCTAGGTAACATAGATAGCCCAAGTGCCCGCTAGGGAACGTAAAAAGTCCAAGTGCCCGTAGGTAACCTAGATAGTCCAAGTGCCCGCTAGTTAACCTACATAGTCCAAGTGCCTGCTGGGTAAACTACATATTCCAAGTGCCCGTGCGTTAACCTACATTGTCCAAGTGCCCGCTAGGTAACGTAGATAGCCCAAGTGCCCGCTAGGGAACGTACATAGTCCAAGTGCCCACTAGGTAACCTAGACAGTCCAATTGCCCCCTAGTTATCCTAGACAGTCTAAGTACCCGATAGGGAACCTACATAGTCCAAGTGCCCGCTAGGGAACCTACATAGTCCAAGTGCTCGCTAGGAAACCTACATAGTCCAAGTGCCCGTTAGCTAACCTAGATAGTCGAAGTGTCCGCTAGTTAACCTACATAGTCCAACTGCCCGTTCGTTAACCTAGATAGTCCAAGTGCCCGCTAGGTAACCTAGACAGTCCAAGTGCCCGCTAGGTTACCTACATAGTCCAAGTGCACGTTCGTTAACCTAGATAGTCCAAGTGCCCCTGGTAACCTACATAGTCCAAGGGCCCGCTAGGTAACCTTGATAGTCCAATTGCCTTCTAGTTAACCTACGTAGTCCAAGTGCCCGATACGTAACCTATATAGTCCAAGTGCCCACTAGATTACCTGAATAATCCAAATGCCCGCTAGGGAAACTACATAGTCCAAGTGCCGCTAGTTAACCTAGTTAGTCCAAGGGCCTGCTAGTTAACCTAAATCGTCCAAGTGTCCGCTAGGTAACCTACATAGTCCAAGTGCCTGCTAGGTAACCTAGATAGTCCAAGTGCCTGATAGCTAACCTACATACTCCAAGTGTCCGTTTGTTAACTTAGATAGTCCAAGTGCCCATTGGGTAACCTACATAGTCCAAGTGCCCGCTTGGTAACCTGGATAGTCCAAGTGCCCGCTAGTTAACCTACATAGTCCAAGTGCCTTCTAGGGAGCCTACATACTCCACGTGACCGCTAAGGAACCTACATAGTCCAAGTGCCCGCTAGGTAACCTACGTAGTCCAAATGCCCGCAAGGAAACCTACATAGTCTAAATGTCCGCCAGGCAACCTACATAATCCAAGTGCCCTCTCTGGAACACACATAGTCCAAGTGCCCGTTAGATAACCTAGATAGTCCAAGGGATGCTAGTTGACCTACATAATCCAATAGCCAGCTTGGTAACCTAGATAGTACAAGTGCCCACTAGGGAACCTAGATTGTCCAAGTGCCTGTTAGCTAACCTAGATAGTCCAAGTGGCGGCTAGGTAACCTACATAGTCCAAGTGCCCGTTTGTTAACCTAGATAATCCAAGTGCCCGTTATGTAACCTAGACAGTCCAAGTGCCCGCTAGTTACCCTACATAGTCCAAGTGCCCGTTAGTTAACCTAGATAGTCAAAGTGCCTGCTAGGTAACCTAGATAGTCCAAGTGCCCGCTAGTTAACCTATATAGTCCAAGTGCCTGCTAGGCAACCTAAATAGTCCAAATGCCCACTAGGGAAACTACATAGTCCAAGTGCCCGCTAGTTAACCTACATAGTCCAAGAGCCTTCTAGGGAGCCTACGTACTCCACGAGACCGCTAGGGAACCTACATAGTCCAAGTGCCCGCTAGGTAACCTACATAGTCCAAATGCCCGCAAGGAAACCTACATAGTCTAAATGTCCGCCAGGCAACCTACATAATCCAAGTGCCCACTCTGGAACAAAAATAGTCCAAGTGCCCGTTAGATAACCTAGATAGTCCAAGGGCCCACTAGTTGACCTACATAGTCCAAGTGCCAGCTTGGTAACCTAGATAGTACAAGTGCCAGCTAGGGAACCTAGATTGTCCAAGTGCCTGTTAGCTAACCTAGATAGTCCAAGTGGCGGCGAGGTAACCTGCATAGTCCAAGTGCCCCTTTGTTAACCTAGATAATCCAAGTGCCCGTTATGTAACCTAGACAGTCCAAGTACCCGCTAGTTACCATACATACTCCAAGTGCCCGTTAGTTAACCTAGATAGTCAAAGTGCCTGATAGGTAACCTAGATAGTCCAACTGCCCGCTAGGTAACCTACATAGTCCAAGTGCCTGCTAGGCAACCTAAATAGTCCAAATGCCCGCTAGGGAAACTACATAGCCCAAGTGCCCGCTAGTTAACCTAGATAGTCAAGTGCCAGCTAGGTAACCTAGATAGTCCAATTGCCCGCTAGGGATGCTTCATAATCCATGTGCCTGCTAGGTAACCTAGATAGTCCAAGTGCCCGCTAGTAAACCTAGATTGTCCAAGGGCCTGCTAGTTAACCTAGATAGTCCAAGTGCCCGCTAGTTAACTTAATCGTCCAATTGTCCGCTAGGTAACCTACATAGTCCAAGTGCCTGCTAGGTAACCTAGATATTCCAAGTTCCTGATAGCTAACCTACATAGTCCAAGTGTCCGTTCGTTAACGTAGATAGTCCAATTGCCCATTGGGTAACCTACATAGTCCAAGTGCCCACTTGGTAACCTGGATAGTCCAACTGCGCGCTAGTTAACCTACATAGTCCAAGTGCCTTCTAGGGAGCCTACATAGTCCACGTGACCGCTAGGGAACCTACATAGTCCAAGTGCCCGCTAGGTAACCTACATAGTCCAAATGCCCGCAAGGAAACCTACATAGTCTAAATGCCCGGTAGGCAACCTACATAATCCAAGTGCCCTCTCTGGAACATACATAGTCCAAGTGCCCGTTAGCTAACCTAGATAGTCCAAGGGCCCGCTAGTTGACCTACATAGTCCAAGAGCCAGCTAGGTAACCTAGATAGTACAAGTGCCCACTAGGGAACCTAGATAGTCCAAGTGCCTGTTAGCTAACCTAGATAGTCCAAGTGGCAGTTAGGTAACCTACATAGTCCAAGTGCCCGTTCGTTAACCTAGATAATCCAAGTGCCCGTTAGGTAACCTAGAAAGTCCAAGTGCCCGCTAGTTACCCTACATAGTCCAAGTGCCCGTTAGTTAACCAAGATAGTCAAAGTGCCTGCTAGGTAACCTAGATACTTCAAGTGCCCGCTAGGTAACCTACAGAGTCCAAGTGCCCGCTAGGTAACCTAAATTGTCCTAATGCCCGCTAGGGAAACTACATAGTCCAAGTGCCCGCTAGTTAACCTAGAGAGTCTAAGTGCCCCCTAGTAAACCTACATAATCCATGGGCCCGCTAGTTAACCTACATAGTCCAAGCGCCAGCTAGGTAACCTAGATAGTCCAATTGCCCGCTAGGGATCCTTCATAATCCTATTCCTGCTAGGTAACCTAGATAGTCCAAGGGCCTGCTAGTTAACCTACATAGTCCAAGTGCCCGCTAGGTAACCTACATAGTGCAAGTGTCTGCTAGTTAACCTACATAGTTCAAGTGCACGCTAGTTAACCTAGATAGTCCAAGTGCCCGCTAGGAAACCTACATAGTGCAAGTGTCCGCTAGTTAACCTACGTAGCCCAAGGGACCCCTAGTTAACCTACATAGTCCAAGTGCCCGCTAGGTAACCTACATAGTCCAAGTGCCCGATAGAAAACTATATAGTCCAAGTGCCCTCTATGGAACCTACACCGTCCAAGTGCCCGTTAGGGAACCAATAGTCTTAGTGCTGGCTAGGGAACCTGTATCTTCCATGTGCCCGCTAGGTAACCTAGATAGTACAAGTGCCCGCTAGGTAACCTACAAAGTCAAAGTGCCCACTAGGTAATCTATATAGTCCAAATGCCCGCTAGGGAACCTACATAGTCCACGTACCTGCTAATTAACCTACATAATCCAAGTGACCGTTAGCTAACCTAGATAGTCTAAGGGTCCACTAGTTAACCTACATAATTCAAGTGCCCGCTAGGTAACTTAGATAATCCAAGTGCCCGCTAGATACCCTACATAGTCCAAAGGCCCGCTAGTTAACCTACATAGTGCACGGGCCCGCTAGTTAACCTAGATCGTCCAAGTGTCCGTTAGTTAACCTACATAATCAAAATGCCCGTTAGCTAACCTAGATAGTCCAAGTGCCCGCTAGTTAACCTAAGTAGTCCAAATGTCCGATAGGGATCCTATATAGTCCAAGTGCTCGCTAGGCAACCTACATAATCCGAGTGCCCGTTCGTTAACCTAGAAGTCCATGTGCCCGCTACGTTACCTGCATAGTCCAAGTGCCCGTTAGGTAACCTACATAGTCCAAGTGCCCGCTAGGTAACCTAGATAGTCCAAGTACCCGTTAGCTAACTTAGATAGTCCAAGTGCCCGCTAGGTAACCTACATAATCAAAGTGCCCGCTAGGTAACCTAGATAGTCCATGTTCCTGTTAGTTAACCTAGATAGTCCTAGTGCCCGCTAGGTAACCTACATAGTCCAAGGGCCGGCTCGTTAACCTAGTTCGTCCAAGTGTCCGCTAGGTAACCAAGATAGTCAAAGTGTCCGCTACGTAACCTACATAGTCCAAGTTCCCACTAGGTCACCTAGATAGTCCAAGTGCCCGTTACCTAACCTAGATAGTCCAAGTGCCCGCTAGGTAACCTACATAGTCCTAGTGCCCGCTGGTTAACCAACATTGTCCAAGTGCCCGATACGGACCTACATAGTCCAAGTGCCTGTTAGGTAACCTACATAGTCCAAATGCCCGCTAGTAACCTACATAGTCCAAGTGCCCGATAGGGAACTCACATAATCCAAGTGCCCGCTAGGGAACCTACATAGTCCAAGTACCCGTTAGGTAACCTAGATAGTCCAAATGCCCGCTAGGGAACCCACATAGTCCAAGTGCCCACTAGGGAACTTACATAGTCCAAGTGCCCGTTAGTTAACCTAGATAGTCCAAGTGCCCGCTAATTAACCTAGATAGTCCAAGTGCCCGTTCGTTAACCTAGACAGTCCAAGTGCCCGCTGGGGAAACCACATAGTCCAGTGCCCGATAGGGAACTTACATAGTCCAAGTTCCCGCTAGTTATCCTAGATAGTCCAAGTGCCCGTTCGTTAACCTAGACAGTCCAAGTGCCCGCTAGGGAAACCACATAGTCCAGTGCTCGCTAGGGAACTTACATAGTCCACGTTCCCGCTAGTTAACCTAGATAGTCCAAGTGCCCGTTCGTTAACCTAGACAGTCCAAGTGCCCGCTAGGGAAACCACATAGTCCATTGCACGCTAGGGAACTTACATAGTCCAAGTGCCCGTTAGTAACCTATATAGTCCAAGTACCCGCTAGGTAACGTAGATAGTCCAAGTGCCCACTAGGGAACGTACATACTCCAAGTGCCCGCTAGGTAACCTAGATAGTCCAAGTGCCCGCTAGGGTATGTACATAGACCAAGTGCCCGCTAGGTAACCTACATAGTCCAAGTGCCCGCTAGGTAACCTAGATAGTCCAAGTACCCGTAAGCTAACCTAGATAGTCCAAGTACCCGCTAGTTAACCTAGATAGTCCAAGTGCCCTTTCGTTAACCTAGACAGTCCAAGTGCCCGCTAGGGAACCCAAATAGTCCAAGTGCCCACTAGGGAACTTACATAGTCCAAGTGCCCGTTAGTAACCTATATAGTCCAAGTACCCGCTAGGTAACGTAGATAGTCCAATTGCCCACTGGGGGACGTACATACTCCAAGTGCCCGCTAGGTAACCTAGATAGTCCAAGTGCCCGCTAGGATATGTACATAGACCAAGTGCCCGCTAGGTAACCTACATAGTCCAAGTGCCTGCTAGGTAACCTAGATAGTCCAAGTACCCGTTAGCTAACCTAGATAGTCTAAGTGCCCGCTAGGTAACCTACATAATCATATTGCCCGCTAGGTAACCTAGATAGTCCATGTTCCTGTTAGTTAACCTAGATAGTCCTAGTGCCCGCTAGGTAACCTACATAGTCCAAGGGCCCGCTCGTTAACCTAGTTCGTCCAAGTGTCCGCTAGGTAACCAAGATAGTCAAAGTGTCCGCTACGTAACCTACATAGTCCAAGTTCCCACTAGGTCACCTAGATTGTCCATGTGCCCGCTAGGTAACCTACATAGTCCAAGTGCCCGTTCGTTAACCTAGATAGTCCAAGTGCCCGCTAGGAAACCTACATAGTCCAAGGGCCTGCTATGTAACCTAGACTGTCCCAGTGCCCGCTAGGTTACCTACATAGTCCAAGTGCCCGTTCGTTAACCTAGATAGTCCAAGTGTCCGCTAGGAAACCTACATAGTCCAAGGGTCCGCTAGGTAACCTAGACAGTCCAAATGCCCGCTAGTTAACCTACATAGTCCAAGTTCCCGTTAGGTAACCTAGATAGTCCAAATGCCAGCTAGGGAACCCACATAGTCCAAGTGCCCGCTAGGGAACTTACATAGTCCAAGGGTCGCTAGGGAACCTACATAGTCCAAGTGCCCGTTAGTTAACCTAGATAGTCCAAGTGCCCACTAGGTAACCTAGGTAGTCCAACAGCCCGGTAGGTAACCTACATACTCCAATTACCCCCTAGGTAACGTAGATAGTTCAAGTGCCAGCTAGGTAACCTAGATAGTCCAAGTGCCCGCTAGGTAACCTACAAAGTCTAAGTGCCCGCTAAGGAATCTATATAGTCCAAATGCCCGCTAGGGAGCCTATATAATCCAAATGCCCGCTAGGTAACCTAGATAGTCCTAGGGCCCGCTAGGTAACCTACATAGTCCTATTGCCCACTAGTTAACCTACATTCTCCAAGTGCCCGATAGGGAACCTACATAGTCCAAGTGCCTGCTAGGTAACCTACATAGTCCAAATGCCCTCTAGTTAACCCACATCGTCCAAGTGCCCGCTAGGGAACTTACATAGTCCAAGGGCCCGCTAGGGAACCTACATAGTCCAAGTGCCCGTTAGTTAATCTAGATAGTCCAAGTGCCCGCTAGGTAACCTAGATAGTCGAACAGCCCGCTAGGTAACCAACATACTCCAAGAACATGCTAGGCAACATAGATAGTTCAAGTGCCAGCTAGGTAACCTAGATAGTCCAAGTGCCCGCTAGGTAACCTACAAAGTCTAGGTGCCCGCTAGGTTATCTATATAGTCCAAATGCCCGCTAGGGAACCTACATAGTCCAAGTGCCCGGAAGGTAACCTAGATAGTCCAAGTTCCCACTAATTAACCTACATAGTCCAAGGTCCGCTAGTTAACCTAGATAGTCCAAGTGCTCGCTAGTTAAGCTACATAGTAAAAGGGCCCGCTAGTTGACCTAGGTAGTCCAAGTGCCCGCTAGGTAACCTAAGTAGTCCAAATGTCCGATAGGGATCCTACATAGTCCATGTGCCCGCTAGGTAACCTACATAGTCCAAGTGCCCGTTCGTTAACCTAGATTGTCCAAGTGCCCGCTAGGTAACCTAGACTGTCCTAGTGCCCGCTAGGTTACCTACATAGTCCAAGTGCCCGTTCGTTAACCTAGATAGTCCAAGTACCTGCTAGGAAACCTACATAGTCCAAGGGCCCACTAGGTAACCTAGAGAGTAAGTGCCCGCTAGGTAACCTAGAGTCCAAGTGCTCACTAGTTAACCTACATAGTCCAAGTGCCCGCTATGTAACCTAGATAGTCAAAGTGCCCGTTAGGTAACCTAGATAGTCCAAGTGCCCGTTAGGCAACCTACATGGTCCAAGAGCCCGTTCGTTAACCTAGATGTCCAAGTGCCCGCTAGGTAACCTAGACAGTCCAAGTGACCGCTAGGTTACCTGCATATTCCAAGTGCCCGTTCGTTAACCTAGATAGTCCAAGTGCCCACTAGGTAACCTACATAGTCCTAGTGCCCGCTCGGTAACCTAGATAGTCCAAGGGCCCGCTAGTTAACCTACATAATCCAAGGGCCCGCTAGTTAACCTAGATCGTGCAAGTGTCCACTAGTTAACCTACATAGTCCAAGTTCCCGCTAGTTAACCTATATACCAAGTGCCTGCTACGTAACCTAGATAGTCCAAGGGCACGCTTGTTAACCTACATAGTACAAGTTCCCGCTAGGCAACATACATAGTCTGAGTGCACGCTAGTTAACCTAGATAGTCCAAGGGCCTGCAAGTTAACCTAGATAGTCCAAGTGCCTGCTAGGTAACCTACATAGTGCAAGTGTCTGCTAGTTAACCTACATATTCCAAGTGCTCGATAGTTAACATAGATAGTCCAAGTGCCCGCTAGGTAAATTAGATAGTGTAAGTACCCGCTAGTTAACCTAGATAGTTCTAGTACCCACTAGGTAACCTAGATCGTCCAAGGGCCCCCTAGTTAGCCTACATAGTCCAAGTGCCCGCTAGGTAACCTAGATAGTCCAAGTGCCCGCTACGTAACCTAGATAGTCCAAGTGCCCGTTCGGTAAACTAGATAGTCCAAGTGCCCTTTAGGGAACCTAGATAATCCAAGGGCCCGCTAGTAAACCTACATAGTCCATGGGCCCGCAAGTTAACCTACATATTCCAAGTGCCCCCTAGTTAACCTACATAATCTAAGTGTCCGTTAGCTAACATAGGTAGTCGAAGGGCCCGCTAGTTGACCTACATTGTCCAAGTGCCCGCTAGGTAAACTACATAGTCTAAGTGCCCGCTAGGTAACCTAGATAGTCTAAGTGCCCACTAGTTAACCTACATAGTCCAAGGGCCTGCTAGGTAACCTACATTGTCCAAGTGCCCGCTAGGTAACGTAGATAGCCCAAGTGCCCGCTAGGGTACGTACATAGTCCAAGTGCCCACTAGGTAACATAGACAGTCCAATTGCCCCCTAGTTAACCTAGACAGTCCAAGTACCCGATAGGGAACCTACATAGTCCAAGTGCCCACTAGGGAACCTACATAGTCCAAGTGCTCGCTAGGCAACCTACATAGTCGAAGTGCCCGTTAGTTAACCTAGATAGTCCAATTGCCGTTAGCTAACCTAGATAGTCGAAGTGACCGCTAGTTAACCTACATAGTCTAAGTGCCCGTTCGTTAACCTAGATAGTCCAAGGGCCAGCTAGGTAAACTAGACAGTCCAAGTGCCCGCTGGGTTACCTACATAGTCCAAGTGAACGTTCGTTAACCTAGATCGTCCAAGTGCCCGCTGGTATCCTACATAGTCCAAGGGCCCGCTAGGTAACCTTGATAGTCCAAGTGCCTTCTAGTTAACCTACGTAGTCCAAGTGCCCACTAGGTAACCTAAATAATCCAAATGCCCGCTAGGGAAACTACATAGTCCAAGTGCCCGCAAGTTAACCTAGATAGTCCAAGTGCCCGCTAGTAAACCTAGGTAGTCCTAGTACCCGCTAGTTAACCTAAATCTTCCAAGTGTCTGCTAGGTAACCTACATATTCCAAGTGACTGCTAGGTAACCTAGATAGTCCAAGTGCCTGATAGCTAACCTACATAGTCCAAGTGTCCGTTCGTTAACCTCGATAGACCAAGTGCCCTTTGAGTAACCTACATAGTCCAAGTGCCGCCTGGAAACCTGGATAGTCCAAGTGCCCGCTAGTTAACCTACATAGTCCAAGTGCCTTCTAGGGAGACTACATAGTCCAAGTGCCCGCTAGTTAACCTAGATAGTCCAAGTGCCCGCTAGTAAACCTAGATAGTCGAAGGGCCCGCTAGTTAACCTAGATAGTCCAAGTGCCCGCTAGTTAACCTAAATATTCCAAGTGTCCGCTAGGTAACCTACATAGTCCAAGTGCCCGCTAGGGAACCTAGATTGTCCAAGTGCCCGCTAGGGAACCTAGATTGTCCAAGTGCCTGTTAGCTAACCTAGATAGTCCAAGTGGCGGCTAGGTAACCTACATAGTCCAAGTGCCCGTTCGTTAACCTAGATAATTCAAGTGTCCGCTAGGTAACCTAGACAGTCCAAGTGCCCGCTAGTTACCCTGCATAGTCCAAGTGCCCGTTAGTTAACCTAGATAGTCAATGTGCCTGCTAGGTAACCTAGATAGTCCAAGTGCCCGCGAGGTAACCTACATAGTCCAAGTGCCCGCTAAGTAACCTAAATAGTACAAATGCCCGCTAGGGAAACTACATATTCGAAGTGCCCGCTAGTTAACCTAGATAGTCCAAGTGCCTGCTAGTTAAACTACATAGTCCAAGTGCCTTCTAGGGAGCCTACATAGTCCAAGTGCCCGCTAGTTAACCTAGATAGTCCAAGTGCCTGCTAGTAAACCTACAAAATCCATGGGCCCGCTAGTTAATCTACATAGTGCAAGGGCCCACTAGTTAACCTAGATAGTCCAAGTGCCTGCTAGTAAACCTACATATATCCATGGGTCCGCTAGTTTACATACATAGTGCAAGGGCCCGCTAGTTAACCTAGATAGTGCAAGTGTCCGCTAGTTAACTTACATAGTCCAAGTGCCCGCTAGTTAACCTAGATAGTCCAAGTGCCCGCTAGGGATCCTTCATAATCCAAGTGCATTCTAGGTAACCTAGATAGTCCAAGTGCCCGCTAGTTAACCTAGATAGTCCTAGTGCCGTTAGTTAACATAGATAGTCCAAGGCCCACTAGGGGACGTACATAGTCCATGTGCCCGCAGGGTAACCTAGATAGTCCAAGTGCGCGCTAGGGTATGTACATAGTCCAAGTGCCTGCTAGGAAACCTAGATAGCCCAAGTGCCGCTACTTAACCTACATAGTCAAATTGCCCGCTAGATAACCTAAGTAGTACAAATGTCTGATAGGGATCCTACATAGTCCAAGTGCCCGGTAGGTAACCTAGATAGTCCAAGTGCCCGTTCGTTAACCTAGATAGTCCTAGTGCCCGTTAGTTAACATAGATAGTCCAAGTGCCCACTAGGGGACGTACATAGTCCATGTGCCCGCTAGGTAACCTAGATATTCCAAGTGTGCGCTAGGGTATGTACATAGTCCAAGTGCCTGCTAGGAAACCTAGATAGCCCAAGTGCCCGCTACTTAACCTACATAGTCAAATTGCCCGCTAGATAACCTAAGTAGTACAAATGTCTGATAGGGATCCTACATAGTCCAAGTGCCCGCTAGGTAACCTAGATAGTCCAAGTGCCCGTTCGTTAACCTAGATAGTCCAAGTGCCCGCTAGGTAACCTACATAGTCCAAGGGCCCGCTAGATAACCTACATAGTCCAAGGTCCGCTAGTTAACCTAGATAGTCCAAGTGCTCGCTAGTTAAGCTACATAGTACAGGGGCCCGCTAGTTGACCTAGATAATCCAAGTGCCCGCTAGGTAACCTAAGTAGTCCAAATGTCCGATAGGGATCCTACATAGTCCAAGTGCCCGCTAGGTAACCTACATAGTCCAAGTGCCCGTTCGTTAACCTAGATTGTCCAAGTGCCCGCTAGGTAACCTAGACTGTCCTAGTGCCCGCTAGGTTACCTATATAGTCCAAGTGCCCGTTCGTTAACCTAGATAGTCCAAGTACCCGCTAGGAAACCTACATAGTCCAAGGGCCCGCTAGGTAACCTAGATAGTCCAAGTGCCCGCTAGGTAACCTAGAGTCCAAGTGCTCACTAGTTAACCTACATAGTCCAAGTGCCCGCTATGTAACCTAGATAGTCAAAGTGCCCGTTAGGTAACCTAGATAGTCCAAGTGCCCGTTAGGCAACCTACATGGCCCAAGAGCCCGTTCGTTAACCTAGATGTCCAAGTGCCTGCTAGGTAACCTAGACAGTCCAAGTGCCCGCTAGGTTACCTGCATATTCCAAGTGCCCGTTCCTTAACCTAGATAGTCCAAGTGCCAACTAGGGAACCTATATAGTCCAAGTGCCCGCTATGTAACCTAGACAGTCAAAGTGCCCGCTAGGAAAACTACATAGTCCAAGTGCCCGCTAGTTAACCTAGATAGTCCAAGTGCCCGCTAGTAAACCTAGATAGTCCAAGGGCCCGCTAGTTAATCTAGATAGTCCAAGTGCCTGCTAGTTAACCTAGATAGTCCAAGTGCCCGCTAAGGAACCTATATAGTCCAAGTGCTATCTAGGTAACCTAGATAGTCCAAGTGCCCGCTAGGATGTGTACATTGTCCAAGTGCCCGCTAGGTAACCTAGATAGTCTAAGTGCCCACTAGTTAACCTACATAGTCCAAGGGCCTGCTAGTTAACCTACATTGTCCAAGTGCCCGCTAGGTAACGTAGATAGCCCAAGTGCCCGATAGGGAACGTACATAGTCCAAGTGCCCACTAGGCAACCTAGACAGTCCAATTGCCCCCTAGTTAACCTAGACAGTCCAAGTACCCGATAGGGAACCTACATAGTCCAAGTGCCCGCTAGGGAACCTACATAGTCCAAGTGCTCGCTAGGCAACCTACATAGTCCAAGTGTCCGCTAGTTAACCTACATAGTCCAAGTGCCCGTTCGTTAACCTAGATAGTCCAAGGGCCAGCTAGGTAAACTAGACAGTCCTAGTGCCCGCTGGGTTACCTACATAGTCCAAGTGCACGTTCGTTAACCTAGATCGTCCAAGTGCCCACTGGTATCCTACATAGTCCAAGGGCCCGCTAGGTAACCTTGATAGTCCAAGTGCCTTCTAGTTAACCTACGTAGTCCAAGTGCCCGCTAGGTAACATACATAGTCCAAGTGCCAACTAGGTAACCTAAATAATCCAAATGCCCGCTAGGGAAACTACATAGTCAAAGTGTCCGCTAATTAACCTAGATAATCCAAGTGCCCGCTAGTAAACCTAGATAGTCCAAGGGCCCTCTAGTTAACCTAGATAGTCCAAGTGCCCGCTAGTTAACCAAAATCTTCCAAGTGTCCGCTAGGTAACCTACATAGTCCAAGTGACTGCTAGGTAACCTAGATAGTCCAAGTGCCTGATAGCTAACCTACATAGTCCAAGTGTCCGTTCGTTAATCTAGATAGTCCAAGTGCCCATTGGGTAACCTACATAGTCCAAGGGCCGCCTGGTAACCTGGATAGTCCAAGTGCCCGCTAGTTAACCTACATAGTCCAAGTGCCTTCTAGGGAGCCTACGTAGTACACGTGACCGCTAAGGAACCTACATAGTCCAAGTGCCCGTTAGCTAACCTAGATAGTCCAAGGGCCCGCTAGTTGACCTACATAGTCAAATTGCCAGCTAGGTAACCTAGATAGTACAAGTGCCCGCTAGAGAACCTAGATAGTCCAAGTGCCTGTTAGCTAACCTAGATAGTCCAAGTGGCGGCTAGGTAACCTACATAGTCCAAGAGCCCGTTCGTTAACCTAGATAATCCAAGTGCCTGCTAGTTAACCTAGATAGTCCAAGTGCCCGCTAATAAACCTAGATAGTCGAAGGTCCCGCTAGTTAACCTAGATAGTCCAAGTGCCCGCTAGTTAACCTAAATATTCCAAGTGTCCGCTAGGTAACCTACATAGTCCAAGTGCCCGCTAGGGAACCTAGATTGTCCAAGTGCCTGTTAGCTAACCTAGATAGTCCAAGTGGCGGCTAGGTAACCTACATAGTCCAAGTGCCCGTTCGTTAACCTAGATAATTCAAGTGTCCGCTAGGTAACCTAGACAGTCCAAGTGCCCGCTAGTTACCCTGCATAGTCCAAGTGCCCGTTAGTTAACCTAGATAGTCAATGTGCCTGCTAGGTAACCTAGATAGTCCAAGTGCCCGCGAGGTAACCTACATAGTCCAAGTGCCCGCTAAGTAACCTAAATAGTACAAATGCCCGCTAGGGAAACTACATATTCGAAGTGCCCGCTAGTTAACCTAGATAGTCCAAGTGCCTGCTAGTTAACCTACATAGTCCAAGTGCCTTCTAGGGAGCCTACATAGTCCAAGTGCCCGATAGTTAACCTAGATAGTCCAAGTGCCTGCTAATAAACCTACAAAATCCATGGGCCCGCAAGTTAACCTACATAGTGCAAGGGCCCACTACTTAACCTAGATAGTCCAAGTGCCTGCTAGTAAACCTACATAATCCATGGGTCCGCTAGTTTACCTACATATTGCAAGGGCCCGCTAGTTAACCTAGATAGTGCAAGTGTCCGCTAGTTAACCTACATAGTCCAAGTGCCCGCTAGTTAACCTAGATAGTCCAAGTGCCCGCTAGGGATCCTTCATAATCCAAGTGCATTCTAGGTAACCTAGATAGTCCAAGTGCCCGCTAGTTAACCTAGATAGTCCTAGTGCCCGTTAGTTAACATAGATAGTCCAAGTGCCCACTAGGGGACGTACATAGTCCATGTGCCCGCTAGGTAACCTAGATAGTCCAAGTGCGCGCTAGGGTATGTACATAGTCCAAACGCCTGCTAGGAAACCTAGATAGCCCAAGTGCCCGCTACTTAACCTACATAGTCAAATTGCCCGCTAGATAACCTAAGTAGTACAAATGTCTGATAGGGATCCTACATAGTCCAAGTGCCCGCTAGGTAACCTAGATAGTCCAAGTGCCCGTTCGTTAACCTAGATAGTCCAAGTGCCCGCTAGGTAACCTACATAGTCCAAGGGCCCGCTAGATAACCTACATAGTCCAAGGTCCGCTAGTTAACCTAGATAGTCCAAGTGCTCGCTAGTTAAGCTACATAGTACAGGGGCCCGCTAGTTGACCTAGATAATCCAAGTGCCCGCTAGGTAACCTAAGTAGTCCAAATGTCCGATAGGGATCCTACATAGTCCAAGTGCCCGCTAGGTAACCTACATAGTCCAAGTGCCCGTTCGTTAACCTAGATTGTCCAAGTGCCCGCTAGGTAACCTAGACTGTCCTAGTGCCCGCTAGGTTACCTATATAGTCCAAGTGCCCGTTCGTTAACCTAGATAGTCCAAGTACCCGCTAGGAAACCTACATAGTCCAAGGGCCCGCTAGGTAACCTAGATAGTCCAAGTGCCCGCTAGGTAACCTAGAGTCCAAGTGCTCACTAGTTAACCTACATAGTCCAAGTGCCCGCTATGTAACCTAGATAGTCAAAGTGCCCGTTAGGTAACCTAGATAGTCCAAGTGCCCGTTAGGCAACCTACATGGCCCAAGAGCCCGTTCGTTAACCTAGATGTCCAAGTGCCTGCTAGGTAACCTAGACAGTCCAAGTGCCCGCTAGGTTACCTGCATATTCCAAGTGCCCGTTCCTTAACCTAGATAGTCCAAGTGCCAACTAGGGAACCTATATAGTCCAAGTGCCCGCTATGTAACCTAGACAGTCAAAGTGCCCGCTAGGAAAACTACATAGTCCAAGTGCCCGCTAGTTAACCTAGATAGTCCAAGTGCCCGCTAGTAAACCTAGATAGTCCAAGGGCCCGCTAGTTAATCTAGATAGTCCAAGTGCCTGCTAGTTAACCTAGATAGTCCAAGTGCCCGCTAAGGAACCTATATAGTCCAAGTGCTATCTAGGTAACCTAGATAGTCCAAGTGCCCGCTAGGATGTGTACATTGTCCAAGTGCCCGCTAGGTAACCTAGATAGTCTAAGTGCCCACTAGTTAACCTACATAGTCCAAGGGCCTGCTAGTTAACCTACATTGTCCAAGTGCCCGCTAGGTAACGTAGATAGCCCAAGTGCCCGATAGGGAACGTACATAGTCCAAGTGCCCACTAGGCAACCTAGACAGTCCAATTGCCCCCTAGTTAACCTAGACAGTCCAAGTACCCGATAGGGAACCTACATAGTCCAAGTGCCCGCTAGGGAACCTACATAGTCCAAGTGCTCGCTAGGCAACCTACATAGTCCAAGTGTCCGCTAGTTAACCTACATAGTCCAAGTGCCCGTTCGTTAACCTAGATAGTCCAAGGGCCAGCTAGGTAAACTAGACAGTCCTAGTGCCCGCTGGGTTACCTACATAGTCCAAGTGCACGTTCGTTAACCTAGATCGTCCAAGTGCCCACTGGTATCCTACATAGTCCAAGGGCCCGCTAGGTAACCTTGATAGTCCAAGTGCCTTCTAGTTAACCTACGTAGTCCAAGTGCCCGCTAGGTAACATACATAGTCCAAGTGCCAACTAGGTAACCTAAATAATCCAAATGCCCGCTAGGGAAACTACATAGTCAAAGTGTCCGCTAATTAACCTAGATAATCCAAGTGCCCGCTAGTAAACCTAGATAGTCCAAGGGCCCTCTAGTTAACCTAGATAGTCCAAGTGCCCGCCAGTTAACCAAAATCTTCCAAGTGTCCGCTAGGTAACCTACATAGTCCAAGTGACTGCTAGGTAACCTAGATAGTCCAAGTGCCTGATAGCTAACCTACATAGTCCAAGTGTCCGTTCGTTAATCTAGATAGTCCAAGTGCCCATTGGGTAACCTACATAGTCCAAGGGCCGCCTGGTAACCTGGATAGTCCAAGTGCCCGCTAGTTAACCTACATAGTCCAAGTGCCTTCTAGGGAGCCTACGTAGTCCACGTGACCGCTAAGGAACCTACATAGTCCAAGTGCCTGTTAGCTAACCTAGATAGTCCAAGGGCCCGCTAGTTGACCTACATAGTCAAAGTGCCAGCTAGGTAACCTAGATAGTACAAGTGCCCGCTAGAGAACCTAGATAGTCCAAGTGCCTGTTAGCTAACCTAGATAGTCCAAGTGGCGGCTAGGTAACCTACATAGTCCAAGTGCCCGTTCGTTAACCTAGATAATCCAAGTGTCCGCTAGGTAACCTAGACAGTCCAAGTGCCCGCTAGTTACCCTACATAGTCCAAGTGCCCGTTAGTTAACCTAGATAGTCAATGTGCCTTCTAGGTAACCTCTATAGTCCAAATGCCCGCTAGGTAAGCTACATAGTCCAAGTGCCCGCTAGGTAACTTAAATAGTACAAATGCCCGCTAGGGAAACTACATAGTCCACGTGCCCGCTAGTTAACCTAGATAGTCCAAGTGCCTGCTAGTAAACCTACATAATCCATGGGCCCACTAGTTAACCTACATAGTGCAAGTGCCCGCTAGTTAACCTAGATAGTCCAAGTGCCTGCTAGTAAACCTACATAATCCATGGGTCCGCTAGTTAACATACATAGTGCAAGGGCCTGCTAGTTAACCTAGATAGTGCAAGTGTCCGCTAGTTAACCTACATAGTCCAAGTGCCCGCTAGTTAACCTAGATAGTCCAAGTGCCCGCTAGGGATCCTTCATAATCCAAGTGCATTCTAGGTAACCTAGATAGTCCAAGTGCCCGCTAGTTAACCTAGATAGTACTAGTGCCCATTAGTTAACCTAGATAGTCCAAGTACCCACTAGGGGACGTACATAGTCCAAGTGCCCGCTAGGTAACCTAGATAGTCCAAGTGCGCGCTAGGGTATGTACATAGTCCAAGTGCCTGCTAGGAAACCTAGATAGTCCAAGTGCACGTTCGTTAACCTAGATCGTCCAAGTGCCCGCTGGTATCCTACATAGTCCAAGGGCCCGCTAGGTAACCTTGATAGTCCAAGTGCCTTCTAGTTAACCTACGTAGTCCAAGTGCCCGCTAGGTAACCTACATAGTCCAAGTGCCAACTAGGTAACCTAAATAATCGAAATGCCCGCTAGGGAAACTACATAGTCAAAGTGTCCGCTAATTAACCTAGATAGTCCAAGTGCCCGCTAGTAAACATAGATAGTCCAAGGGCCCTCTAGTTAACCTAGATAGTCCAAGTGCCCACTAGTTAACCAAAATCTTCCAAGTGTCCGCTAGGTAACCTACATAGTCCAAGTGACTGCTAGGTAACCTAGATAGTCCATGTGCCTGATAGCTAACCTACATAGTCCAAGTGTCCGTTCGTTAATCTAGATAGTCCAAGTGCCCATTGGGTAACCTACATAGTCCAAGTGCCGCCGGGTAACCTGGATAGTCCAAGTGCCCGCTAGTTAACCTACATAGTCCAAGTGCCTTCTAGGGAGCCTACGTAGTCCACGTGACCGCTAAGGAACCTACATAGTCCAAGTGCCCGTTAGCTAACCTAGATAGTCCAAGGGCCCGCTAGTTGACCTACATAGTCAAAGTGCCAGCTAGGTAACCTAGATAGTACAAGTGCCCGCTAGAGAACCTAGATAGTCCAAGTGCCTGTTAGCTAACCTAGATAGTCCAAGTGGCGGCTAGGTAACCTACATAGTCCAAGTGCCCGTTCGTTAACCTAGATAATCCAAGTGTCCGCTAGGTAACCTAGACAGTCCAAGTGCCTGCTAGTAAACCTACATAATCCATGGGCCTACTAGTTAACCTACATAGTGCAAGTGCCCGCTAGTTAACCTAGATAGTCCAAGTGCCTGCTAGTAAACCTACATAATCCATGGGTCCGCTAGTTAACATACATAGTGCAAGGGCCTGCTAGTTAACCTAGATAGTGCAAGTGTCCGCTAGTTAACCTACATAGTCCAAGTGCCCGCTAGTTAACCTAGATAGTCCAAGTGCCCGCTAGGGATCCTTCATAATCCAAGTGCATTCTAGGTAACCTAGATAGTCCAAGTGCCCGCTAGTTAACCTAGATAGTACTAGTGCCCATTAGTTAACCTAGATAGTCCAAGTACCCACTAGGGGACGTACATAGTCCAAGTGCCCGCTAGGTAACCTAGATAGTCCAAGTGCGCGCTAGGGTATGTACATAGTCCAAGTGCCTGCTAGGAAACCTAGATAGTCCAAGTGCACGTTCGTTAACCTAGATCGTCCAAGTGCCCGCTGGTATCCTACATAGTCCAAGGGCCCGCTAGGTAACCTTGATAGTCCAAGTGCCTTCTAGTTAACCTACGTAGTCCAAGTGCCCGCTAGGTAACCTACATAGTCCAAGTGCCAACTAGGTAACCTAAATAATCGAAATGCCCGCTAGGGAAACTACATAGTCAAAGTGTCCGCTAATTAACCTAGATAGTCCAAGTGCCCGCTAGTAAACATAGATAGTCCAAGGGCCCTCTAGTTAACCTAGATAGTCCAAGTGCCCGCTAGTTAACCAAAATCTTCCAAGTGTCCGCTAGGTAACCTACATAGTCCAAGTGACTGCTAGGTAACCTAGATAGTCCATGTGCCTGATAGCTAACCTACATAGTCCAAGTGTCCGTTCGTTAATCTAGATAGTCCAAGTGCCCATTGGGTAACCTACATAGTCCAAGTGCCGCCGGGTAACCTGGATAGTCCAAGTGCCCGCTAGTTAACCTACATAGTCCAAGTGCCTTCTAGGGAGCCTACGTAGTCCACGTGACCGCTAAGGAACCTACATAGTCCAAGTGCCCGTTAGCTAACCTAGATAGTCCAAGGGCCCGCTAGTTGACCTACATAGTCAAAGTGCCAGCTAGGTAACCTAGATAGTACAAGTGCCCGCTAGAGAACCTAGATAGTCCAAGTGCCTGTTAGCTAACCTAGATAGTCCAAGTGGCGGCTAGGTAACCTACATAGTCCAAGTGCCCGTTCGTTAACCTAGATAATCCAAGTGTCCGCTAGGTAACCTAGACAGTCCAAGTGCCTGCTAGTTACCCTACATAGTCCAAGTGCCCATTAGTTAACCTAGATAGTCAATGTGCCTGCTAGGTAACCTCTATAGTCCAAATGCCCGCTAGGTAAGCTACATAGTCCAAGTGCCCGCTAGGTAACTTAAATAGTACAAATGCCCGCTAGGGAAACTACATAGTCCACGTGCCCGCTAGTTAACCTAGATAGTCCAAGTGCCTGCTAGTAAACCTACATAATCCATGGGCCCACTAGTTAACCAACATAGTGCAAGTGCCCGCTAGTTAACCTAGATAGTCCAAGTGCCTGCTAGTAAACCTACATAATCCATGGGTCCGCTAGTTAACATACATAGTGCAAGGGCCTGCTAGTTAACCTAGATAGTGCAAGTGTCCGCTAGTTAACCTACATAGTCCAAGTGCCCGCTAGTTAACCTAGATAGTCCAAGTGCCCGCTAGGGATCCTTCATAATCCAAGTGCATTCTAGGTAACCTAGATAGTCCAAGTGCCCGCTAGTTAACCTAGATAGTACTAGTGCCCATTACTTAACCTAGATAGTCCAAGTACCCACTAGGGGACGTACATAGTCCAAGTGCCTGCTAGGTAACCTAGATAGTCCAAGTGCGCGCTAGGGTATGTACATAGTCCAAGTGCCTGCTAGGAAACCTAGATAGTCCAAGTGCCCGCTAGTTAACCTACATAATCCAAGATCTGCTAGTTAACCTAGATAATCAAAGTGCCCGCTAGGTAACCTAGACAGTCCAAGTGCCCGCTAGGTTACCTACATAGTCCAAGTGCCCTTTCGTTAACCTAGATAGTCCAAGTGCCCGCTAGTTAACCTACATAATCCAAGATCTGCTAGTTAACCTAGATAATCAAAGTGCCCGCTAGGTAACCTAGACAGTCCAAGTGCCCGCTAGGTTACCTACATAGTCCAAGTGCCCTTTCGTTAACCTAGATAGTCCAAGTGCCCGCTAGGTAACCTACATAGTCCAAGGGCCGCTAGGTAACCTAGACAGACAAAGTGCCTGTTAGGTAACCTAGATAGTCCAAGTACCTGCTAGGTAACCTACATTGTCCATGTTCCCTCTAGGTAACCTAGATAGTCCACGTGCCCGTTCCCTAACCTAGATAGTCCAAGTGCCCGCTATGTAACCTAGACAGTCCAAGTGCCCGCTAGGTTACCTGCATAGACCAAGTGCCCGTTCGTTAACCTAGATAGTCCAATTGCCCACTAAGTACCCTACATAGTCCAAGTGCCCGCTAGGTAACCTAGAGAGTGCAAGTGCCCGCTAGTTATCCTACATAGTCCAAGTGCCGGCTAGGTAACCTAGATAGTCCAAGGGCCTGCTAGTTAACCTACATAGTCCAAGTGCCCGCTAGGTAACCTACATTGTGCAAGTGCCCGCTAGGTAACCTAGATAGTCCAAGTGCCCTTTAGGGAACCTAGATAGTCCAAGTGCCCGCTAGGGAACCTACATAGTCTAATTGCCCGCTCTGGAACATACATAGTCCAAGTGCCCGTTAGTTAACCTAGATAATCCAAGTGCCCGCTAGTTAACCTAGATAGTCCAGTGCCCGCTAGGAAACCTACATAGTCCAAGTGCCCGCTAGGTAACCTATATAGTCCAAATGCCCGCTAGGTAACCTATATAGTCCAAATGCCCGCTAGGGAACCTACATAGTCCAAGAGCGCTCTAGTTAACCTAGATAGTCCAAGTGCCCGCTAGTTAACCAGGATCATCAAAGTGCCCTCTAGTTAATTTACATAGTCTAAAGGCCTGCTAGTTAACCTACATAGACCAAGGGCCCGCTAGTTAACCTACATAGTCCTAGTTCCCGCTAGGTAACCTAGACAGTCCAAGTGACCAGTAGGTTACCTACATAGTCTAAGTGCCCGTTCGTTAACCTTCATACCCCAAGTGCCCGCTAGGGAAAGTACATAGTCCAGGTGCCCGTAAGTAACATAGATAGTCCAAGTGCCCGCTAGTTAACCTAAATAGTCCAAGTGCCTGCTATGTAAACTACATACTCCAAGTGCCCGTTCGTTAACCTACATTGTCCAAGTGCCCGCTAGGTAACGTAGATAGCCCAAGTGCCCGCTAGGGAACGTACATAGTCCAAGTGCCCACTAGGTAACCTAGACAGTCCAATTGCCCCCTAGTTAACCTAGACAGTCCAAGTGCCCGCTAGGGAACCTACATAGTCCAAGGTCTGCTAATTAACCTAGATAGTAAAAGTGCCCGCTAGGTAACCTAGACAGTCCAAGTGCCCAGTCGGTTACCTACATAGTTCAAGTTCCCGTTCGTTAACCTAGATAGTCCACGTGCCTGCTAGGTAACCTACATAGTCCAAGGGCAAGCTAGGTAACCTAGACAGACAAAGTGCCCGTTAGGTAACCTAGATAGTCCAAGTGCCTGCTAGGTAACCTACATTGTCAATGTTCCCTGTAGGTAACCTAGATAGTCCAAGTGCCCGTTACCTAACCTAGATAGTCCAAGTGCCCGCTAGGCAACATACATAGTCCAAGTGCCCGTTCGTTAACCTAGAAGTCCAAGTGCCCGCTGTGTAACCTAGATAGTCCAAGAGCCCGCTAGGTTACCTGCATAGTCCAAGTGCCCGTTCGTTAACCTAGATAGTCCAAGTGCCCACTAGGGAACCTATATAGTCCAATTTCCCGCTAGGTAACCTACATAGTGCAAGTGTCTGCTAGGTAACCTACATAGTCCAAGTACCCGCTAGGGAATGTACATAGTCCAAGTGCCCGCTAGGTAACCTAGAGAGTGCAAGTGCCCGCTAGTTAACCTACATAGTGCAAGTGCCTGCTAGGTAATCTACATAGTCGAAGTGCCCGCTAGGTAACCTACATAGTGCAAGTGTCCGCTAGTTAACCTACATAGTCAAAGTGCCCGCTAGTTAACCTAGATCTTCCAAGTGCCCGCTAGGTAACCTACATAGTGCAAGTGTCCGCTAGTTAACGTTGATCGTCCAATTTTCATCTAGTTAACTTACATAGTCCAAGTGCCCGCTAGGTAACCTAGGTAGTCCAAGTGCGTGCCCGTTCGGTAACCTAGATAGTCCAAGTGCCCTTTAGGGAACCTAGATAGTCCAAGTGCCCGCTAGGGAACCTACATAGTCCAATTGCCCGCTCTGGAACATACATAGTCCAAGTGCCCGTTAGTTAACCTAGATAATCCAAGTGCCCCCTAGTTAACCTAGATAGTCCAGTGCCCGCTAGGTAACCTACATAGTCCAAGTGCCCGCTATGTAACCTATATAGTCCAAATGCCCGCTAGGGAACCTACATAGTCCAAGCGCCCTCTAGTTAACCTAGATAGTCCAAGTGCCCGCTAGTTAACCTAGATAGTCCAAGTGCCCGCTAGTTAACTAGGATCATCAAAGTGCCCTCTAGTTAACTTACATAGTCCAAAGGCCTGCTAGTTAACCTACATAGACCAAGGGCCCGCTAGTTAACCTACATAGTCCAAGTTCCCGGTAGGTACCTAGACAGTCCAAGTGACCACTAGGTTACCTACATAGTCTAAGTGCTCGTTCGTTAACCTTCATAGTCCAAGTGCCCGCTAGGTAACATAGATAGCCCAAGTGCCCGCTAGGGAACGTAAAAAGTCCAAGTGCCCGTAGGTAACCTAGATAGTCCAAGTGCCCGCTAGTTAACCTACATAGTCCAAGTGCCTGCTGGGTAAACTACATATTCCAAGTGCCCGTGCGTTAACCTACATTGTCCAAGTGCCCGCTAGGTAACGTAGATAGCCCAAGTGCCCGCTAGGGAACGTACATAGTCCAAGTGCCCACTAGGTAACCTAGACAGTCCAATTGCCCCCTAGTTATCCTAGACAGTCTAAGTACCCGATAGGGAACCTACATAGTCCAAGTGCCCGCTAGGGAACCTACATAGTCCAAGTGCTCGCTAGGAAACCTACATAGTCCAAGTGCCCGTTAGCTAACCTAGATAGTCGAAGTGTCCGCTAGTTAACCTACATAGTCCAACTGCCCGTTCGTTAACCTAGATAGTCCAAGTGCCCGCTAGGTAACCTAGACAGTCCAAGTGCCCGCTAGGTTACCTACATAGTCCAAGTGCACGTTCGTTAACCTAGATAGTCCAAGTGCCCCTGGTAACCTACATAGTCCAAGGGCCCGCTAGGTAACCTTGATAGTCCAATTGCCTTCTAGTTAACCTACGTAGTCCAAGTGCCCGATACGTAACCTATATAGTCCAAGTGCCCACTAGATTACCTGAATAATCCAAATGCCCGCTAGGGAAACTACATAGTCCAAGTGCCGCTAGTTAACCTAGTTAGTCCAAGGGCCTGCTAGTTAACCTAAATCGTCCAAGTGTCCGCTAGGTAACCTACATAGTCCAAGTGCCTGCTAGGTAACCTAGATAGTCCAAGTGCCTGATAGCTAACCTACATACTCCAAGTGTCCGTTTGTTAACTTAGATAGTCCAAGTGCCCATTGGGTAACCTACATAGTCCAAGTGCCCGCTTGGTAACCTGGATAGTCCAAGTGCCCGCTAGTTAACCTACATAGTCCAAGTGCCTTCTAGGGAGCCTACATACTCCACGTGACCGCTAAGGAACCTACATAGTCCAAGTGCCCGCTAGGTAACCTACGTAGTCCAAATGCCCGCAAGGAAACCTACATAGTCTAAATGTCCGCCAGGCAACCTACATAATCCAAGTGCCCTCTCTGGAACACACATAGTCCAAGTGCCCGTTAGATAACCTAGATAGTCCAAGGGATGCTAGTTGACCTACATAATCCAATAGCCAGCTTGGTAACCTAGATAGTACAAGTGCCCACTAGGGAACCTAGATTGTCCAAGTGCCTGTTAGCTAACCTAGATAGTCCAAGTGGCGGCTAGGTAACCTACATAGTCCAAGTGCCCGTTTGTTAACCTAGATAATCCAAGTGCCCGTTATGTAACCTAGACAGTCCAAGTGCCCGCTAGTTACCCTACATAGTCCAAGTGCCCGTTAGTTAACCTAGATAGTCAAAGTGCCTGCTAGGTAACCTAGATAGTCCAAGTGCCCGCTAGTTAACCTATATAGTCCAAGTGCCTGCTAGGCAACCTAAATAGTCCAAATGCCCACTAGGGAAACTACATAGTCCAAGTGCCCGCTAGTTAACCTACATAGTCCAAGAGCCTTCTAGGGAGCCTACGTACTCCACGAGACCGCTAGGGAACCTACATAGTCCAAGTGCCCGCTAGGTAACCTACATAGTCCAAATGCCCGCAAGGAAACCTACATAGTCTAAATGTCCGCCAGGCAACCTACATAATCCAAGTGCCCACTCTGGAACAAAAATAGTCCAAGTGCCCGTTAGATAACCTAGATAGTCCAAGGGCCCACTAGTTGACCTACATAGTCCAAGTGCCAGCTTGGTAACCTAGATAGTACAAGTGCCAGCTAGGGAACCTAGATTGTCCAAGTGCCTGTTAGCTAACCTAGATAGTCCAAGTGGCGGCGAGGTAACCTGCATAGTCCAAGTGCCCCTTTGTTAACCTAGATAATCCAAGTGCCCGTTATGTAACCTAGACAGTCCAAGTACCCGCTAGTTACCATACATACTCCAAGTGCCCGTTAGTTAACCTAGATAGTCAAAGTGCCTGATAGGTAACCTAGATAGTCCAACTGCCCGCTAGGTAACCTACATAGTCCAAGTGCCTGCTAGGCAACCTAAATAGTCCAAATGCCCGCTAGGGAAACTACATAGCCCAAGTGCCCGCTAGTTAACCTAGATAGTCAAGTGCCAGCTAGGTAACCTAGATAGTCCAATTGCCCGCTAGGGATGCTTCAAAATCCATGTGCCTGCTAGGTAACCTAGATAGTCCAAGTGCCCGCTAGTAAACCTAGATTGTCCAAGGGCCTGCTAGTTAACCTAGATAGTCCAAGTGCCCGCTAGTTAACTTAATCGTCCAATTGTCCGCTAGGTAACCTACATAGTCCAAGTGCCTGCTAGGTAACCTAGATATTCCAAGTTCCTGATAGCTAACCTACATAGTCCAAGTGTCCGTTCGTTAACGTAGATAGTCCAATTGCCCATTGGGTAACCTACATAGTCCAAGTGCCCACTTGGTAACCTGGATAGTCCAACTGCGCGCTAGTTAACCTACATAGTCCAAGTGCCTTCTAGGGAGCCTACATAGTCCACGTGACCGCTAGGGAACCTACATAGTCCAAGTGCCCGCTAGGTAACCTACATAGTCCAAATGCCCGCAAGGAAACCTACATAGTCTAAATGCCCGGTAGGCAACCTACATAATCCAAGTGCCCTCTCTGGAACATACATAGTCCAAGTGCCCGTTAGCTAACCTAGATAGTCCAAGGGCCCGCTAGTTGACCTACATAGTCCAAGAGCCAGCTAGGTAACCTAGATAGTACAAGTGCCCACTAGGGAACCTAGATAGTCCAAGTGCCTGTTAGCTAACCTAGATAGTCCAAGTGGCAGTTAGGTAACCTACATAGTCCAAGTGCCCGTTCGTTAACCTAGATAATCCAAGTGCCCGTTAGGTAACCTAGAAAGTCCAAGTGCCCGCTAGTTACCCTACATAGTCCAAGTGCCCGTTAGTTAACCAAGATAGTCAAAGTGCCTGCTAGGTAACCTAGATACTTCAAGTGCCCGCTAGGTAACCTACAGAGTCCAAGTGCCCGCTAGGTAACCTAAATTGTCCTAATGCCCGCTAGGGAAACTACATAGTCCAAGTGCCCGCTAGTTAACCTAGAGAGTCTAAGTGCCCCCTAGTTAACCTACATAATCCATGGGCCCGCTAGTTAACCTACATAGTCCAAGCGCCAGCTAGGTAACCTAGATAGTCCAATTGCCCGCTAGGGATCCTTCATAATCCTATTCCTGCTAGGTAACCTAGATAGTCCAAGGGCCTGCTAGTTAACCTACATAGTCCAAGTGCCCGCTAGGTAACCTACATAGTGCAAGTGTCTGCTAGTTAACCTACATAGTTCAAGTGCACGCTAGTTAACCTAGATCGTCCAAGTGCCCGCTAGGAAACCTACATAGTGCAAGTGTCCGCTAGTTAACCTACGTAGCCCAAGGGACCCCTAGTTAACCTACATAGTCCAAGTGCCCGCTAGGTAACCTACATAGTCCAAGTGCCCGATAGAAAACTATATAGTCCAAGTGCCCTCTATGGTACCTACACCGTCCAAGTGCCCGTTAGGGAACCAATAGTCTTAGTGCTGGCTAGGGAACCTGTATCTTCCATGTGCCCGCTAGGTAACCTAGATAGTACAAGTGCCCGCTAGGTAACCTACAAAGTCAAAGTGCCCACTAGGTAATCTATATAGTCCAAATGCCCGCTAGGGAACCTACATAGTCCACGTACCTGCTAATTAACCTACATAATCCAAGTGACCGTTAGCTAACCTAGATAGTCTAAGGGTCCACTAGTTAACCTACATAATTCAAGTGCCCGCTAGGTAACTTAGATAATCCAAGTGCCCGCTAGATACCCTACATAGTCCAAAGGCCCGCTAGTTAACCTACATAGTGCACGGGCCCGCTAGTTAACCTAGATCGTCCAAGTGTCCGTTAGTTAACCTACATAATCAAAATGCCCGTTAGCTAACCTAGATAGTCCAAGTGCCCGCTAGTTAACCTAAGTAGTCCAAATGTCCGATAGGGATCCTATATAGTCCAAGTGCTCGCTAGGCAACCTACATAATCCGAGTGCCCGTTCGTTAACCTAGAAGTCCATGTGCCCGCTACGTTACCTGCATAGTCCAAGTGCCCGTTAGGTAACCTACATAGTCCAAGTGCCCGCTAGGTAACCTAGATAGTCCAAGTACCCGTTAGCTAACTTAGATAGTCCAAGTGCCCGCTAGGTAACCTACATAATCAAAGTGCCCGCTAGGTAACCTAGATAGTCCATGTTCCTGTTAGTTAACCTAGATAGTCCTAGTGCCCGCTAGGTAACCTACATAGTCCAAGGGCCGGCTCGTTAACCTAGTTCGTCCAAGTGTCCGCTAGGTAACCAAGATAGTCAAAGTGTCCGCTACGTAACCTACATAGTCCAAGTTCCCACTAGGTCACCTAGATAGTCCAAGTGCCCGTTACCTAACCTAGATAGTCCAAGTGCCCGCTAGGTAACCTACATAGTCCTAGTGCCCGCTGGTTAACCAACATTGTCCAAGTGCCCGATACGGACCTACATAGTCCAAGTGCCTGTTAGGTAACCTACATAGTCCAAATGCCCGCTAGTAACCTACATAGTCCAAGTGCCCGATAGGGAACTCACATAATCCAAGTGCCCGCTAGGGAACCTACATAGTCCAAGTACCCGTTAGGTAACCTAGATAGTCCAAATGCCCGCTAGGGAACCCACATAGTCCAAGTGCCCACTAGGGAACTTACATAGTCCAAGTGCCCGTTAGTTAACCTAGATAGTCCAAGTGCCCGCTAATTAACCTAGATAGTCCAAGTGCCCGTTCGTTAACCTAGACAGTCCAAGTGCCCGCTGGGGAAACCACATAGTCCAGTGCCCGATAGGGAACTTACATAGTCCAAGTTCCCGCTAGTTATCCTAGATAGTCCAAGTGCCCGTTCGTTAACCTAGACAGTCCAAGTGCCCGCTAGGGAAACCACATAGTCCAGTGCTCGCTAGGGAACTTACATAGTCCACGTTCCCGCTAGTTAACCTAGATAGTCCAAGTGCCCGTTCGTTAACCTAGACAGTCCAAGTGCCCGCTAGGGAAACCACATAGTCCATTGCACGCTAGGGAACTTACATAGTCCAAGTGCCCGTTAGTAACCTATATAGTCCAAGTACCCGCTAGGTAACGTAGATAGTCCAAGTGCCCACTAGGGAACGTACATACTCCAAGTGCCCGCTAGGTAACCTAGATAGTCCAAGTGCCCGCTAGGGTATGTACATAGACCAAGTGCCCGCTAGGTAACCTACATAGTCCAAGTGCCCGCTAGGTAACCTAGATAGTCCAAGTACCCGTAAGCTAACCTAGATAGTCCAAGTACCCGCTAGTTAACCTAGATAGTCCAAGTGCCCTTTCGTTAACCTAGACAGTCCAAGTGCCCGCTAGGGAACCCAAATAGTCCAAGTGCCCACTAGGGAACTTACATAGTCCAAGTGCCCGTTAGTAACCTATATAGTCCAAGTACCCGCTAGGTAACGTAGATAGTCCAATTGCCCACTGGGGGACGTACATACTCCAAGTGCCCGCTAGGTAACCTAGATAGTCCAAGTGCCCGCTAGGATATGTACATAGACCAAGTGCCCGCTAGGTAACCTACATAGTCCAAGTGCCTGCTAGGTAACCTAGATAGTCCAAGTACCCGTTAGCTAACCTAGATAGTCTAAGTGCCCGCTAGGTAACCTACATAATCATATTGCCCGCTAGGTAACCTAGATAGTCCATGTTCCTGTTAGTTAACCTAGATAGTCCTAGTGCCCGCTAGGTAACCTACATAGTCCAAGGGCCCGCTCGTTAACCTAGTTCGTCCAAGTGTCCGCTAGGTAACCAAGATAGTCAAAGTGTCCGCTACGTAACCTACATAGTCCAAGTTCCCACTAGGTCACCTAGATTGTCCAAGTGCCCGCTAGGTAACCTACATAGTCCTAGTGCCCGCTAGTTAACCAACATTGTCCAAGTTCCCGATACGGACCTACATAGTCCAAGTGCCTGTTAGGTAACCTACATAGTCCAAATGCCCGCTAGTAACCTACATAGTCCAAGTGCCCGATAGGGAACTCACATAATCCAAGTGCCCGCTAGGCAACCTACATAGTCCAAGTACCCGTTAGGTAACCTAGATAGTCCAAATGCCCGCTAGGGAACGACATAGTCCAAGTGCCCGCTAGGGAACTTACATAGTCCAAGTGCCCGTTAGTTAACCTAGATAGTCCAAGTGCCCGCTAATTAACCTAGATAGTCCAAGTGCCCATTCGTTACCCTAGACAGTCCAAGTGCCCGCTAGGGAAACCACATAGTCCAGTGCCCGCTAGGGAACTTACATAGTCCAAGTTCCCGCTAGTTAACCTTGATAGTCCAAGTGCCCGTTCGTTAACCTAGACAGTCCAAGTGCCCGCTAGGGAAACCACATAGTCCAGTGCCCGCTAGGGAACTTACATAGTCCATGTTCCCGCTAGTTCACCTAGATAGTCCAAGTGCCCGTTCGTTAACCTAGACAGTCCAAGTGCCCGCTAGGGAAACCACGTAGTCCAGTGCCCGCTAGGGAACTTACATAGTCCAAGTGCCTGGTAGTTAACCTAGATAGTCCAAGTGCCCTTTCGTTAACCTAGACAGTCCAAGTGCCCGCTAGGGAACCCACATAGTCCAAGTGCCCGCTAGGGAACTTACATAGTCCAAGTGCCCGTTAGTAACCTATATAGTCCAAGTACCCTCTGGGTAACGTAGATAGTCCAAGTGCCCACTAGTGGACGGACATACTCCAAGTGCCCGCTAGGTAACCTAGATAGTCCAAGTGCCCGCTAGGGTATGTACATAGACCAAGTGCCCGCTAGGTAACCTACATAGTCCAAGTGCCCGTTAGGAAGCCTAGATAGTCCAAGTGCCCGCTAGGGAACCTGCATCGTGCAAGTGCCTGCTAGGTAACCTAGATAATCCAAGTGCCCGCTAGTTAAACTACATAGTCCAAGTGCCTGCGAGGTAAACTACATAGTCCAAGTGCCCGTTAGGGAACCTACATAGTCCAAGTGCCCGCTAGGTAACCTAGATAGTCCAAGTACCCGTTAGCTAACCTAGATAGTCCAAGCGCCCGCTAGGTAACCTACATAATCAAAGTGACCGCTAGGTAACCTAGATAGTCCATGTTCCTGTTAGTTAACCTAGATAGTCCTAGTGCCCGCTAGGTATCCTACATAGTCCAAGGGCCCGCTAGTTAACCTAGTTCGTCCAAGTGTCCGCTAGGTAACCAAGATAGTCAAAGTGTCCGCTACGTAACCTACATAGTCCAAGTTCCCACTAGGTCACCTAGATAGTCCAAGTGCCCGTTACCTAACCTAGATAGTCCAAGTGCCCGCTAGGTAACCTACATAGTCCAAATGGCTGTTAGGTAACCTACATAGTCCAAATGCCCGCTAGTAACCTACATAGTCCAAGTGCCCAATAGGGAACTCACATAATCCAAGTGCCCACTAGGGAACCTACATAGTCCAACTGCCCGCTATGTAACGTATATAGTCCAAATGCCCGCAAGGAAACCTACATAGTCTAAATGTCCGCCAGGCAACCTACATAATCCAAGTGCCCGCTCTGGAACATACATAGTCCAATTGCCCGTTAGATATCCTAGATAGTCCAAGGGCGCGCTAGTTTTCCTACATAGTCCAAGTACCAGCTTGGTAACCTAGATAGTACAAGTGCCCGCTAGGAAACCTAGATAGTCCAAGTGACTGTTAGCTAACCTAGATAGTACAAGTGGCGGCTAGGTAACCTACATAGTCCAAGTGCCCGTTCGTTAACCTAGATAATCCAAGTGCCCGTTAGGTAACCTAGACAGTCCAAGTGCCCGCTAGTTACCCTACATAGTCCAAGTGCCCGTTAGTTAACCTAGATAGTCAAAGGGCCTGCTAGGTAAACTAGATAGTCCAAGTGCCCGCTAGTTAACCTACATAGTCCAAGTGCCCGCTAGTTAACCTAGATAGTCAAGTGCCCCCTAGTAAACCTACATAATCCATGGGCCCGCTAGTTAACCTACATAGTGCAAGGGCCCGCTAGTTAACCTAGATCGTGCAAGTGTCCGCTAGTTAACCTACATAGTCCAAGTGCCAGCTATGTAACCTAGATAGTCCAATTGCCCGCTAGGGATCCTTCATAAACCAAGTGCCTGCTAGGTAACCTAGATAGTCCAAGTGCCCGCTAGTAAACCTAGATTGTCCAAGGGCCTTCTAGTTAACCTGGATAGTCCAAGTGCCCTCTAGTTAACCTAAATCGTCCAAGTGTCCGCTAGGTAACCTACATAGTCCAAGTGCCTGCTAGGTAACCTAGATATTCCAAGTTCCTGATAGCTAACCTACATAGTCCAAGTGTCCGTTCGTTAACGTAGATAGTCCAATTGCCCATTGTTTAACCTACATAGTCCAAGTGCCCGCTTGGTAACCTGGATAGTCCAAGTGCCCGCTAGTTAACCTACATAGTCCAAGTGCCTTCTAGGGCGCCTACATAGTCCACGTGACCGCTAAGGAACCTACATAGTCCAAGTGCCCGTTTGGGAACCTACATAGTCCAAGGGCCGCTAGGTAACCTACATAGTCCAGATGCCTGCAAGGAAACCTACATAGTCTAAATGCCCGCTAGGCAACCTACATAATCCAAGTACCCGCTAGGTAACCTAGTTAGTCCATGTGCCCGCTAGTTAACCTACATAGTCCAAGTGCCCGATAGAAAACTATATAGTCCAAGTGCCCTCTATGGAACCTACACCGTCCAAGTGCCCGTTAGGGAACCAATAGTCTTAGTGCTGGCTAGGGAACCTGTATCATCAAAGTGCCCGCTAGGTAACCTAGATAGACCAAGTGCCCGCTAGGTAACCTACAAAGTCCAAGTGCCCACTAGGTAATCTATATAGTCCAAATGCCCACTAGGGAACCTACATAGTCCAAGTACCCGATAATTAACATACATAGTGCAAGTGACCGTTTGCTAACCTAGATAGTCTAAGGGCCCACTAGTTAACCTACATAATTCAAGTGCCCGCTAGGTAACTTAGATAATCCAAGTGCCCGCTAGTTACCCTACATAGTCCAAAGGCCCGCTAGTTAACCTACATAGTGCAAGGGCCCGCTAGTTAACCTAGATCGTCCAAGTGTCCGTTAGTTAACCTACATAATCCAAATGCCCGTTAGCTAACCTAGATAGTCCAAGGGCCCGCCAGTTGACCTACATAGTCCAAATGCCCGCTAGGTAACCTAGATAGTCCTAGTGCCTGTTAGTTAACCTAGATAGTCCAAGTGCCCGCTAGGGTATGTACATAGACCATGTGCCCGCTAGGGAACCTACATAGTCCAAGTGCCCGCTAGGTAACCTACATAGACCAAATGCCCGCAAGGAGACCTACATAGTCTAAATGTCCGCCAGGCAACCTACATAATCCAAGTGACCGCTCTGGAACATACATAGTCCAATTGCCCGTTAGATATCCTAGATAGTCCAAGGGCCCGCTAGTTGACCTACATAGTCCAAGTGCCAGCTTGGTAACCTAGATAGTACAAGTGCCCGCTAGGGAACCTAGATAGTCCAAGTGCCTGTTAGCTAACCTAGATAGTCCAAGTGGCGGCTAGGTATCCTACATAGTCCAAGTGCCCGTTCGTTAACCTCGATAATCCAAGTGCCCGTTAGGTAACCTAGACATTTCAAGTGCCCACTAGTTACCCTACATAGTCCAAGTGCCCGTTAGTTAACCTAGATAGTCAAAGTGCCTGCTAGGTTACCTAGATAGTCCAAGTGCCCGCTAGGTAACCTACATAGTCCAAGTGCCCGCTAGGCAACCTAAATAGTCCAAATGCCCGCTAGGGAAACTACATAGTCCAAGTGCCCGCTAGTTAACCTAGATAGTCAAGTGCCCCCTAGTAAACCTTCATAATCCATGGGCCCGCTAGTTAACCTACATAGTGCAAGGGCCCGCTAGTTAACCTAGATCGTGCAAGTGTCCGCTAGTTAACCTACATAGTCCAAGTGCACGCTAGTTAACCTAGATAGTCCACGTGCCCGCTAGGTAACCTACATAGTGCAAGTGTCCGCTAGTTAACCTACGTAGTCCAAGGGACCCCTAGTTAACCTAGATAGTGCAAGTACCCGCTAGGTAACCTAGATAGTCCATGTGCCCGCTAGTTAACCTACATAGTCCAAGTGCCCGATAGAAAACTATATAGTCCAAGTGCCCTCTATGGAACCTACATAGTCCAAGTGCCCGTTGGGAACCAATAGTCTAAGTGCTGGCTAGGGAACCTGTATCATCCAAGTGCCCGCTAGGTAACCTAGATAGTCCAAGTGCCCGCTAGGTAACCTACAATGTCCAAGTGCCCATTAGGTAATCTATATAGTCCAAATGCCCGCTAGGGAACCTACATAGTCCAAGTACATGCTAATTAACCTACATAGTCCAAGTGACCGTTAGCTAACCTAGATAGTCTAAGGGCACACTAGTTAACCTACATAATTCAAGTGCCCGCTAGGTAACTTAGATAATCCCAGTGCCCGCTAGTTACCCTACATAGTCCAAAGGCCCGCTAGTTAACCTACATTGTGCAAGGGCCCGCTAGTTAACCTAGATCGTCCAAGTGTCCGTTAGTTAACCTACATAATCCAAATGCCCGTTAGCTAACCTAGATAGTCCAAGGGCCCGCCAGTTGACCTACATAGTCCAAGTGCCCGCTAGGTAACCTAGATAGTCCTAGTGCCTGTTAGTTAACCCAGATAGTCCAAGTGCCCGCTAGGGTATGTACATAGACCATGTGCCCGCTAGGGAACCTACATAGTCCAAGTGCCCGCTAGGTAACCTACATAGTCCAAATGCCCGCAAGGAAACCTACATAGTGTAAATGTCCGCCACGCAACCTACATAATCCAAGTGCCCGCTCTGGAACATACATAGTCCAATTGCCCGTTAGATATCCTAGATAGTCCAAGGGCCCGCTAGTTGACCTACATAGTCCAAGTGCCAGCTTGGTAACCTAGATAGTACAAGTGCCCGCTAGGGAACCTAGATAGTCCAAGTGCCTATTAGCTAAATTAGATAGTCCAAGTGGCGGCTAGGTAACCTACATAGTCCAAGTGCCCGTTCGTTAACCTAGATAATCCAAGTGCCCGTAAGGTAACCTAGACAGTCCAAGTGCCCACTAGTTACCCTACATAGTCCAAGTGCCCGTTAGTTAACCTAGATAGTCAAAGTGCCTGCTAGGTAACCTAGATAGTCCAAGTGCCCGCTAGATAACCTACAGAGTCCAAGTGCCCGCTAGGTAACCTAAATTGTCCAAATGCCCGCTAGGGAAACTACATAGTCCAAGTGCCCACTAGTTAACCTAGATAGTCCAAGTGCCCCCTAGTAAACCTACATAATCCATGGGCCCGCTAGTTAACCTATATAGTCCAAGCGCCAGCTAGGTAACCTAGATAGTCCAATTGACCGCTAGGGATCCTTCATAATCCTATTCCTGCTAGGTAACCTAGATAGTCCAAGGGCCTGCTAGTTAACCTACATAGTCCAAGTGCCCGCTAGGTAACCTACATAGTGCAAGTGTCCGCTAGTTAACCTACATAGTCCAAGTGCATGCTAGTTAACCTAGATAGTCCAAGTGCCCGCTAGTTAACCTAGATTGTCCAAGTGTCCGCTAGTTAACCTACATAGACCAAGTGCCCTTAGGTAACATAGCTAGTCCAAGTGCCCGCTAGGGAACCTACATAATCCGAGTGCCCGTTCGTTAACTTAGAAGTCCAAGTGCCCGCTATGTTACCTGCATAGTCCAAGTGCCCGTTAGGTATCCTACATAGTCCAAGTGCACACTAGGTAACCTACTTAGTCCAAGTACCCGTTAGCTAACCTAGATAGTCCAAGTGCCCACTAGGTAACCTACATAATCAAAGTGCCCGGTAGGTAACCTAGATAGTCTATGTTCCTGATAGTTAACCTAGATAGTCCTAGTGCCCGCTAGGTAACCTACATAGTCCAAGGGCCCGCTCGTTAACCTAGTTCGTCCAAGTGTCCACTAGTTAACCAAGATAGTCAAAGTGTCCGCTACGTAACCTACATAGTCCAAGTTCCCACTTGGTCACCTAGATAGTCCAAGTGCCTGTTACCTAACCTAGATAGTCCAAGTGCCCGCTAGGTAACCTACATAGTCCTATTGCCCGCTAGTTAACCAACATTGTTCAAGTGCCCGATACGGACCTACATAGTCCAAGTGCCTGTTAGGTAACCTACATAGTCCAAATGCCCGCTAGTAATCTACATAGTCCAAATGCCCGCTAGGGAACACACATAGTCCAAGTGCCCGCTAGGGAACTTACATAGTCCAAGTGCTCGTTAATTAACCTAGATAGTCCAAGTGCCCGCTAATTAACCTAGATAGTCCAAGTGCCCGTTCGTTAACCTAGACAGTCCAAGTGCCCGCTAGGGAAACCACATAGTCCAGTGCCCGCTAGGGAACTTATATAGTCCAAGTTCCCGCTAGTTAACCTAGATAGTCCAAGTGCCCGTTCGTTAACTTAGACAGTCCAAGTGCCCGCTAGGGAAACCACATAGTCCAGTGCCCGCTAGGGAACTTACATAGTCCATGTTCCCGCTAGTTCACCTAGATAGTCCAAGTGCCCGTTCGTTAACCTAGACAGTCCAAGTGCCCGCTAGGGAAACCACATAGTCCAGTGCCCGCTAGTTAACCTAAATAGTCCAAGTGCCCGCTAGTTAACCTAGATAGTCCTAGTGCCCTTTCGTTAACCTAGACAGTCCAAGTGCCCGCTAGGGAACCCACATAGTCCAAGTGCCCGCTAGGGAACTTACATAGTCCCAGTGCCCGTTAGTAACCTATATAGTCCAAGTAAGCGCTAGGTAACGTAGATAGTCCAAGTGCCCACTAGGGGACGTACTTACTCCAAGTGCCCTATAGGTAACCTAGATAGTCCAAGTGCCCGCTAGGGTATGTACATAGACCAAGTGCCCGCTAGGTAACCTACATAGTCCAAGTGCCCGTTAGGGAGCCTAGATAGTCCACGTGCCCTCTAGGGAACCTGCATCGTGCAATTGCCCGCTAGGGAACCTACATAGTCCAAGTGCTCGCTAGGCAACCTACATAGTCCAAGTGCCTGCTAGGTAAACTACATAGTCCAAGTGCCCGTTCGTTAACCTACATTGTCCAAGTGCCCGCTAGGTAACGTAGATAGCCCAAGTGCCCGCTAGGGAACGTACATAGTCCAAGTGCCCACTAGGTAACCTAGACAGTCCAATTGCCCCCTAGTTAACCTAGACAGTCCAAGTACCCGATAGGGAACCTACATAGTCCAAGTGCCCGCTAGGGAACCTACATAGTCCAAGTGCTCGCTAGGCAACCTACATAGTCCAAGTGCCCGTTAGTTAACCTAGATAGTCCAATTGCCCGTTAGCTAACCTAGATAGTCGAAGTGTCCGCTAGTTAACCTACATAGTCCAAGTGCCCGTTCGTTAACCTAGATAGTCCAAGTGCCCGCTAGGTAACCTAGACAGTCCAAGTGCCCGCTAGGTTACCTACATAGTCTAAGTGCACGTTCGTTAACCTAGATAGTCCAAGTGCCCGCTGGTAACCTACATATTCCAAGAGCCCGCTAGGTATCCTTGATAGTCCAAGTGCCTTCTAGTTAACCTACATAGTCCAAGTGCCCGCTAGGTAACCTACATAGTCCAAGTGCCCGCTAGGTAACCTAAATAATCCAAATGCCCGCTAGGGAAACTACATAGTCCAAGTGCCCGCTAGTTAACCTAGATAGTCCAAGTGCCCGCTAGTAAACCTAGATAGTCCAAGGGCCCGCTAGTTAACCTAGATAGTCCAAGTGCCCGCTAGTTAACCTAGATCGTCCAAGTGTCCGATAAGTAACCTACATAGTCCAAGTGCCTGCTAGGTAACCTAGAGAGTCCAAGTGCCTGTTAGCTAACCTACAGAGTCCAAGTGCCCGTTCGTTAACCTAGATAGGCCAAGTGCCCTCTATGTAACCTAGACAGTCCAAGTGCCCGCTAGGTTACCTACATAGTCCAAGTGTCCGTTCCTTAACCTAGATTGTCCAAGTGCCCGTTTGGTAACCTACATAGTCCAAGTGCCCGCTTCGTAACCTGGATAGTCTATGTGCCCGCTAGATAACCAACATAGTCAAAGTGCGCGATAGGTAACCTACATAGTTCAAGGGCCCGCTCGTTAACCTAGTTCGTCCAAGTGTCCGCTAATTAACCTACATAGTCCAAGGGCCCTCTAGTTAACCTAGATAGTTCAAGTGCCCGCTAGGGGACGTACATAGTCCAAGTGCCAGCTAGTTAACCAAGATAGTCGAAGTGCCCGCTAGTTAACCTTGATCATCCAAGTGCCCGCTTGTTAACATACATAGTCCAATTGCCCGATAGGGAACCTACATAGTCCAAGTGCCAGCTGAGGAACCTACATAGTCCAAGTGCCCGATAGAGAACCTACATAGTCCAAGTGCCCGTTAGGGAATCTAGATAGTCCAATTGCCCATAGGGAACCTATATATTCAAAGTGCCCGCTAGGGAACCTGCATTGTCCAAGTGCCCGCTAGTTAACCTAGATAGTCCAAGTGTCCGCTAGTTAACCTACATAGTCCAAGTTCCCGTTAGGTAACCTAGATAGTCCAAGTGCCCGTAAAGTAACCTATATAGTCCAAGTGCCCGTTAGGTAACCTAGATATTCCAAGTTCCTGTTAACTAACCTAGATAGTCCATGTGCCCGCTAGGTAACCTACATAGTCCAAGTGCCCATTCGTTAACCTAGATAGTCCAAGTGACCGCTAAGTAACCTAGACTGTCCAAGTGCCCGCTAGGTTACCTAAATAGTCCAAGTGCACGTTCGTTAACCTAGATAGTCCAAGTGCCCGCTAGGTAACCTACATAGTCCAATGGCCCGCTAGGTAACCTATATAGTCCAAGTGCCCGCTAGTTAGCCTAGATAGTCCAAGTTCCTGTTAGCTAACCTACATAGTCCAAGTGCCCGTTAGGTAACCTAGACAGTCCAAGTGCCCGCTAGGTAACCTACATAGTCATAGTGCCCGCTAGGTAACCTAGATAGTCCAAGTTCCTGTTAGTTAACCAAGATAGTCCCAGTGCCCGCTAGGTAACCTACATAGTCCAAGGGCCCACTCGTTAACCTAGTTCGTCCAAGTGTCCGCTAGGTAACCAAGATAGTCAAAGTGTCCGCTACGTAACCTACATAGTCCAGGTTCCCACTAGGTCACCTAGATAGTCCACGTGCCCGTTACCTAACCTAGATAGTCCAAGTGCCCGCTAGGTAACCTACATAGTCCTAGTGCCCGCTAGTTAACCAACATTGTCCAAGTGCCCGATATGGACCTACATAGTCCAAGTGCCTGTTAGGTAACCTACATAGTCCAAATGCCCGCTAGTAACCTACATAGTCCAAGTGCCCGATAGGGAACTCACATAATCCAAGTGCCCGCTAGGGAACCTACATAGTCCAAGTACCCGTTAGGTAACCTAGATAGTCCAAATGCCCGCAAGAGAACCCACATAGTCCAAGTGTCTGCTAGGGAACTTACATAGTCCAAGTGCCCGTTAGTTAACCTAGATAGTCCAAGTGCCCGCTAATTAACCTAGATAGTCAAAGTGCCCGTTCGTTAACCTAGACAGTCAAAGTGCCCGCTAGGGAAACTACATAGTCCAGTGCCCGCTAGGGAACTTACATATTCCAAGTGCCCGCTAGTTAACCTAGATAGTCCAAGTGCCCTTTCGTTAAACCTAGACAGTCCAAGTGCCCGCTAGGGAACCCACATAGTCCACGTGCCCGCTAGGGAACTTACATAGTCCAAGTGCCCGTTAGTAACTTATATAGTCCAAGTACCCGCTAGGTAACGTAGATAGTCCAAGTGCCCACTAGGGGACGTACATACTCCAAGTATCCGCTAGGTAACCTAGATAGTCCAAGTGCCCGCTAGGGTATGTACATAGAACAAGTGCCCGCTAGGTAACCTACATAGACCAAGTGCCCGTTAAGGAGCCTAGATAGTCCAAGTGCCCGCTAGGGAACCTGCATCGTGCAAGTGCCTGCTAGGTAACCTAGATAATCCATGTGCCCGCTTGTTACCTAGATAGTCCAAGTGCCCGCTAGTTAACCTAGAACCTCCAAGTGTCCGCTAGTTAACCTACATAGTCGAAGGGCCCGCTAGTTAACCTAAACAGTCCAAGAACCCGCTAGTTAACCTAGAGAGTCCAATCGCCCGCGAGGTTACCTACATAGTCCTAGTGCCCGCTAGGTAACCTAGATAGTCCAAGTTCCTGTTACCTAACCTAGATAGTCCAAGTGCCCGCTAGGTAACCTAGATAGTCCAAGTGCCCGCTATGTAACCTACATAGTCCAAGTTCCCGCTAGGTAACCTAGATAGTCCAAGTGCCCGCTAGTTAACCTACATAGTCCAAGTGCCCGCTAGGTAACCTAGATAGTCAAAGTGCCCGTTTGGTAACCTAGATAGTCCAAGTGCCCGCTAGGTAATCTACATTGTCCATGTTCCCGCAAGGTAATCTAGATAGTCCAAGTGCCCGTTACAAAAATAGATAGTCCACGTGCTCGCTAGGGAACCTATATAGTCCAAGTGCTATCTAGGTAACCTAGATAGTCCAAGGGCCCGCTAGTTAACCTACATAGTCCAAGGGCTCGCTTGTTAATTTTGATAGTCCAAGTGTCCGCTGGTTAACCTAGATCGTCCAAGTGTCCTCTAGTTAACCTACATAGTCTAAGTGCCTGCTAGGTAAGCTACATAGTGCAAGTGTCCGCTAGGTAACCTACATAGTCCAAGTGCCCGCTAGTTAACATAGATAGTCCAAGTGCCCGCTAGGTAAGGTACTTAGTCAAAGTGCCCGATAGGTAACCTACATAGTGCAAGTGTCCGCTAGTTAACCTACATAGTCCAAGTGCCCGCTAGTTAACCTATATAGTCCAAGTGCCCGCTAGGTAACCTACATAGTGCAAGTATCCGCTAGTTAACCTACATAGTCCAAGTGCCCGCTAGTTAACCTAGATAGTCCAAGTACCCGCTAGTTAACCTAGATTGTCCAATTGTCCGCTAGTTAACCTACATAGTCCAAGAGCACTTTAGGGAACCTAGATATTCCAAGTGCCCGCTAGGGAACCTACATAGTCCAATTGCCCGCTCTGGAACATACATAGTCCAAGTGCCTGTTAGTTAACCTAGATAATCCAAGTGCCCGCTAGTTAACCTACATAGTCCAAGTTCCCGATAGGTAACCTACATAGTCCAAGTGCCCGCTAGGTAACCTATATAGTCCAAATGCCCGCTAGAGAACCTACATAGTCCAAGTTCCCGCTAGGTAACCTAGATAGTCCAACTGCACGCTAGTTAACCTAGATAGTCCAAGTGCCCACTAGTTAACCAGGATCGTCCAAGTGCCCTCTAGTTAACTTACATAGTCCAAGGGCCTGCTAGTTAACCTACATAGTCCAAGTGGCCGCTAGGTAACCTAGACAGTCCAAGTGACCACTAGGTTACCTACATAGTCCAAGTGCCCGCTAGGGAACCTACATAGTCCAAGTGCCCGCTAGGTAACCTAGATAGTCCAAGTGCACGCTAGTTAACCTACATAATCCAAGTGCCTGCTAGGTAAACTACATAGTACATGTGCCCACTAGGTAACCTAGACAGTGAAATTGCCCGCTAGTTAACCTAGACAGTCCAAGTACCCGCTAGGGAACCTACATAGTCCAAGTGCCCGCTAGGGAACCTACATAGTCCAAGTGCTCGCTAAGCAACCTACATAGTGCAAGTGCCCGTTAGTTAACCCAGATAGTCAAAGTGCCTGCTAGGTAACCTAGATAGTCCAAGTGCCCGCTAGGTAACCTACATAGTCCAAGTGCGAGCTAGGTAACTTAGATAGTCCATGTCGCGCTAGGTTACCTACATTGTCCAAGGGCCCGCTAGGTAACCTATATAGTCCAAGTGCTCGCTAGTTAACCTATAGTCCAAGTGCCCCCTAGGTAACCTACATATTCCAAGTTTCCACTAGGTAATCTAGATAGTGCAAATGCCCGTTACCTAACCTAGATAGTCCAAGTGCCTGTTAGGTTACCTACATAGTCCACGTGCCCGTTCGTTAACCTAGATAGTCCAAGTGCCCGCTAGGTAACCTACATAGTCCAAGCGCCAGCTAGGTAACCTAGACAGTCCAAGTGCCCGCTAGGTACCTACATAGTCCATGTGCCCGTTTGCTAACCTAGATCGTCAAAGGGCCCGCTAGTTAACCTACATAGTACAAAGGCCCGCGAGTTGACCTAGATAGTCCAAGTGCCCGCTAGTTAACCTAGATAGTCCAAGTGCCCGCTAGGTAACCTACAAAGTCCAAGTGCGCGCTTGGTAATCTATATAGTCCAAATGCCCGCTAGGGCACCTACGTAGTCCTAGCGCCCGCTAGTTAACCTACATTGTCCAAGTGCCCGCTAGAAACCTACATAGTCCAAGTGCAAGAAGGGAACCTACATAATCCAAGTGCCCGCTAGGGAACCTACATAGTCCAAATGCCCTTTAGGTAACCTATATAGTCCAAATGCCCGCTAGGATACCCACATAGTCCAAGTGTTCGCTAGGGAACCTGCATCGTCCAAGTGCCCGCTAGTTAACCTAGACAGTCCAAGTTCCTGTTAGCTAACCTATATAGTCCAAGTGCCCGCTAGTTAACCTAGATAGTCCAAGTTCCTGTTAGCTAACCTACATAGTCCAAGTGCCCGTTAGGTATCCTAGACAGTCCAATTGCCCGCTAGGTAACCTCCATAGTCCAAGTGCCCGCTAATTTACCTATATAGTCCAAGTGCCTGCTAGGGAACCTGCATTGTCCAAATGCCCGCTAGTTAACCTAGATCGTCCAAGTGTCCGCTAGTAAACCTACATAGTCCAAGTTCCAGTTAGGTAACCTAGATAGGCCACGTGCCCGCAAGGTAACCTAGACAGTCCAAGTGCCCGCTAGGTAACCTAGATATGCCAAGTTCCGGTTTACTAACCTAGATAGTCCAAGTGCCCGCTAGGTAACCTACATAGTCCAAGTGCGAGCTAGGTAACTTAGATAGTCCAATTGCCCGTTAGCTAACCTAGATAGTCGAAGTGTCCGCTAGTTAACCTACATAGTCCAAGTGCCCGTTCGTTAACCTAGATAGTCCAAGTTCCCGCTAGGTAACCTAGACAGTCCAAGTGCCCGCTGGTAACCTACATATTCCAAGAGCCCGCTAGGTATCCTTGATAGTCCAAGTGCCTTCTAGTTAACCTACATAGTCCAAGTGCCCGCTAGGTAACCTACATAGTCCAAGTGCCCGCTAGGTAACCTAAATAATCCAAATGCCCGCTAGGGAAACTACATAGTCCAAGTGCCCGCTAGTTAACCTAGATAGTCCAAGTGCCCGCTAGTAAACCTAGATAGTCCAAGGGCCCGCTAGTTAACCTAGATAGTCCAAGTGCCCGCTAGTTAACCTAGATCGTCCAAGTGTCCGATAAGTAACCTACATAGTCCAAGTGCCTGCTAGGTAACCTAGAGAGTCCAAGTGCCTGTTAGCTAACCTACAGAGTCCAAGTGCCCGTTCGTTAACCTAGATAGGCCAAGTGCCCTCTATGTAACCTAGACAGTCCAAGTGCCCGCTAGGTTACCTACATAGTCCAAGTGTCCGTTCCTTAACCTAGATTGTCCAAGTGCCCGTTTGGTAACCTACATAGTCCAAGTGCCCGCTTCGTAACCTGGATAGTCTATGTGCCCGCTAGATAACCAACATAGTCAAAGTGCGCGATAGGTAACCTACATAGTTCAAGGGCCCGCTCGTTAACCTAGTTCGTCCAAGTGTCCGCTAATTAACCTACATAGTCCAAGGGCCCTCTAGTTAACCTAGATAGTTCAAGTGCCCGCTAGGGGACGTACATAGTCCAAGTGCCATCTAGTTAACCAAGATAGTTCAAGTGCCTGCTAGTTAACCTTGATCATCCAAGTGCCCGCTTGTTAAGATACATAGTCCAAGTGCCCGATAGGGAACCTACATAGTCCAAGTGCCAGCTGAGGAACCTACATAGTCCAAGTGCCCGATAGAGAACCTACATAGTCCAAGTGCCCGTTAGGGAATCTAGATAGTCCAAGTGCCCATAGGGAACCTATATAGTCAAAGTGCCCGCTAGGGAACCTGCATTGTCCAAGTGCCCACTAGTTAACCTAGATAGTCCAAGTGTCCGCTAGTTAACCTACATAGTCCAAGTTCCCGTTAGGTAACCTAGATAGTCCAAGTGCCCGTAAAGTAACCTATATAGTCCAAGTGCCCGTTAGGTAACCTAGATATTCCAAGTTCCTGTTAACTAACCTAGATAGTCCAAGTGCCCACTAGGTAACCTACATAGTCCAAGTGCCCATTCGTTAACCTAGATAGTCCAAGTGACCGCTAAGTAACCTAGACTGTCCAAGTGCCCGCTAGGTTACCTAAATAGTCCAAGTGCACGTTCGTTAACCTAGATAGTCCAAGTGCCCGCTAGGTAACCTACATAGTCCAATGGCCCGCTAGGTAACCTATATAGTCCAAGTGCCCGCTAGTTAGCCTAGATAGTCCAAGTTCCTGTTAGCTAACCTACATAGTCCAAGTGCCCGTTAGGTAACCTAGACAGTCCAAGTGCCCGCTAGGTAACCTCCATAGTCCAAGTGCCCGCTAATTTACCTATATAGTCCAAGTGCCTGCTAGGGAACCTGCATTGTCCAAATGCCCACTAGTTAACCTAGATCGTCCAAGTGTCCGCTAGTAAACCTACATAGTCCAAGTTCCAGTTAGGTAACCTAGATAGGCCACGTGCTCGCAAGTTAACCTACATAGTCCAAGTGCCCACTAGGTAACCTACATAGTCCAAGTGCCCATTCGTTAACCTAGATAGTCCAAGTGACCGCTAAGTAACCTAGACTGTCCAAGTGCCCGCTAGGTTACCTAAATAGTCCAAGTGCACGTTCGTTAACCTAGATAGTCCAAGTGCCCGCTAGGTAACCTACATAGTCCAATGGCCCGCTAGGTAACCTATATAGTCCAAGTGCCCGCTAGTTAGCCTAGATAGTCCAAGTTCCTGTTAGCTAACCTACATAGTCCAAGTGCCCGTTAGGTAACCTAGACAGTCCAAGTGCCCGCTAGGTAACCTCCATAGTCCAAGTGCCCGCTAATTTACCTATATAGTCCAAGTGCCTGCTAGGGAACCTGCATTGTCCAAATGCCCACTAGTTAACCTAGATCGTCCAAGTGTCCGCTAGTAAACCTACATAGTCCAAGTTCCAGTTAGGTAACCTAGATAGGCCACGTGCTCGCAAGTTAACCTACATAGTCCAAGTGCCCACTAGGTAACCTACATAGTCCAAGTGCCCATTCGTTAACCTAGATAGTCCAAGTGACCGCTAAGTAACCTAGACTGTCCAAGTGCCCGCTAGGTTACCTAAATAGTCCAAGTGCACGTTCGTTAACCTAGATAGTCCAAGTGCCCGCTAGGTAACCTACATAGTCCAAGGGCCCGCTAGGTAACCTATATAGTCCAAGTGCCCGCTAGTTAGCCTAGATAGTCCAAGTTCCTGTTAGCTAACCTACATAGTCCAAGTGCCCGTTAGGTAACCTAGACAGTCCAAGTGCCCGCTAGGTAACCTCCATAGTCCAAGTGCCCGCTAATTTACCTATATAGTCCAAGTGCCTGCTAGGGAACCTGCATTGTCCAAATGCCCACTAGTTAACCTAGATCGTCCAAGTGTCCGCTAGTAAACCTACATAGTCCAAGTTCCAGTTAGGTAACCTAGATAGGCCACGTGCTCGCAAGTTAACCTACATAGTCCAAGTGCCCGCTAGGTAACCTAGATATTCCAAGTTCCGGTTTACTAACCTAGATAGTCCAAGTGCCCGCCAGGTAACCTACATAGTCCAAGTGCCCATTCGTTAACCTAGATAGTCCAAGTGCCCGCTAGGTAACCTATACTGTCCAAGTGCCCGCTAGGTTACCTACATAGTCCAAGTGAACGTTCGTTAACTTAGATAGTCCAAGTCGCGCTAGGTAACCTACATTTTCCAAGGGCCCGCTAGGTAACCTATATAGTCCAAGTGCTCGCTAGTTAACCTATAGTCCAAGTGCCCGCTAGGTAACCTACATATTCCAAGTTCCCGCTAGGTAACCTAGATAGTGCAAATGCCCGTTACCTAACCTAGATAGTCCAAGTGCCTGTTAGGTTACCTACATAGTCCACGTGCCCGTTCGTTAACCTAGATAGTCCAAGTGCCCGCTAGGTAACCTACATAGTCCAAGCGCCAGCTAGGTAACCTAGACAGTCCAAGTGCCCGCTAGGTTACCTGCATAGTCCTAGTGCCCGTTAGGTAACCTAGATAGTCCAAGTGCCCGCTAGGTAACCTACATAGTCCAAATGCCCGCTAGGTAACCTAGGTAGTCCAAGTACCCGTTAGCTAACCTAGATAGTCCAAGTGCCCGCTAGGTAACCTCCATAGTCCAAGTGCCCGCTAGGTAACCTCCATAGTCCAAGTGCCCGTTCGTTAACCTAGATAGTCCAAGTTCCTGTTAGCTAACATACATAGTACAAGTGCCCGTTCGTTAACCTAGATAGTTCAAGTGCCCACTAGGTAACCTAGGCAGTCCAAGTGCCTGCTAGGTACCTACATAGTCCAAGTGCCCGTTTGCTAACCTAGATCGTCAAAGGGCCCGCTAGTTAACCTACATAGTCCAAGGGCCCGCTAGTTAACCTAGATAGTCCAAGTGCCCGCTAGTTAACCTAGATAGTCCAAGTGCCCGCTAGGTAACCTATAAAGTCCAAGTGCGCGCTTGGTAATCTATATAGTCCAAATGCCCGCTAGGGCACCTACGTAGTCCTAGCGCCCGCTAGTTAACCTACATTGTCCAAGTGCCCGATAGGGAACCTACATTGTCCAAGTGCCCGCTAGAAACCTACATAGTCCAAGTGCAAGAAGGGAACCTACATAATCCAAGTGCCCGCTAGGGAACCTACATAGTCCAAATGCCCTTTAGGTAACCTATATAGTCCAAATGCCCGCTAGGATACCCACATAGTCCAAGTGTTCGCTAGGGAACCTGCATCGTCCAAGTGCCCGCTAGTTAACCTAGATAGTCCAAGTTCCTGTTAGCTAACCTATATAGTCCAAGTGCCCGCTAGGTAACCTAGGTAGTCCAAGTACCCGTTAGCTAACCTAGATAGTCCAAATGCCCGCTAGGTAACCTCCATAGTCCAAGTGCCCGCTAGGTAACCTCCATAGTCCAAGTGCCCGTTCGTTAACCTAGATAGTCCAAGTTCCTTTTAGCTAACCTACATAGTACAAGTGCCCATTCGTTAACCTAGATAGTTCAAGTGCCCGCTAGGTAACCTAGACAGTCCAAGTGCCTGCTAGGTAACGTACATAATCCAAGTGCCCGTTTGCTAACCTAGATCGTCAAAGTGCCCGCTAGTTAACCTACATAGTCCAAGGGCCCGCTAGTTAACCTAGATAGTCCAAGTGCCCGCTACTTAACCTACATAGTCCAAGGGCCCGCTAGGTAACCTACATAGTCCTAGTGCCCGCTAGTTAACCTACATTGTCCAAGTCCCTGATAGGGAACCTACATAGTCCAAGTATCCGCTAGGTAACCTACATAGTCCAAATGCCCGCTAGTAACGTACATAGTCCAAGTGACCGATAGGGAACTTACATAATCCAAGTGCTCGCTAGGGAACCTACATAGTCCAAGTGCCCGTTAGCTAACCTAGATAGTCCAAGGGCCAACTAGTTAACCTACATGGTTCAAGTGCCCGCTGGTAACCTAGCTAATCCAAGTATCCGCTAGTTAACCTATATAGGCCATGTGCCCGCTAGTTAATCTAGATGGTCCAAGTGCCCGCTAGTTAACCTACATAGTCCAAGGGCCCGCTAGTTTACCTACATAGTGCTAGGGCCCGCAAGTTAACCTAGATCGTCCAAGTGTCCGCTAGTTAACCTACATAGTCCCAGTGCCCTCTAGTTAACCTACATAGTCCAAGTGCCCGTAAGCTAACCTAGATAGTCCAAGGGCCCACTACTTGACCTACATAGTCCAAGTGCCTGCTTGGTAACCTAGATAGTCCATGTGCCCCCTAGTTATCCTAGATAGTCCTATTGCCCGGTAGTTAACCTAGATAGTCCAAGTGCCCAATACGGGACGTACATAGTCCAAGTGCCCGCTAGGTAACGTAGATAGTCTAAGTGCCCTCTAGGATATGTACATAGTCCAAGTGCCCGCTAGGTAACCTAGATAGTCTAAATGCCCGCTAGTTAACCTACATAGTCGAAGGGCCCGCTAGTTAACCTACATAGTACAAGTGCCTGATAGGGAACCAACATAGTTAAGTGCCCACTAGGGGACGTACATAGTCCAAGTGCCCACTAGGTAACCTAGATAGTCCAAGTGCGCACTAGGGTATGTACGTAGTCCGAGTGCCTGCTAGGAAACCTAGATAGTCCAAGGGCCCGCTAGGTAACCTAGATAGTCCAAGTGCCCGCTAGGTTACCTACATAGTCCAAGTTCCTGCTAGGTAACCTAGATAGTCCAAGTGCCCGTTACCTAACCTAGATCGTCCAAGTGCCCCCTAGGCAACCTACATAGTCCAAGTGCCCGTTCGTTAACCTAGAAGTCCATGTGCCCGCTAGGTAACCTAGACAGTCCAGGTGCCCGCTAGGTTACCTGCATAGTCCAAGTGCCCGTTAGGTAACCTAGATAGTCCAAGTGGCCGCTAGGTGACCTACATAGTCAAAGTGCCCGCTAGGTAACCTAGATAGGCCAAGTGCCCGTTAGCTAACCTAGATAGTCCAAGTGCCCACTAGGTGACCTACATAGTCAAAGTGCCCGCTAGGTAACCTAGATAGCCCATGTTCCTGTTAGCTTCCCTAGATAGTCCAAGTGCCCGCTAGGTAACCTACATAGTCCAAGGGCCCGCTTGTTAACCTAGTTCGTCCAAGTGTCCGCTAGTTAACCTACATTGTCCAAGTGCCCGCTAGGTAACCAAGATAGTCAAAGTGGCCGCTAGGTAACCTACATAGTCCAAGTTCCCACTAGGTAACCTAGATAGTTCAAGTGCCCGTTACCTAACCTAGATAGTCCAAGTCCCGCTAGGTAACCTACATAGTCCTAGTGCCTGCTAGTTAACCAACATTGTTCAAGTGCCCGATACGGAACCCTCATAGTCCAAGTGCCCGTTAGGTAACCTACATAGTCCAAATGCCCGCTAGTAACCTACATAATCCAAGTGCCTGATAGGGAACCTACATAATCCAAGTGCACGCTAGGGAATTTACGTAGTCCAAGTGCCCGTTAGTTAACCTAGATAGTCCAAGTGCCCGCTAGTTAAGCTAGATAGTCCAAGCACCCGCTTGGTAACGTAGATAGTTCAAGTGCACGCTAGGTAACCTAGATAGTCCAAGTGCCCACTATTTAACCTACAAAGTACAAGTGCCCGGTAGGTAATCTATATAGTCCAAATGCCCGCTAGGGCACCTACATAATGCAAATACCTGCTAATTAACCTACATAGTCCAAGTACCCGTTAGCGAACCTAGATCGTCTATGGGCCCACTAGTTAACCTACATAGTTCAAGTGCCCGCTAGCTAACCTAGATAATCCAAGTGCCCGCTAGTTAAGTGATATCATCCAAGTGCCCGCTAGTTAATTTAGTACGTCCAAGTGCCCGCTAGTTAACCAACATAGTCTAAGTGCCCGCTAGGTAACCTAGATAGCCCAAGTTCCTGTTAGCTAACCTAGATAGTCCAAGTGCCCGCTAGGTAACCTACATAGTCCAAGGGCCCGCTCGTTAACCTAGTTCGTCCAAGTGCCCGCTAGTTAACCTACATAGTCCAAGTGCCCGCTAGGTAACCTACATAGTCCTAGCGCCCACTAATTAGCCTACGTTGTCCAAGTGCCCAATAGGGAACCTACATATTCCAAGTGCCCACTAGGTAACCTACATAGACCAAATGCCCGCTAGTAACCTACATAGTCCAAGTGCAAGAAGGGAACCTACATAATCCAAGTTCCCGCTAGGGAACCTACGTAGTCCAAATGCGCGTTAGGTATCCTACATAGTCCAAATGCCCGCTAGGTTACCTACATAGTCCAAGTTCCTGCTAGGTAACCTAGATAGTCCAAGTGCCCGTTACCTAACCTAGATCGTCCAAGTGCCCCCTAGGCAACCTACATAGTCCAAGTGCCCGTTCGTTAACTTAGAAGTCCATGTGCCCGCTAGGTAACCTAGACAGTCCAAGTGCCCGCTAGGTTACCTGCATAGTCCAAGTGCCCGTTAGGTAACCTAGATAGTCCAAGTGCCCGCTAGGTTACCTGCATAGTCCAAGTGCCAGCTAGTTAACCTAGATAGTCCAAGTTCCTGTTAGCTAACCTACATAGTCCAAGTACCCGTTCATTAGCCTAGATAGTTCCAAGTGCCCGCTAGGTAACCTGCATAGTCCATGTGCCCGCTAGGTAACTTAGATAGTCCAAGTGCCCGTTAGCTAATATAGATAGTCCAAGTGCCCGCTAGGGAACCTACATAGTCTAAGTGCCGGTTCGTTAACCTAGATAGTCCCAGTGCCCGCTAGGTTACCTAGACAGTCCAAGTGCCTGCTAGGTAACCTACATAGTCCAAGTGCCCGTTTGCTAACCTAGATCGTCAAAGTGCCCGCTAGTTAACCTACATAGTCCAAGTTCCCGTTAGGTAACCTAGATAGTCCAAGTGCCCGCAAGGTAACCTACATAGTCCAAGTGCCCGCAAGGTAACCTACATAGTCCAAGTGCCCGCTAGGTAACCTAGATATTCCAAGTTCCTGTTAACTAACCTAGATAGTCCAAGTGCCTGCTAGGTAACCTACATAGTCCAAGTGCCCATTCGTTAACCTAGATAGTCCAAATGCCCGCTAGGTAACCTAGATAGTCCAAGGGCCCGCTAGGTAACCTACATAGTCCTAGTGCCCGCTAGTTAACCTAGATAGTACAAGGGCCCGTTAGGTAACCTAGATAGTCCAATTGCCTGTTAGGTAACCTAGATAGTCCATTTGCCCGCTAGGTAACCTAGACAGTCCAAGTTCCCGCTAGGTTACCTACATAGTCCAAGTGACCTCTAGTTAACCTGACAGTTCAAGTGCCTGCTAGTTAACCTACATAGTCCAAGGGCCAGCTAGGTAACCTAGATTGTCCAAGTGCCCGCTAGTAAACCTAGATCTTCCAAGTGTCCGCTAGTTAATCTAAATAGTCCAAGTGCCCTCTAGGTAACTTAGATAGTCCAAGTACCTGTTAGGTAACCTATATAATCCAAGGGCCCCCTAGTTAACCTACATAGTCCATGTGCCCGCTAGGGAACCTACATAGTCCATGTGCCCGCTAGTTAACATAGATAGTCCAAGTGCCCGCTAGGAAACGTACATAGTCCAAGTGCCTGCTAGGTAACCTAGATTGTCCAAGTGCCTGCTAGTTAACCTACATAGTCCAAGTGCCCGCTAGGTAACCTATATAGTCCTAGCGCCCGCTAGTTAACCTACATTTTCCAAGTGCCCGCTAGGTTACCCACATAGTCCAAGTGCCCGTTAGGTAACCTAGATAGTCCAAATGCCTGCTAGGGTACCCACATAGTCCAAGTGCCCGTTTGCTAACCTAGATCGTCAAAGGCCCCTAGTTAACCTAGATAGTCAATGGGCCCGCTAGTTAACCTAGATAGTCAAAGTGCCCGCTTGTTAACCTACATAGTCCAAGGGCCCCCTAGGTAACCTACATAGTCCTAGTGCCCGCTAGGGAACCCACATAGTCGAAGTGCCCGCTAGGGAACTTACATAGTCAAAGGGCCTGTAGGGAACATACATAGTCCAAGTGCCCGCTAGGGAACCTTCATAGTCCTAGTGCCTGCTAGGGAACCTACATAGTCCAAGTGCCCTTTAAGGAACCTATATAGTCCAAGTGCCCGCAAGGGAACTTAGATAGTCCAAGTGCCCGCTAGGTAACCTAGATAGTCCAAGTACCCGCTAGGTAACCTACAAGTCCAAGTGCCCGCTAGGTAATCTATATAGTCAAAATGCCCACTAGGGCACCTACATAATCCAAGTGCACGCTAATTAACCTACATAGTCCAAGTGCCCGTTAGCTAACCTAGATACTCCAAAGGAAACTAGTTAACCTACATGGTTCAAGTGCACGCTAGGTAACCTCGCTAATCCAAGTGCCCGCTAGTTAACCTATATAGTCCAAGTGCCCGCTAGTTAACCTAGATGGTCCAAGTGCCCGCTAGTTAACCCACATAGTCCAAGTGCCCTCTAGTTAACCTTCATAGTCCAAGTGCCCTCTAGATAACCTACATAGTCCAAGTGCCCGTAAGCTAACCTAGATAGTCCAAGGGCCCGCTAGTTGACCTACATAGTCCAAGTTCCCGCTAGGTAACCTAGATAGTCCAAGTGCCGCTAGGTAACCTAGATAGTCCTATTGCCCGTTAGGTAACCTAGATAGTACAAGTGCCCACTAGGGGACGTACATAGTCCAAGTGCCCTCTTGGTAACCTAGATAGTCCAAGTGCCCGCTAGGATGTATACATAGTCCAAGTGCCCGCTAGGTAACCTAGATAGTCTAAGTGCCCGCTAGTTAACCTACATAGTCCAAGGGCCTGCTAGTTAACCTACATAGTCCAAGTGCCCGCTAGGGAACCTACATAGTCCTAGTGCCCGTTAGGGAACCTAGAAAGTCCAAGTGCCCGCTAGGGAACCTGCATCGTCCAAGTGCTCGCTAGTTAACCTAGATAGTCCAAGTGCCCACTAGTTAACCTAGATTTTCCAAGTTCCCGTTAGGTAACCTAGATAGTCCAAGTGCCCGCTAGGTAACCTACATAGTCCAAGAGCCCGCTAGGTAACCTAGATAATCCAATTGCCCGTTAGCTCACCTAGATAGTCCAAGTGCCCGCTAGGCAACCTACATAGTCCAAGTGCCCGTTCGTTAACATAGAAGTCCAAGTGCCCGCTAGGTAACCTAGACTGTCCAAGTGCCCGCAAGGTTACCTGCATAGTCCAAGTGCCCGTTAGCTAACCTAGATAGTCCAAGTGCCCGCTAGGTAACCTAGATAGTCCAAGTTCCTGTTAGCTAACCTAGATAGTCCATGTGCCCGCTAGGTAACCTACATAGTCCAAGGGCCCGCTCGTTAACCTAGTTCGTCCAAGTGTCCGCTAGTTAACCTAGATAGTCCAAGTGCCCGCTAGGTAACCTAGTTAATCCAAGTTCCTGTTAGCTAACCTAGATAGTCCAAGTGCCCGCTAGGTAACCTACATAGTCCTAGTGCCCGCTAGTTAACCAACATAGTCCAAGTGCCCGATACGGAACCTACATAGTCCAAGTGCCCGTTAGGAAACCTATATAGACCAAATGCCCGCTAGTAACCTACATAGTCCAAGTGCCTGATAGGGAACCTACATAATCCAAGTGCCCGCTAGGGAATTTACATAGTCCAAGTGCCCGTTAGTTATCCTAGATAGACCAAGTGCCCGCTAGTTAACCTAGATAGACCAAGTACCCTCTAGGTAACGTAGATAGTTCAAGTGCACGCTAGGTTACCTAGATAGTCCAAGTGCCTGCTAGGGCACCTACATAGTCCAAGTACCCGCTAATTAACCTACATAGTCCAAGTGCCCGTTAGCTAACCTAGATAGTCCAAGGGCCCGTTAGTTAATCTACATAGTGCAAGGGGCCCCTAGTTAACCTAGATCGTCCAAGTGTCCGCTATTTAACCTACATTGTCCAAGAGCCCGCTAGGTAACCTAGATAATCCAAATGCCCGTTTGCTAACCTAGATAGACCAAGTGCCCGCTAGTTAACCTAGATAGTCCTAGTGCACGTTAGTTAACCTAGATAGTCCAAGTGCCCACTAAGGGACATACATAGTCCAAGTGCCCGCTAGGTAACCTGCATAGTCCAAGTGCCCGTTAGGTAACCTAGATAGTCCAAGTGCCCGCTAGGTAACCTACATAGTCCAACTGCCCGCTAGGTAACCTAGATACTCCAAGTGCCCGTTAGCTAAGCTAGATAGTCCAAGTGCCCGCTAGGTAACCTTGATAGTCCAAGTTCCTGTTAGCTAACCTAGATAGTCCAAGTGTCCGCTAGGTAACCTACATAATCCATGGCCCGCTCGTTAACCTAGTTCGTCCAAGTGTCCGCTAGTTAACCTACATAGTCCAAGTGCCCGCTAGGTAAACAAGATAGTCAAAGTGCCCGCTAGGTAACCTACATTGTCCAAGTTCCCACTAGGTAACCTAGATAGTCCAAGTGCCCGTTACCTAACCTAGATAGTCCAAGTGCCCGTTGGTAACCTACATAGTCCCTGTGCCCGCTAGTTAACCTACATAGTCCAAGTGCCTGTTAGGTAACCTACATAGTCCAAATGCCCGCTAGTAACCTACATAGTCCAAGTGCCTGATAGGGAACCTACATAATCCAAGTGCCCGCTAGGGAATTTACATAGTCCAAGTGCCCGTTAGCTAACCTAGATAGTTCAAGGTCCCGCTAGTTGACCTACATAGACAAAGTGCCCGCCAAGTAACCTAGATAGACCATGTGCCCGCTAGTTTACCTAGATAGTCCTAGTGCCCGTTAGTTAACCTAGATAGTCCAGGTGCCCACTAGGGGACGTACATAGTCCAAGTGCCTGCTAGGTAACCTAGATAGTACAAGTGCCCGCTAGGGTATGTACATAGACCAAGTGCCCGCTAGGGAACCTAGATAGTCCAAGTGCCCGCTTGTTGACCTACATAGTCAAAGTGCCCGATAGGGAGCCTAGATAGTCCAAGTGCCCGCTAGGTAACCTACAAATCCAAGTGCCCGTTAGCTAACCTAGATAGTCCAAGGGCCAACTAGTTAACCTACATGGTTTAAGTGCCCGCTGGGTAACCTAGCTAATCCAAGTGCCCGCTAGTTAACCTATATAGTCCAAGTGCCCACAAGTTAACCTAGATGGTGCATGTGCCCGCTAGTTAACCTACATAGTCCAAGTGCCCTCTACTTAACCTACATAGTCCAAGTGCCCGTAAGCTAACCTAGATAGTCCAAACGCCCGCTAGGGAACCCACATAGTCAAAGTTCCCGTTAGAGCACTTACATAGTCAAAGGGCCTGCTAGGGAACCTACATAGTCCAAGTGCCCGCTAGGGAACATTCATAGTCTGAGTGCCTGCTAGGGAACCTACATAGTCCAAGTGCCCTTTAAGGAACTTATATAGTCCAAGTGCCCGCTAGGGAACCTAGATAGTCCAAGTGCCCGCTAGGTAACCTAGATAGTCCAAGTGCCCGCTAGGTAACCTACAAAGTCCAAGTGCGCGCTTGGTAATCTATATAGTCCAAATTGCCCGCTTGGGCACCTACATAGTCCTAGCGCCCGCTAGTTAACCTACATTGTCCAAGTGCCCGATAGGGAACCTACATAGTCCAAGTGCCCGCTAGGTAACCTACATAGTCCAAGGGCCCGTTCGTTAACCTTGTTCGTCCAAGTGTCCGCTAGTTAACCTAGATAGTCAAAGTGCCCGCTATTTAACCTACATAGTCCAAGTGCCCGCTAGAAACCTACATAGTCCAAGTGCAAGAAGGGAACCTACATAATCCAAGTGCCCGCTAGGGAACCTACATAGTCCAAGTGCCCGTTCGTTAACCTAGAAGTCCATGTGCCCGCTAGGTAACCTAGACAGTCCAAGTGCCCGCTAGGTTACCTGCATAGTCCAAGTGCCCGTTAGGTAACCTAGATAGTCCAAGTGGCCGCTAGGTAACCTACATAGTCTAAGTGCCCGCTAGGCAACCTAGATAGGCCAAGTGCCCGTTAGCTAACCTAGATAGTCCAAGTGCCCGCTAGGTGAGCTACATAGTCAAAGTGCCCGCTAGGTAACCTAGATAGTCCATGTTCCTGTTAGCTTCCCTAGATAGTCCAAGTGCCCGCTAGGTAACCTACATAGTCCAAGGGCCCGCTTGTTAACCTAGTTTGTCCAAGTGTCCGCTAGTTAACCTACATAGTCGAAGTGCCCGCTAGGTAACCAAGATAGTCAAAGTGGCCGCTAGGTAACCTACATAGTCCAAGTTCCCACTAGGTAACCGAGATAGTCCAAGTGCCCGTTAACTAACCTAGATAGTCTAAGTCCCGCTAGGTAACCTACATATTCCTAGTGCCCGCTAGTTAACCAACATTGTTCAAGTGCCCGATACGGAACCCTCATAGTTCAAGTGCCCGTTAGGTAACCTACATAGTCCAAATGCCCGCTAGTAACCTACATAGTCCAAGTGCGTGATAGGGAACCTACATAATCCAAGTGCCCTTTAAGGAACCTACATAGTCCAAGTGCCCGCTAGGGAACTTAGATAGTCCAAGTGCCCGCTAGGTAACCTAGATAGTCCAAGTACCCGCTAGGTAACCTACAAGTCCAAGTGCCCGCTAGGTAATCTATATAGTCAAAATGCCCACTAGGGCACCTACATAATCCAAGTGCACGCTAATTAACCTACATAGTCCAAGTGCCCGTTAGCTAACCTAGATAGTCCAAGGGAAACTAGTTAACCTACATGGTTCAAGTGCACGCTAGGTAACCTCGCTAATCCAAGTGCCCGCTAGTTAACCTATATAGTCCAAGTGCCGCTAGTTAACCTACAATGTACAAGTGCCCGGTAGGTAATCTATATAGTCCAAATGCCCGCTAGGGCACCTACATAATCCAAATACCTGCTAATTAACCTACATAGTCCAAGTGCCCGTTAGCTAACCTAGATCGTCTAAGGGTCCTCTTGTTAACCTACATAGTTCAAGTGCCCGCTAGCTAACCTAGATAATCCACGTGCCCGCTAGTTAAGCAATATCATCCAAGTGCCCGCTAGTTAACTTAGTACGTCCAAGTGCCCGCCAGTTAACCTACATAGTCTAAGGGCCCGCTAGGTAACCTAGATAGTCCAAGTGCCCGCTACTTAACCTACATATTCCAAGTGCCCGCTAGGTAACCTACATAGTCGAAGTGCCCGCTAGGTAACCTAGATAGTCCAAGTTCCTGTTAGCTAACCTAGATAGTCCAAGTGCCCGCTAGGTAACCTACATAGTCCAAGGGCCCACTCGTTAACCTAGTTCCTCCAAGTGCCCGCTAATTAACCTACATAGTCTAAGTGCCAGCTAAGTAACCTACATAGTCCTAGCGCCCACTAATTAACCTACGTTGCCCAAGTGCCCGATAGGGAACCTACATATTCCAGGTGCCCACTAGGTAACCTACATAGTCCAAATGCCCGCTAGTAACCTACATAGTCCAAGTGCAAGAAGGGAACCTACATAATCCAAGTTCCCGCTAGGGAACCTACGTAGTCCAAATGCCCGTTAGGTATCCTACATAGTCCAAATGCCCGCTAGGGTACCCACATAGTCCAAGTGCCCGCTAGGGAACCTACATAGTCAAAGTGCCCGCTAGGGAACCTGCATCGTCCAAGTGCCCGCTAGTTAACCTAGATAGTCCAAGTTCCTGTTAGGTAACCTACATAGTCCAAGTGCCCTTTCGTTAACCTAGATAGTCCAAGTGCCCGCTAGGTAACCTACATAGTCCATGTGCCCGCTAGGTAACTTAGATAGTCCAAGTGCCCGTTAGCTAATATAGATAGTCCAAGTGCCCGCTAGGTAACCTACATAGTCTAAGTGCCCGTTCGTTAACCTAGATAGTCCAAGTGCCCGCTAGGTTACCTAGACAGTCCAAGTGCCTGCTAGGTAACCTACATAGTCCAAGTGCCCGTTTGCTAACCTAGATCGTCAAAGTGCCCGCTAGTTAACCTACATAGTCCAAGTGCCTGCTCGTTAACCTAGATCGTCCAAGTGTCCTCTAGTTAACCTACAGAGTCCAAGTTCCCGTTAGGTAACCTAGATAGTCCAAGTGCCCGCAAGGTAACCTACATAGTCCAAGTGCCCGCAAGGTAACCTACATAGTCCAAGTGCCCGCTAGGTAACCTAGATATTCCAAGTTCCTGTTAACTAACCTAGATATTCCAAGTTCCTGTTAACTAACCTAGATAGTACAAGTGCCCGCTAGGTAACCTACATAGTCCGAGTGCCCATTCGTAAACCTAGATAGTCCAAATGCCCGCTAGGTAACCTACATAGTCCAAGGGCCTGCTAGGTAACCTAGATAGTACAAGGGCCCGTCAGGTAACCTAGATAGTCCATTTGCCCGCTAGGTAACCTAGACAGTCCAAGTTCCCGCTAGGTTACCTACATAATCTAAGTGACCTCTAGTTAACCTTATAGTTCAAGTGCCTGCTAGTTAACCTACATAGTCCAAGGGCCAGCTAGGTAACCTAGATTGTCCAAAGCCCGCTAGTAAACCTAGATCTTCCAAGTGTCCGCTAGTTAATCTAAATAGTCCAAGTGCCCTCTAGGTAACTTAGATAGTCCAAGTACCCGTTAGGTAACCTATATAATCCAAGGGCCCCCTAGTTAACCTACATAGTCCATGTGCCCGCTAGGGAACCTACATAGTCCATGTGCCCGCTAGTTAACATAGATAGTCCAAGTGCCCGCTAGGAAACGTACATAGTTCAAGTGCCTGCTAGGTAACCTAGATTGTCCAAGTGCCTGCTAGTTAACCTACATAGTCCAAGTGCCCGCTAGGTAACCTACATAGTCCTAGCGCCCGCTAGTTAACCTACATTGTCCAAGTGCCCGCTAGGGTACCCACATAGTCCAAGAGCCCGCTAGGTAACCTACATGGTCCAAGTGCCCGTTTGCTAACCTAGATCGTCAAAGGCCCCTAGTTAACCTAGATAGTCAATGGGCCCACTAGTTAACCTAGATAGTCAAAGTGCCCGCTTGTTAACCTACATAGTCCAAGGGCCCGCTAGGTAGCCTACATAGTCCTAGTGCCCGCTAGGGAACCCACATAGTCGAAGTGCCCGCTAGGGAACTTACATAGTCAAAGGGCCTACTAGGGAACATACATAATCCAAGTGCCCGCTAGGGAACCTTCATAGTCCTAGTGCCTGCTAGGGAACCTACATAGTCCAAGTGCCCTTTAAGGAACTTATATAGTCCAAGTGCCCATTAGGGAACTTAGATAGTCCAAGTGCCCGCTAGGTAACCTAGATAGTCCAAGTACCCGCTAGGTAACCTACAAGTCCAAGTGCCCACTAGGTAATCTATATAGTCAAAATGCCCACTAGGGCACATACATAATCCAAGTGCACGCTAATTAACCTACATAGTCCAAGTGCCCGTTAGCTAACCTAGATAGTCCAAGGGAAACTAGTTAACCTACATGGTTCAAGTGCCCGCTAGGTAACCTCGCTAATCCAAGTGCCCGCTAGTTAACCTATATAGTCCAAGTGCCCGCTAGTTAACCTAGATGGTCCAAGTGCCCGCTAGTTAAACTACATAGTCCAAGTGCCCTCTATTAACATTCATAGTCCAAGTGCCCTCTAGATAACCTACACAGTCCAAGTGCCCGTAAGCTAACCTAGATAGTCCAAGGGCCCGCTAGTTGACTTACATAGTCCACGTGCCCGCTAGGTTACCTAGATAGTCCAAGTGCCGCTAGGTAACCTAGATAGTCCTATTGCCCGTTAGGTAACCTAGATAGTACAAGTGCCCACTAGGGGATGTATGTAGTCCAAGTGCCCTCTTGGTAACCTAGATAGTCCAAGTGCCCGCTAGGATGTGTACATAGTGCAAGTGCAAGCTAGGTAACCTAGATAGTCTAAGTGCCCGTTAGTTAACCTACATAGTCCAAGGGCCTGCTAGTTAACCTACATAGTCCAAGTGCCCGCTAGGGATCCTACATAGTCCAAGTGCCCGTTAGGGAACCTAGAAAGTCCAAGTGCGCTCTAGGGAACCTGCATCGTCCAAGTGCTCGCTAGTTAACCTAGATAGTCCAAGTGCCCGCTAGTTAACCTAGATATTCCAAGTTCCCGTTAGGTAACCTAGATAGTCCAAGTGCCCGCTAGGTAACCTACATAGTCCAAGTGCCCGCTAGGTAACCTAGATAATCCAATTGCCCATTAGCTAACCTAGATAGTCCAAGTGCCCGATAGGCAACCTACATAGTCCATGTGCCCGTTCGTTAACATAGAAGTCCAAGTGCCCGCTAGGTAACCTAGACTGTCCAAGTGCCCGCAAGGTTACCTGCATAGTCCAAGTGCCCGTTAGCTAACCTAGATAGTCCAAGTGCCCGCTAGGTAACCTAGATAGTCCAAGTTCCTGTTAGCTATCCTAGATAGTCCATGTGCCCGCTAGGTAACCTACATAGTCCAAGGGCCCGCTCGTTAACCTAGTTTGTCCAAGTGTCCGCTAGTTAACCTAGATAGTCCAAGTGCCCGCTAGGTAACCTAGTTAGTCCAAGTTCCGTGAAAACGTTTTTCGTCCAAATTCTGGAGGAGCACCATTGTGCCTCTGGGAGCTACACCAGGGCCTGCTGAACAGAGGCTCCAGCGGTTTCATTTTCGGACTGAAATTCAACACGGAATTGCATGGATCTATGGAAACCGTGAACAGTGGCCAAACCAGATTCTCACATCTTCATTGTCTAATGGAAGCTTGTTTCCCTGGCTGTTTCGGCTGGTGCTTCATTTCTGGGCAATGAACATTTAATTGTGGACGTTCAGCCTTCTTCGCAATTCTCTGATACCGGCAAGTTCCCGCGCCTCACTAAGACCACTCGGTGGAGGTTTAGGTGACTCAGGACAACTGTCTTTATTTCAGGCGTCTAGAACAAAGAGAATCCACAAAGGTTGATGATCACGGAGAAAGTAAAGTCCCGTTTCTTTATACTTCCCACTCAGGGCACTTCTAGCATCTGAATCCAAAGAGCTAGTGCAGCATGATATTCTCAGTTCAGGCACGCCGCCTGCAGTTTCTTCCTTGCAGAAAAATCTTTCCCAGTGTACTTCTTTAAACTGCTGCAAAATGGTGGCACAGAAGATTTCGGTTTAGGTTTAACTTTAGACGGGCATAGGTACAGGCATTTGGGCATGTTTAGGGACAGAGTTAGAGTTCACGTTAGAGTTACGGCTGTGTGAGGATTCGGGTTATGGTAAGTCTGAGGATCAAATGTAGGGGCAGTGTGAGGTGGAAGGTAAGAGTAGGGTTTAGTGCTTAAGGATGAGAGAACCTATTGTCTCATTTAGGCCTATGATAAACTTGACTGTTTAGATATGGGTTGGGGTTAATATTTGTGTGAGGGTTAGACAGTTTGCGAGGTTAAGAGTTGGGTTCAGGCTTACGGTTTGTGTGTTACGTCCGTTTTGGTTATGGTTAAGTTTTGCTCTCTGTCTAGTTTAAGGGATTGGATTACATTAACGGTGCTATGGAGGCTTCGATTGAAGGTGAGGGATAGAGTTAAGTTAGGTTCAGGCGAAGGATGACGGTTAGGAGTAAGGTTAGTTGTAGGGGGAGCTGCATGTTCACATCAGATTTGGGGTTAGGATTAGGGTTAGCCTTAGGGTAGACATACGGTTATGGTTAGGGCTTGCTTTAGGGTGAGCCTTAGGTTAGGGTTAAGTTTAAGGTTAGGAGAATACAGTTAGACCTAGGCTTAGGGTTACATCTCTGTTTAGGTTTACACCTAGGGTTAGCTTTTCACCTACTTTAGGGTTAGGATTAGGGTTGTTTTTCGGATAGGATTTACGTATGAGGTCTAATTTAAGTGTTGGATTATTGGAAGTACATCTGCTCTCACTGGTTTTCCTTCACTGTCACAATGTTTCTGAGATTCATGGTTTAAGGGAAATCTTGCTTCTTGCCGGTTTCAAGGTCAAAAGGTGCCACCGGCAGTTTGTTTTTCCGTCAAACTTACGCTCACTCTTTGAGAATCTTGGGTCTTTGGGAAAGCCGTGAGTCCAGCAAGCTTTCAGATTAAGTGTGCCCCAAGCAGTAGGTTCTATCTCTGAGCAATACAGCCCGTGGAATTCCTGGGAATCTGGAACCCTGCCATGAAGTTCAGCCTGGTTGTTATTTTCACACGGAAGAAACTCCTTTGAGGTTCCCATGCCTCTGTACACTGATGCTTCCAGCAACGTCATGTCTCACAGGTCAATAGTGGCTCTTTAAGTTTCACTGGTCTAGGAAAAAGGGTGAAATGCCTGGGTTCCCGTGCTTCACTACTTCATGGCCTGTAAAAGATGTTTATAGGCACATCGGCAAATCCACCGGTGGCAATTCTCTCATATTGTCATTGCGAAGGGAAGATTTCTTATTCGTTAGGAAATGTTTTACCAAGGAAGACGGGTCCCCACAGAGCTGTCTCTTTTGTGTTGAGACAAACTCTGCTGAATTTAGCTGCCAGCATCTGCGTGTCCTCCCTTTCCTTTAAGGTCGATGGAGACGCACGAGTGTAAGGAGAACGGCGAATGGTGGCCGTTCGTAACCCAGAGTCATCAGAAACTGCAGAGTAAATTTTAGGAACGTAGACGAAGGACACCGGAGAAAACTTCACTCAGGGACTTCAGTGAACTCTGCTTACAATGTTGAGGCCCGACACCCCTAGTGCCTGGGGGCGACCCGTCTCCGGCCCTACGTAGTTTTTTTGAGCGTGCCTCCCTCAGGTGGTGCCTTTTCTCTCCCCGCAATATTGCTCCATGAAACTCTGCCAATGAAAACTATTTGCTATGGGTATGTCGTTTCACAATATTGGCCTCCTCTTTGAAGAACAAATGCTTTTCTACACGGGTGCGGCCTCCCTGAACTTTCCTTTGTCTTGGCTCAATCGATGCAGATTCCTGTGCTGAATGCGCCATAGAGTGACACAGGTGTGTGCTTTTCAGTATTGCAGGCACACGCAGCAATTTCGTTTTTCCAAGACCCACCTGGCTTGATCAAAGTTGCTTATTCCCGTGAAAACGTTTTTCGTCCAAATTCTAGAGGAGCACCATTGTGCCTCTGGGAGCTACACCAGGGCCTGCTGAACAGAGGCTCCAGCGGTTTCATTTTCGGACTGAAATTCAACACGGAATTGCATGGATCTATGGAAACCGTGAACTGTGGCCGTACCAGATTCTCACATCTTCATTGTCTAATGGAAGCTTGTTTCCCAGGCTGATCCGGCTGGCGCTTCATTTCTGGGCAATGAACATTTAATTGTAGACGTTCAGCCTTCTTCGGAATTCTCTGATACCGGCAAGTTCCCGCGCCTCACTAAGACCACTCGGTGGAGGTTTAGGTGACTCAGGACAACTGTCTTTATTTCAGGCGTCTAGAACAAAGAGAATCCACAAAGGTTGATGATCACGGAGAAAGTAAAGTCCCGTTTCTTTATTCTTCCCACTCAGGGCACTTCTAGCATCTGAATCCAAAGAGCTCGTGCAGCATGATATTCTCAGTTCAGGCACGCCGCCTGCAGTTTCTTCCTTGCAGAAAAATCTTTCCCAGTGTACTTCTTTAAACTGCTGCAAAATGGTGGCACAGAAGATTTCGGTTTAGGTTTAACTTTAGACGGGCATAGGTACAGGCATTTGGGCATGTTTAGGGACAGAGTTAGAGTTCACGTTAGAGTTACGGCTGTGTGAGGATTCGGGTTATGGTAAGTCTGAGGATCAAATGTAGGGGCAGTGTGAGGTGGAAGGTAAGAGTAGGGTTTAGTGCTTAAGGATGAGAGAACCTATTGTCTCATTTAGGCCTATGATAAACTTGACTGTTTAGATATGGGTTGGGGTTAATATTTGTGTGAGGGTTAGACAGTTTGCGAGGTTAAGAGTTGGGTTCAGGCTTACGGTTTGTGTGTTACGTCCGTTTTGGTTATGGTTAAGTTTTGCTCTCTGTCTAGTTTAAGGGATTGGATTACATTAACGGTGCTATGGAGGCTTCGATTGAAGGTGAGGGATAGAGTTAAGTTAGGTTCAGGCGAAGGATGACGGTTAGGAGTAAGGTTAGTTGTAGGGGGAGCTGCATGTTCACATCAGATTTGGGGTTAGGATTAGGGTTAGCCTTAGGGTAGACATACGGTTATGGTTAGGGCTTGCTTTAGGGTGAGCCTTAGGTTAGGGTTAAGTTTAAGGTTAGGAGAATACAGTTAGACCTAGGCTTAGGGTTACATCTCTGTTTAGGTTTACACCTAGGGTTAGCTTTTCACCTACTTTAGGGTTAGGATTAGGGTTGTTTTTCGGATAGGATTTACGTATGAGGTCTAATTTAAGTGTTGGATTATTGGAAGTACATCTGCTCTCACTGGTTTTCCTTCACTGTCACAATGTTTCTGAGATTCATGGTTTAAGGGAAATCTTGCTTCTTGCCGGTTTCAAGGTCAAAAGGTGCCACCGGCAGTTTGTTTTTCCGTCAAACTTACGCTCGCTCTTTGAGAATCTTGGGTCTTTGGGAAAGCCGTGAGTCCAGCAAGCTTTCAGATTAAGTGTGCCCCAAGCAGTAGGTTCTATCTCTGAGCAATACAGCCCGTGGAATTCCTGGGAATCTGGAACCCTGCCATGAAGTTCAGCCTGGTTGTTATTTTCACACGGAAGAAACTCCTTTGAGGTTCCCATGCCTCTGTACACTGATGCTTCCAGCAACGTCATGTCTCACAGGTCAATAGTGGCTCTTTAAGTTTCACTGGTCTAGGAAAAAGGGTGAAACGCCTGGGTTCCCGTGCTTCACTACTTCATGGCCTGTAAAAGATGTTTATAGGCACATCGGCAAATCCACCGGTGGCAATTCTCTCATATTGTCATTGCGAAGGGAAGATTTCTTATTCGTTAGGAAATGTTTTACCAAGGAAGACGGGTCCCCACAGAGCTGTCTCTTTTGTGTTGAGACAAACTCTGCTGAATTTAGCTGCCAGCATCTGCGTGTCCTCCCTTTCCTTTAAGGTCGATGGAGACGCACGAGTGTAAGGAGAACGGTGAATGGTGGCCGTTCGTAACCCAGAGTCATCAGAAACCGCAGAGTAAATTTTAGGAACGTAGACGAAGGACACCGGAGAAAACTTCACTCAGGGACTTCAGTGAACTCTGCTTACAATGTTGAGGCCCGACACCCCTAGTGCCTGGGGCCAACCCTGCTCCAGTTCATCGAGAACTCTTCCCACAACGTGATGTTTTTCACTAAGTTTTAAAACTTAACCTGGAAATTGAAGAGGTGATCTGAATGTTAGAAACCCAGAATAAAGAAGAAAAAAAGTAGAGAAACTTCCAATCTTTTCTCAGAAACTGAAAAGAAAAAGTCTAATGTCCTCCTCTTTCTTTTTTTTTATATTTCTTTTTTAAAAAAACATTTTATTAGGGGCTCATACAACTCTTATCACAATCCATACATATACATACATCAATTGTATAAAGCACATCTGTACATTCTTTGCCCTAATCATTTTCTTTTTTTACATTTTATTAGGGGCTCATACAACTCTTATCACAAACATACATATACATACATCAATTGTATAAAGCACATCCGCACGTTCCCTGCCCCAATCATTCTCAAAGCATTTGCTCTCCACTTAAGCCCTTTACATCAGGTCCTCTTTTTTTCCCCCTCCCTCCCCGCTCCCCTCTCCCTCATGTGCCCTTGGTAATTTATACATTGATATTTTGTCATATCTTGCCCTATCCAGAGTATCCCTTTCCCCCCTTCTCTGCTGTCCCTCTCCCAGGGAGGAGGTCACATGTGGGTCCTTGTAATCAGTTCCCCCTTTCCAACCCATTCACCCTCCACTTTCCCAGCATTGCCCCTCACACCCTTGGTCCTGAAGGTATCATCCACCCTGGATTCCCTGTGCCTCCAGCCCCCATATGCACCATTGTACAACCTCTGCCCTAGCCAGTCCTGCAAGGTAGAATTCGGATCATGGTTGTTGGGGGGAGGAAGCATCCAGGATCTGGGGGAAAGCTGTGTTCTTCATCGGTACTACCTCGCACCCTGACTGAATCGTCTCCTCTCCTAAAGCCCTCTATGAGGGGATCTCCAGTGGCCGACACTTGGGCCCTGGGTCTCCACTCTGCACTTCCCCCTTCATTCAATATGGTATGTATATATATTCATATACATACATACATACACACACATATATGTCTTTTTTTTGCATGATACTTATACCTGGTCCCTTTGGCACCCCGTGATCGCACTGGTTGGTGTGCTTCTTCCATTTGGGCTTTTTTGCGTCTGAGCTAGATGGCCGCTTGTTCACCTTCAAGCTTTTAAGACCCCAGACACTATCTCTTTTGATAGCTGGGCACCATCAGCTTTCTTCGCCACATTTGCTTATGCACGCATTTGTCTTCAGCGATCCTATCATGGAGGTGTGCAGTCAATGGTATGATTTTTTTGTTCTTTGATGCCTGATAATGATCCCTTTTGGACCACTCGATCACACAGGCTTGTGTGTTCTTCCATGTGGGATTTGTTGCTTCTGAGCTAGATGGCCGCTTGTTTATCTTCAAGCCTTTAAGACCCCAGTCACTATCTCTTTTGTTAGCCGGGCACCATCAGCTTTCTTCACCACATTTACTTGTTCACCCGCTTTGGCTTCAGCAGTTGTGTCGGGAGAGTGAGCATCATAGAGTGCCAATTTAATAAAAGAAAGTATTCATGCACTGTTCCTCCTCTTTCTTAAGATTTGCTTCCATCTATTGAGGAATCAATCTCCTTAGGCTGAAAATCAGAGAAACTGTTGGGACACAGAAAGCACAGAGAATGTTAAGAGATTCTGATATTTTAAAAACCTCAGTTAAGAGTGGACATTTATTTTACCATGTTTTCTCATTCCTCTGCATATTTGCTGGAGAGTTAACTTCTCTCTCTTTATCATGCCATCTCACTTACTGCCAGTAATGACAGTGGAACATGTAGGGTTTTGAGACTCAAAATAGGCAAAGGTTATGAAATGGAACTTGACTGAAGGAGACATTTAAGTTGCAAAAATACAAATATATTAACTCACATTAATCACTGCTGCTATTATTGTTTGTTTGATTGGCATTGGGGTTTTTTTGTAGATATTTTCTTGGAATGGGTGGTTATAGAATAGCCATATTATCTGGAAAGCATTTTAAGCACTTTGATGAAGTCATTTTTCATATCTAAGCTCAATGTGGTGTGATTTTTGGTTTGTTGCTTCCATGGGTGTTCATTGTGCATCACAGAAATACAGAATCATAGAACATGTCAGCAGTTTCTCTGCATAACATGCTAAATGGGACAAATAACACGAGAAGCTGTACTAAATGGAAAACACATCAAGGTTGTAGGAAACTCCGCTAATAATCTGTGATATGCAGGTGACATAAAGCTACATGTTCTAAGATAGCAGGATTTGAAAACATGTTCTAAGATGATAGCAGGATTTGAAAACTTACTGATGAAGTCCAGGAATTTCTGCCTTCTCTGTACACCACAATTCAATGTAAACAAAATGAATCTATGGGACAATGGAAAATATGGGAAATAGAGACAAGATTAAAGTTGGGATGGAGTTCATTTTGCATGGATCTACAATTAATATTCATGAAAACCCCAGTCAATGATGCATTTCATTGAGCAAACCTGTTGCACAGAACTCTTCAAAGATTGAAGAGCAAGGATGTCCCTTTGAGGACTGAGATACACCTGGCCCAAGCTATGAAGTTTTCAATTGTCTCATATGCACGTGAAAGATGGAGAATGAATGAGAAAGATCTAAAATTAAACAATGTATTTGAATTATGGTACTGGTGAATAATTTCATGGTGTGATGGACTGCCAGAAGAACAAACAATCATATATTGGATGATGTACACTTGTAATCATTAGTAGAAAGAAGTGAGCATGTTATTACTTCATCTCAAGTACTTTGAACATGTGTCAAGGAAATCAGAACTTGGAAGAGGACATCCTGCTTGATAAAGCATAAGGTCATTTTTAAAAGGATGACCTTTAAGAATATACATTGCCACAGTAACCACAACAAAGGCCTCATACATGAAAATTGTGAGGATGAGGCAAGACCTGTATTTAATTGTTTTCTCTAGTGTTTCTGTGAGTTCAAACTGATTTGATAGGTCTTAAAACAGCAAAATGCAATGCCAATGGCAAACATTGCACTCCATGGAGAGGAAGTGAACTCATTCAACTTTCTAATTGGAACCAGATTAAGGATACCATTAAATACGAATCTTATTTCATATCATGCTGCAAATCTTAACTATAGCTATCAATCAACAAATGAAAAACAGAGGCATCCAAATGGTAATAAAGAAGTAAAACTCTCTAAACATAGAAAACGCAAAAGCTTGAGAAGAAAATTATTGCAACTAGTTGGAAGGGTAAGCCATTTCACAAGTTATAAAGTAAACATAGAAAATCAGTTTGGTTCCCACATACCAATAGAGAAAGCTCTTAAAAGAAAATCAGAAAATAATACAATTTGCAATAGCCACCTCAAGCATAAAACAAATTGGAATAAGCCTAAGCAGAGAAACAAAAGTCTCATAGAAAGAAAACACTATTCCAAGAAACCAAAAGACATACACATCATTCAAATAATGGGTCATAATCATGAGTAAGTAGTAAGCCTTAACTTTGTGAAAATAAGACACTCTAAGCGATCTATCACTTTAATGCAATTCTGAACAAGATACCAGTGTCTATATTTAAGGACATGGAGATTACTAACCAAATTTTAAAAGAAATTACTCAAATTAAAAAAAGAGAAAAAACCTGGCATACAATGTCAAAATGACCCCCACCCCCATACTCTCCCGAACAGTTTCTACTGGAGTTTCCTCTCAATCTGCTCCTAAGCAGTGGGAACAAAATGAACCCAAGACACAGCAGAAGATTTCATCTGTGCTCACACACCCACCTGCTTCTGGTTCCTGGGCCTGAGCTACCCCTGCTGGTATAAGAGCTCTCTTAGTTCAGCCTCCAGCTGTCCTGCATGGTAGGTTGTGTGGGGACTCACATCGACTTTCCCTCTCCTTATCTCCTTGCACAGTGCTTGTCAGTGGTCACAGAGCTCAGCTGCAGGGAGAGCTGGATCTTGGATGTGTGTTGGTCAATGACTATGGTCTCTCAGGGATGGTGTGTATTCGCTAAACCACTCTGACCAATAGAAGTTCCTTCCCATCCACTTAAGGCTTCTCCCAGGGCTCTGTCTGATCCAGTCCCAAGTAACATTGTTGCTGGAGATGGAGTCCCTAGCGATGGTACAGGTGAGAGGGAGAGTCTGTAAAGGCTTCACCACTTGATTGCTTGACTCCTGTAGCTGCATGTGGTGCAGGACCCCTGGAGTCTTATGAAATAAGCATTAAAGGCCCCATATGTCTTTGAATGTGCTGTCATTCACTGCATCTCCCTGCCACTGACCCGATGGGAGACCCAGCACCATCAGGAGGAGGAAGAGATAGGAGGCAGACATTTCTGTATCAAAGGCTCCCTGACTCAGAAGGGTTTGGAATCCCCTGATTGCAGGGCGGTGATGGGGGTGGTCTCATTAAGTAAGAAACCACAACAGGCATTTGTCTAGGAGTGTTCCTGGCTGTTATAGGAGTTTGGGGCTATGAATAACATACTAAGGTGCAGGAGGCACCTCAGTTCCACAAGAAAGTGTCTCCAGGGATGATTCTTGAATAAAGTTGGATGACAGAGATGGGAGTGATGTGACCAACAGGCATACCTTGAATTAGTAGGCTCTCCAAATTCCAATATTTGAAATTACAAAATCAGAGTTCCAAGGTAGCA